>NW_026068034.1:3421483-3464682 GCF_014885135.2 Alexandromys fortis
CCCCCCGGTAGATAGTTTAATATTTTAATATGAAACTTTAGTCATTAAGCTATAAATGTGTTAAGAATTACAGCTCAATAGTCACTCATGTTTGTTGTCATACTTATAGTTAGGCTAGTCAGGTTCTTTAGATGCATAGAGATTCTATTTTGCATTGATTGGCAAACACTTCAAAGAACTGTGGAACATGGCATTTAAATAACTTAGGATTCTGTTGATGTGAGACAATTACTCTTGGCAGCACCAATCGATCTATTCCCAAGAGAATGTTGGGCATCAAAAACATTCCACTTGGAGCTTGTTTTGTTCTTGGCAAAACTGGCCTTTGGGCAAGGAGCTGCCCATGCCTTGACCATTGACAAAATGTATGATGTTGAAACTGGACAAGTAGGATATAAGCAAAAATAACTGCCAAACCTTGCCAGGACAGTGTAAGATAGTTTTTCAAGATTTCCTGCCTCTGAAAATGGTCTGTCAGATACTCTAGATCTTAGCCCAAGTTTGTTGCCTTAATGTTGCACATGAGACTTTGGGTGACTGCCCAGGTAGCCAGTTGTCTCTGACATTTCTTACACCTTTTGGAAGCTGTGTGATTGCACTTCCTGTTTACTCAGACAATATTATTTCCCTTCTCAGGTCTTTGATGGGGTTGAAGACTAGTGATAGGTGCTTTCCTCTCAAGATGTAGTCAAGACATTTTTATATAAGACTTGGAGTCCTTAGGATAGGATAACGATGAAAACATTTAGCTTATGTTTCTTGTTTGATGCTGTTGATGATGGCTGTTTTTCTAATTCTTATGTATGCCTCTTCTTTTCCTTGGACAATAAGTGATACTTGTTTTTATTAAATATAGTTTTGTATTAGGCTAAGAACTATTTTATTTAGACCAAAGGGAGTGGTCTTCAGCCAATAGCCTTTACGATACCAGCCCATGTTGAATATGGTGTCACATATTAACAGTGCAGACAAAAAGCATGTGCAGTTTCCTTTTTTTTTTTTCTGGATTCTGTTCCAGTTCCCAGCACACACAGAGGACTGCAGATTGCTACCCTTAATATGAGTTTAGCTCCAAATAAATAAACACTTGTCATACTTCATTCTAGGTTATTGTGGAACTCTTTGATACTACTACACCAAATGATGTACTTCTTCTAGCAAGGTCACAAATCTTAAATAGCCCCAAACAATGCCACCAAAATAGGAACCAAATAGGAATGTATTTAAATGCCTGAGACCATGGGGATATTTACTATCTAAATTACCACACTTTTCCCCCAGAGGACTGGGTTCAGTTTTTGGAATTCACATAGGGGTAGCTCTCAACATGAAATACCAGCCGAGGGGGATCTGATGCCCTTTTCTAGTCTCTTAGGACACCTGCATATATGTGTCACCCCCTACACAAACATAAATAAAATAAAAAAAAATGTTTTTTTAGGAAGGAAGGTGAATTTACACTCACAAATGAGAGAATAAGAACACTTAGTTGAAATTAGTTTACTTACTTAAACAAACACACAAGCATGTGAACAAACAAACCATTTTTTCTTTTACCCTGCATAAAAAGTGCATCACAAATGGAGGTTGCTGTTCTGCACAGGACACAGGAGATAAAGTCCACGCAGGCAGGCCTGCTTCTGACTTGCATTTAGGAAGCAGCGAGAACCCAGTGCCAGGCATCAGTAGATTCGGCCCCTGACAAGGGATCTCTCTACAAGCTGTGTTCGCATCAAGCTCCCATCAGTCAAGTCTGATCAATTGGCTGCCTTCAATGGCAGGGCTGGCAGCCTAGTGTTTTACTGCCATGCATTATTCAACTCAACATAAAGGACAAAGCCAGCTCTGTTAGCCACTGCCTGAGGGCACCTGAAGTCAGAGGGAAAATGTGTTTTTGGGATTGTGTTTCTGTATGAGAGTGGAGAAAGCAGACTAGCCATAAGCACTTGCCACTACAATCCAGTTAGTAAAATATGTATACTCACAGTGCTGCTGCTCAGGGGTTATTTCTAAGGATACCAGAAATTTCTAGAAAGGACCAGAGCAGAAACAATGAGATTTTTGCTTCATCTTGGTGCAATATTTATACTCAAATGAAGTCTATTTCTGGGTAAAGAGTACACCCAGCTAAGCCACCTGGTGTGCAGATGAGAAAAATGTGTGGGAAATGTTGAACTGAGTCAAAAATCCCAAAGCATCCTGTTTGAAAGCTCAACTTTTGACAGTGAATTAAACAGTCAGAGAGCTGACATTTCCCAGAACTTACCAGCAAGCATCTGTGTCCTGTTCCTTTTGGGATGCAATATGAAGATCAACGGACTGGTTGTGCTATACACAACAGATATTCCACAGGTGTCTTATTTTCATCATAAAGACTCTCCCAGGGGCCTGTTTCATAAGGGCACAAATCCCATTCATGAGAGTTTTTAGCAATACCAAGCTGTTAAAGAATTCAATTTATGAATTTTTGGGAAGCACAAAAATTCACAGTCTTCTAAAAGTGCATCCACAGCTGTGTCTGTGTGTATGTATGTGTGCGTATAGGTGTGTATATGTGTATGTGTGTATATTGTGTGTATGTGTGGGTGTGTGCATGTGTGTATGTGTGTATACATATGTATGTGTATATGTGTGTGTATGTGTATGTGAGTGTGTGCATGCCTGCAGCTGCACCCTTGCTCTTAACACTGTCTTAGTTATCTTCCTGTTGCTCTGATAAAATAATCCAATATGAACAGCTTTAAAGAGAAAGGGTTTCTGGTTTCAAGGAGATAAGGTCCATAGAGGTGTGGAAGGTATGCTGGCAAGAGCAGGAGACTGATCACATCTTATTTACATTTATGAAGCTGAGAGTGAACTGGAAGTGGGGTCCAGGAGTAAAGCCACAAAGCCTTCCCCCAGGAATCTGCTTCCTGCAGTGAGCCTCCTCCTCCGAAGGGTTCCACCACATTCCCAGTGTGCCACCCACTTGGAGCTACTTGCTATGTATGGGGGGGGCAGTTCACATTTAAATGACAACACACACACACAGGAGGAAGATAAAGAGGGATAAAGTGAAGAATTTATTTTTTAACTACAAAATTTTAACTTCCAGTTAAATATCTAAAATAAACTAGCATTTACCTGACTTTCCAAAGCATTTTTCCTGCAGCTGCCTTTTCTTCAGCTGTGAGTTAGAAAGCTCACATTCATGCATGTTGCCAAGTTCACTTTTCCTATTATAAAATAAATTTTGTCACTGAAAGAATATTAGAAATCAGAAATTAACAAAAGAAGATATTATCCGAAGATAATTAGCATTGATATTTTATGCAAATTATTAGTTAATATCAATGGGCAAATTTATGTTGCTTATTGAAATTCCTTTATAATGTTATCAAATATATAATAAACACAAAAAAATGAAATCATGTGGTTTTGTACATCTTTTGTCATTTAAAAACAATGTAATGATGAATTATAATTGTTAATATTTTTTGGAAAATTTTGAAACATTTATTTATTTAGTTTCTCTCTCTTTCTCTCTCTCTTTCTTGTATGTGTGTGTGTGTGTGTAAATCAGAAGACAACTTTCAAAAGTTTGTTTGCTCCTTGTACCATATGGGTTGGTATTAGTGATCGAACTCTGGTCCACAGGGCTGGCTACAAGCATCTTTTTTTCAGAGAACTGATGTGGGCTTCCTCTCTGTATGCTGTGAATACCATTAGTTAATAAAGACTCTTCTTTAGGTTTATAGCAGTGCAGAATAGGACAAGGTGGAAATTCCAAGTGATAGAGGAGGAAAAAAGGCAGAGTTACGAGAAGCCATGTAGCTGCCCAAGGAGAAAGATGCCTGCCCAGGAATCTTACAGGTAAACCATGAACCTTGTGGTAAAATATAAAATAATGTAAATGTGTTAATTCAAGATATAAGAGCTAGCTAGAAATATGCATAAACTAATATGCCAACCAGTGTTTTAATTAATAGAGTTTCTGTGTGATTATTTTGGGTCTGGAAAACTGGAAAATGAACAAGCAGCCTCTGCCTACAGTAAGCCTTTCTGTTGGTACTGTATAACTCTTAACATCTCCATAGATATGGCTTTCTATGCACTTGATATGTACTTTTATTTTCTTTTTGATGAGATGTTTGTGATTATTAACTGCATTTCATTTTGGTTGTTCATTTGCCATTAACCAGACTTACTGAAATGTATTTATAGATTTCCAAGTCCAGCTTGGTGATATTCCTCTATAAACATTCCCAGTTATTTCTCATGATCTAGTTTTAGACTTTCAAATGTGTTTGGATAATTGAGTCATGTCTACTGTGTGTGCTCTGCATGTGAGGGTTTTTTTTTTATTAGGTTTTGGGTTTAGAAAGTAAGTTTTGAGGACTCCCATTACCACCTACTCATGTTAATTGCTAAAGAAACTGTGTTGTGAAAGTTGGAAAGTTCTTCTTCATTCTTTATTTTTAGAGGATGTCAAGGATTTTCTTTTTATTCATTCTTCTCTCATACATTATAGCAGAATATTGTCAGAAATCATTGACTTTGGGTTTTTGTTGTTGTTCATTTGTTTGTTTGTTTTGGGTCATCTAGCTTCAGGTTCCTGGCTATCCAGGCAGTGTTTGTCATGAGCTCCCTCTCTTGGGATGGACTTCAAGTTAGATCAGCCATTAGTTGGCCATTTCCACAAGCTCTGAGCCACTATTGCCCTAGCAGCATTTTACAGGTAGGCAGGACAGGTTTTGGCTCAAAGGTTTTGTGACTGGGTTTTTGTCCCAGTCCTACAATTCACTTATGAACACTGATGCAAAAATTATCAACAAAGTACTCACAACCTGAATCGAAGAACTCATCAAAAATATCATCCACCATGACCAAGTAGGCCTCACCCCAGAGATGCAGAGATGGTTCAACATATGAAAATTAGTTAATGTAACCCACCACATAAATACACTGAAATAAAAACAAACACATGATCATCTCACTAGATGCAAAAAAAAATCTTTGACAAAAATCCAATACCCCTTCATGAAAAAAATCTTGGTGAGATTATGGATACAAGGGACATACTTAAATATAATAAAGGCAATTTACAACAAGTTGATAGTCAAAATCAAGTTAAATGGAGAGAAACTCAAAGAATTCCACTAAAATTAGGAAAAAAACAAGCTTGTATATATTGAATATAGTACTTGAAATTCTAGTTAGAGCAATAAGACAACTAAAGGTGATTAGGAGATACAAATTGGAAGAAGTCAAATTATCACTATTTGCAGTTGACATGATTGTTGCAAGGAGGGCCCGCTTTTTCATCCCGGCCCCCTGGCTAGCTTAGCCCTATACCATTTCCCCTTTTCTGTTTAAACAAAAAGAAAGGCTTTAACTTTAACATAGCAAAACTACATATAACAAAACAGGTATCAAGTAAGAAATACAGTTACCTTATTTATATCTAATTTATCTTTTATCATTACTAACATAATCTATAACTATATCTATCTAATCTTCAACTCCATCAAAGACTCCAGAAGGATATAATATTACCTAAGTAAGCAGAAGGTTCATTGTAAGCAACCCCCAATTCTAGAATTGACAGAGACATCTTGCTCCCTGACAGTTACCAAAAGTTTTTCTGTACCATTGGGGCATCCATCTTCAGCCTACAGGCCCATAGTGTTCAGCAGACTTTTCCATGAAGCAGGACATTTCAAAGACAGTTCCGCCTACATTGGCAGTTTGCCAGTCACTTTCTTCTGTATATTGCAGAATGTCTCGCAGACTCTTTCATGAAGCAGGAACCCTGAAGGATCATCTCACCTTTAGGCAAGTTCAGAAGTCATTTCTATGCAAGTTCTGCAAGTCCAGTCAAGCAGTTCAGGCAAGAGCAGTTTCTTGCCCAAATGCCTAACCAACTCCATAAAGAGTCTCTTCAATGCCCATCATCCTTTTGAAGTAGCTTGGTGCTGCCAGGAGCAGATGTGTCTCATTGTCATGAAAAATCTTAAGTTCTTAAACATTTTAAATGCCATATTCTTAAATATATCTCTATACATATAGAAAATCTAACATGACTACAAGCTTGACTATTATAGATGACTATTAACCTATATTTCTTAATTATACATTACACTTTTAAATCGATCTACACAAACGCAATATATTTAATCAAGAGCAGAAATATACATATAACAAAATTGACCTTAAATTTGTATCAATAAACCAAGATTCATACCAATGCAAATCTCTATAGCATATCCCCCTTTAAATGTAAAAAAAAAAAAAAAACAATTATAGTCAATATTTGGGAATATGGGCATAGATTTGTCCAAACTGTTTCCTGCTGTTTGGGGGTGTTGTTAATCAGGTCATTCATGGTGTGCTATGTTCATCTCAGTCAGCAGTTGGGTGAAGTAATTTTTTGAGGGTGTTTACGGCAACCATTCAGGAGGGTGTGGTCTATCATACCACACCAGTCTGGAAGCAATCCACAAGTTCTCATCTTCTGTGAAAACAAAAGAAGAATCTCTTTTCCAAAGCACCATATCCTTAGATCCAAATTGTGAAGTCAAGATACTTTTATAACATACATGCTGGTTTAGCTTAGCACCTATACAATGGAATGTCTCTCTGTACTGTAACCCATTTCTATTAATCTGTATATTGCCACGTGGCAGTGGCTTACTGGGTAAAATTACCAGCATCTGTCTCAGGTGGATCTATGGCATATCTCTGTCTCTGCTTTCTTCCTCCCAGAATTCAGTTCCATCTTCTCTGCCTACCTAAGTTCTGCCCTACTAACAGGCCAGGGCAGTTTCCTTATTCATTAACCAATGAAAACAACACATAGCCAGAAGGACCTCCTTCACCACATGATAGTATACATAAGACCCAATAATTCTTCCAGGGAATACCTGCAGCTGACAAACACCTTTAGTGAAGTGGTGGGATACAAGATTAACTAAAAAAATAAAATGAAGTAAATCAGTAGCCTTTTTATATACAAATGGCAAATAGATTGAGAAAAGAATCAGGGAACCAACATCCTTTACAAGAGAGTCAAAAACAATATGAAATATCTTGGGATATCCCCAATAGAGTAAGTGAAAGGCTGGTATGACAAAAACTTCATGCCTTTGAAGAAATAAATTGGAGAAGATATCAAAATGTGAAAAGAGTTTCCATACTCATGGATTGGTAGGATTAATAGTAAAAAAGGCCACCTTATCAAAATCAATCTACAGATTCAGCACAATGTTCTTCAAAATTTCAATATAATTCTTTGCAGACCTTAAAAGGATAATATTCATTCTCATATAGAAAATGTTATTTAAAACAATCTTCTACAATAAAAGAAATTTGGAAAGTATCACCATCTCTGATTTCAAGCTCTACTACAGAGAAATAGAAATAAAAACCACATGGTATTGGCAAAAAACAAACAAATAAACAAACAAACTAAAACAAAACCCCAGAAAAAAAAACAGACATATTGATCAATGAAATCAAATGAAGACATAGGCATAAATCCACATAGAGACATGTGATTTCTGATTAAAAAAAAGTAAGAAATACATATGGAAAAAAGGAAGCATCTTCAATAACAAGATGTTGGTATAACTGGATGTATGTAGAAGAATGTAAATAAATCCATATTTATCACCCCACATGAAACTTAAGTTCAAGTGGATCAAAGACCTCAACATAAAACTAGACACACCGAATCCAATAGAAGAGAAAGTAGGAAATAGCCTTGGACACACTGGCACAGGAGACAGCTTCCTACACAGAATGTTAAAAAGTTTTAATCGTATTTTATCGATTTTAACCAGGTTGGGATGAACAGCTTAGCATTTCAGAGGGGCAGGGTAATTGTTCTGCTTATTATTATTATTATTATTTTTAACCTTAAGACAAAAATAAAACTCTGGCCTTGTGGACATTTTGCATCAGGTTTCAGTGTCAGTGTCGGCCTCATGTGACCGCACGCGTCAGTCTCTCAGGAGGCCTCTGCCACTGCCTGTAGTCTGCTATGCAGTCATCTCTCCTCCCTTTTCCTCGAACCACCCTTCCTTCTGGTCTCAACTTTAAAAGACACTGTTCAGTGCCCTTTTCTTAAAGCTTCCAGCATTTGCTGAGTTAGTCTTCCAGCCACACTCTGCTGGATCAGTCCCTGGTCAACCTTATGAACTCTGGGGGCAGGGTGGATTTAAGCTGGATTTACAGTTTATTAGCCTTTTGGCCCTGGGTCAAGTGCTTAACCTCTCTGTATTTTAGGCTTTCTATCTGTGAATAAAAAAAAAAAAGCTGGAATAAAAGTAATACTGGTTAAGGTGGCTGTAGGGACAAAATTGAGTTTGTGTGCGTGCATGCATGTGTGTGTGTGTGTGTGTGTGTGTGTGTGTGTTCCACGGTGGACATAGGAGCTTAGAGAACAGATTGCAGGAGCTGGTTCTCTCCTTCTACTGTGTTGATTCTGGGGATTCAGCTCATATTGCCAGGCTTGGTGGCAAGCTACTTTACCCCCTGAATCACCTCTTCCACCACGATTGTCATTCATTTGTCTTACGGAATATAGTTTCTGTAGCAGTGATGTACAGGGATGCTTATTTCATTTCTGTTTCCTCCACTAAACCACAAGCTTTAAGTGATTTTGGCTTTCCTTACCTTTGTATTTTAGGCAGTTAGGTCAGGGGTGTAGAGGTGTTTACTAAATAAATGAATATTTTTTTTTACTGATCATTCTCTTTATGCTTATATTCTTTTAGATGTTGAAAATGATTTACTTGTGTGTGTGTGTGTGTGTGTGTGTGTGTGTGTGTATGTGGATATGTGGATATGAGTGCAATGCCAATAGAGGCCAGAATAGGGTGTTGGATCCCCTGGAATTGGAGTTATTGGTGGTTGTGAGCTGCTTTACATGGGTTCTTGATCCCCTAGAAGAGCAGTAAGTGCTCTCAACTACTGATCTCTCTCCAGTTCTTCTTCAGATGTTTTAACAGTCCTATAAACTTCTCTAAAGCCTTTCAAGAAACAATTCCTTCTCATTTAATAGACAAAATTTAGGTTCTGATAATTTCATCTCGACTTCAACAACACAGTTAATCCTGCCTTCAGCTCTCACCAGACACCCACTTTTATGTGTGCATGCGTGCATGTGTGTACATGCATCAGGGATTGTCTTAACACACAAAGTGATCTTACTGTGTGATTTTTTTGCTGTGATACTTGTTTCCTTTCCTCTTGTTCCTTACCTTGAATTCTTGTTACTCTTTCTTACAGCCCTTATTGAATGTACGGGGTAAAGAAGAGGGACTCCAGATTCAGCCCCAAAGACCATGGAGAAGTACTTCAGTTCCCCACTGTGTGGCTTACCTTCATTGCCTCCAGCTTGTCCTTGTTGCCCTATGTTCTGGACAAGCTGTTGGATGTGTCTGTGTTTTTCAACATTTTTTTTTCATGGTACATATAATATCAGTGGCACATTCAGCTTCTGGGAATGCCCAAGATACAGCTTGCCATAGCACATTATGAGAAATGTTCAGTGGAGCAAATGAATAATCGCACATTGGACAGTGATCCACTAGCTGACTTTGTCATAGTTCATTGAGGAGACAGCAGAAGGGTGGAAACCTAACACTACTATGAAGGTATGCCATTCTTTAGATCAGAGCTCCTCAAACTATAGGTTGTGGTCCCTTGGGAGGTCACATACTAGATATCCTGCATATCAGATATTTGTATTAGGATTCTTAACAGTAACAAAATTACAGTTAGGAAGTAGCAACAAAATAATTTTATGGTTGGGGTCACCACAACATGAGGAACTGTATTAAAGGGTCACAGTGTGAGGAAGGTTGAGAACAATGGCTCTAGGTGGACATGGAAAATTGTCCCAGCAGGGCTGATTCTCCCACAAGAAACCTGGAGAACTTGTCAACAGCAGGCAATCTCTGCTTCAATTTTCTCTGAGCTGAATTTCTACCCAAGACTTCATGAGCTACAACATCAACCCTGGGCCCCTGGAGCCCACCTAGGCACAATTTGTTTCTTGTCCCTTCATCTGAGCTTAGAAGATTTTATTAAAACTTTTACATATATTGTTATCTATTTGTTTATTTTTATATGCATGAATGTGTTTATGTTTGGATGCTTACATACCATGACATATTTGTGGAGATCAGAGGACAACTTTTTGGTAAAAGATTATATTTTTCTCCAAATAGGTCCCAGGTGTCTAACTCAGGTTATTAGACTTGGTAGCAAGTACCTTCACCAACCGAGCCATGTCACTAGACCTGAACTTAGAAGATTTACAATGAACTCAGATTGAAACCTGTCTCAACTCAGCACAGGACCAAATGAACTCTATTTGTGTGTGTGTGGTGTGTGTGTGTGTGTGTATGTGTGTGTGTGTGTTTGTGTGTGTAGGGGGCATGGGTGGTATGTATAAGCATTTATGTGCAGGTATATAGGTATATATACTCACAGGCTTGCATGTTGAGTCCAGAGAAGGAAGTCAAACGTCCTACTCTGTCACTTTGCCCTTATATCCCTGAGGCAGGGCCTGGAGTGAGACTGGTGGGAAGCAAGCTTCACTGGTCCTCTTCCACGGCACTTTAGTCACAGTGTGCCTGTGACATGCCTAGGTGTTTACGTGGGATCTGGGTATCTGCACTTGGGTCCTCATGATCACACAGCAAACACTTTTACCCACTGAGCCGTTTCCCCAACTCTATTTTATAATAATGAACAATGGTGTGGCTTACAGTTTCTAAGGTTTAGTCCATTATAATTATGGTGTAGCATGGTGGCCTGTAGGTAGACACGGTGCTGGGGAAGTAACTGAATGACCTACATTTTGCAGACAAAAGGAAGAGGTTTTTCTTATTGGGCGTGACTTGGGCATATATGAGACTTCAAAGCCTGCCTCCACAGTGATACACTTCCTCCAACAACACCACACGTACTCTAACATAGCCAGACCTCCTGACAGTGTCACTGCCTTGGGGGTCATTTACTTTCAAACCACTACACCCTCTTAGCTCAATTCCCAGCAGCCACATCATAGATAACAACCACATGCAACTAGCTCTCCAGAGGCTCCTTAATGCTCTCTAGCCTCCATGGACACCTGATCATACTCAAACACATACGTGTACATATAAATTAAAAAATTTATAAAAAACATGGAGTCAAATTTTAAAATGAGGAAAATAGAAGTCAAAGAAAACATAGTTCAAACCAACACCCATCAGACTTGTCTAAGTTTCCCTCTGCTACTCCTCCGTGTTAAGTTCTTTGTTTGTTTTGTCATTTTTATGTTTGATAATATCTATTCTAACCAGAGGGAGTAATAGCTCAGTGTAGGTTTGGGTGATAATTTACCGATGATGATTGGTGTTGAAGATGCTTTCCGAAACTCATTTGCTGTTTGTCAGTCTCTCTTTGAGAAATGTCTATTTAGATGCATTTCCCATTTTAATTGAATTATTTTTTTTCTCTTGAATTATCTATGCTCCTTATAAATTCTGGTTATTTGTCCCTGTCAGGTGTGTGGTTCTAAGGATTTATCTCTACCTACAAGTTTGCAACAGTCTTCAGTTGCCGACCTGTATGGCACTTACTTTTATTTTTTTTCCAGTGTTCTGCTAGGTCTTGTTGAGTGTTTGTCATTCCAAAGAGTCCCTAACATGTGCTACTGCAGCACCCTTCCCAGCTACATGTTGACAATGCCTTTGAAACCCTTCTCAGGTTTGTAGGGCTCTAAGCTACTTCTCAGCTCAGTTCAGTGAAGACTAACTCAGTACAGTGCGTAGATGGTGCCACTTCTACTTCCTTCCACTCAAAAAAACTCCAGTATGTATCACATTTAAGTCCTCAGTGACTTGGTGATGTGTCCAGATATACTGACCACTGTTCTTTGCATGATAGATTCTTGCATCTTCCAACCTAAATCCATCAGATATTGGGGCTTTTGGGACCCACTTAGATCCAACATTTGGTTCAGGAAATCACCTCTGAAAGCAAAGAGTACTTTACAACAGGCAGACTTATATCTTACTACCCGTTTTTCCAATGGACAAAGTAGAACAAAGTTTTCTAAGCTGATTAGAAAGGATTAATTTATTGCTTCAGGGCCTCTCTGTCGGTAACCATGTGTCAGGACACGGGCAGAGTTCTATTTGATAAGGAAGCTCTCTCTTGACAGATTGTTGGACAGAAATTCTGATCAACTTTTTTTTTTTTTGGACAATAAATACTAGTCTTTTAATAATGTGCTGTGCTGCCATGGAAAGAATAAATGCCTTGAGGACATCACCAGCTCTCAGCATTGGGGAGCCAATGTACTCTTGATTGCATAATTTAATCCATCATTTTATCACTGACATGGAATTTTTGCCACCTAGCTCCTGTTGGCCAAAATATTTATTTTGATGTCTGCCTTGTAGGCCCTGCTCTCTGCAAATTGCTTTATCTGCTAGAGACTGAACTTTGTTAAGATAAGCCAAGTCCAATCATTGGGTGTGTTGGTCACCATAGTTAGTATTAACTCTGAATTCAGGGGAGAAATTGTTTCCATGGACCCTCTACAGAACTTCTAGGTCAGGATAATACACATAGTCTTACCAATCTCCCCTGCAGGATGAATTCAGCTGTCAGATGCATTCATTGCTGGTGGCCCTGTCTCTGAGAGGACAAGGGAGAATGGCAAATGATATTGAAATGATGTTGAATGCTAAGTTTCAAAGTCTCGTTGAAAAATTACTCCTGTACAGAGATAAAAATGAGTAGAGCAGCTGGGGGATGACTGAGTTTGGAAAGTACCTGCTGTGCAAGCACGAGGACCTGAGCTCAGAGCCCTAGTACAACAGCCAGATACAGTGGCATGCATGGATAACCCCAGGGCTGGGGGAGGGCAGAGTCAGGAGAATTCCTGAGGTTGCTGCCAAGCATCCTATCCCAGATGGTGAGCTCCAGGCTGAGTAAGAGACTCTGTCTTAAGGAATCGGGTATAGAACAACCAAGGAAGACAGCAGGCATCACCTTCTGCACTCCACACCCATGTGCATACACATTCATAGACACTTCCCTCTGTCACCCAAACACCTACATATATGCTACATACAAAAGTATTTAAGTGAATTATAAGTGAATACCTAATGAGGGAATTGAGAAGGTGCTTAAATTTGTCCAAAACTGAATTCAAAAAACAGACAAATTTATAAGGCAGCAATATTGACTGAATGTGAAAATGGAGATAAAGCTGGGTTTCCCATTAGAGGATGCTGCAAGGTGAATGGCTAGGTGTTGTCACTCTGAAACCACCAATGGAGATAAACCTTGGTTCAGAGGGCAGAGTCCACATTCATCTGGCTGGAATGGCCATAGGGTTTTCTGGTGAACTCAGAAAAGATAGAGACACAGAGAGGAAGAAGGAGGGGTTTGGAAAAGATTCGAGCACTTTAGGGTTGGGAAACATAGAGAGTAGGGTTGGCCAATTGTTCTTTTGATGTTCTTTGGGTTTATTAGATTTTGAATCTCAACTTCTGACTCCCAAGTTTTTATTAATATTAGAAAAATTAGGGTAAATGTTTTAACTGGGAGGAGATAGATATTAGATAAGACCTCACAGAAAACAGATGTCTGGCTGAGCCAGCCTTGACTGCCTTTCCATTAGGTGGTGCAGGATTGACATACATGTGCACATATCTAAGTTACTTTGTATTGGTATCAGCCTCTATAGAGTCAGCTAGACCAGATGAGAGTTCTGGAGGGTAGACATCGCATACTTCTCTACTGAGTGAAAGCTTTTCTTCAAAAGGAGATGTCTGATAAACTCCAGGTTCAGTCTTTCTGTTGCTTCAAGCATATTGCTTTATAACATTGCAAGGAAAGCCTTCTAGGCTTGTTTGGAAATTCATTGTGGAAGATGAAAGAGGCATATTTATGTGTCTCTGAGGGTGTGCCATGAAGATTAAAAAGCATGATGAGAGATACTGTCAAGAGAGAAGTAGGAGAGGCTAGCTGAACTAGTAGGTTCCAGTATGGACCATTAAAGACCAGAGCATACATCATACGGCACAGGTCCATCAGTGTCTGTAGAGGAGCTAACTGTCTCCAGCCTGCTCCCTGCATAGGAAGGCCCAGTGCATCCATCTTCCATGCATCCAGATGTCTTTTCAAGATGTGGGTAAAGAGGGCTGAACAGGTGTCACACCTTTAGTCAGCACTCAGGAGACAGAGACAGGAGGATTTCTGAATTTGAGGACAGCCTGGTCTACAGAGTGAGTTCCAGGACAGCCAGAGCTACACAGAGAATCCTGTCTTGAACAAGTAAAATGAAATAAATCAAAACAAAAAAAAACATTCTTCAAAAAGGAGAGTGGGTAGGTCAAGGGGAAAAAACCCCATGGAATGAAAAGAAATATATTTGACAAGATTACATTTTGAATATTTGCCCTAAATCATATTAAGTGAATTAAACCAGTCTCAGGGAAAACAAATGTATGCTTTATCATATTGTGGTTTCTAGATTATGCTAATGCACCAAATCTTGCACACACAGATATGTATCTATATCAGACGTAAGTGATGAGATGCGATTTAAGAAGCATGTTTAGACACGACTTACATTTGTATATACCCATGCTACACCCTTGAAACACACAAGGCACAGCTTTCATTTGTCACAGCTGCAAATAATGGCCATTTTTTTCTCTTAAAGCATATTGATTTTACTGGAAACTACATTGGGTAGAAATTAAAATTGCTGATTTATGTGCATCTGATTTTTGCCGATTTGTCCATCTTTATTTTATAAGCAGATACCTCCCTCACAATACTTATTGATTCCAGGATCTGTGATTTGTTCTGTGATTGCCGAATGAGTCATCAAGGTAGACAGATTTAGAACACTGCTACTTTTACCTTTAGACAATTAACATCACTATGTTATTTACATCTGATCTTATCTTGGTCTTGGGACCCCACTCATGATGATGACAGAAGCTTGGTAACAAACTTGGTAATTCTGTACTTAATTAAACCAATGTAAAAAAAATATACTTATTGATTTTGAGATAGGATCTCATGCAGCCCAGACTGGCCTTGAACTCACTCTATAGCAGAGGAGGACCTTTGTCTCTGAGGTGCTGGGCTTGCAGGTGTGCACCACCTTCCTGATTTATGCCATGCTTAGGATGGAATCCAGAGTGTTGTGCACACAGGCACACACTCTGCTTAAGTTCTAGCACATTACTACACTCTACTACTGCATTTAGGTCAACTTCTGTGCTTTTTGACTTCAAAAGGCAAAGTCATGTATGTTGCCATTAAATATACCTTTAATTGCTTTTTTGTATTCTGTTGTTACTTAGCATATCAAAGATGTACCTTTATTTTGTAATTTGCTGAGGGGGATACTGAACTTTTCTGCTTAACTTATTAAAGTCATGGACTATATTGACTGTGTTCAGTTATTCAGTAACAGGTATTGAGCCTGTTGTGCTCTGGGAAAACAAATGCCTCCTTCTTTACAAGGGTGCCCATGTTTTTGCCATTTTGATTTGGGTGTTTGTGACATTTGGATATTTTTCTGCGAGGTTAGTAAACCTAATTTGGGCAGATTGGATACTTCAGGATGTAGTGAAGGTTGATGTTGAACTATGTGATCTACTTTTGTAAACGTGCTGTTGAAATTTGACTAGAGTGTAAATGGTTTATACAGCAGGTATATAATTTCAGACAAATGTACTCTTTGACTCAGGCCACATTGTTATTATTGTAGGGTCCCGTTTCTTTGTGTGTGTCCCCCAACTTGTAAAGGCCAGGAGCTGTATATCAAAATCATTTTTATGAAAGTGGCCTTATTCATTTCCCCACATTTACAAAAGTCCTGTTGCATCTCTAACCCAATTCATCTACATCTGCTTGCCTGACATTTGTCTTTCCCTGACTATATCAAGTCCATTGCTACATTCACAGGAGTGCTCAATGGATACCCACCTATCGATTTTTATCAGGTTCCTGGCAAAATATCCTGGGCAAGAATCAGTTGGATTGAATTCAAGTTTACTATTACAATCATTACCAAGTTATTCATGTGATTTACACTCCAGTCTATAATTACAGGTAATTATCCTGTTGTAATAAAACACATGTTGCTTAAATTGTCACAAATAAAATCAGACCAAACTGATAAAAAGATGCAGATTCATTGTGTGGACAAAAGAACAAGTCAGCCAAATGAAAGACATTAAATTGACATCTGAGGGCTTGGGAGATGGCACAGTCCATAAAGTACTTTTGATGCAAGTAAGGGAACCTGACTTCAGATTCTTATTATCCACATAAAAGCCAGATGTGGTGGCATATGCCTCTAATTCTCATGCTGAAGAGGCAGAGATGGGAAGATCCTTGTAGCTCATTGACTAGCTAGTTTTGCCAAATTGGCAAGCTCCAGGTTGCTGAGAGATTGTCCCCAAAAATAAGAGAAAGCAACTGAGGAAGACACTCTAAGTTGACCTGTAGCCAACATACATATAGACATATATACACAACATTTGTGAACACACATGCACACATAGACACGTACCGATGCACACAGACACGAACACACATACTTGTGAACACATGCACATATAGGCACATACAAATGCACAACATGCACACAGAGACACACACTTGCACACATAGACACCAACACACATATTTGTGAACACATATGCACACATAAACACACGCACACGTATACATCCCTCACAGTGATATGGCATTCAGTTCACAGTAGTAACAGCACAGCTTCTACAGCATAAAGGAGGAAGTGTTTTTTGACCTTTCTCAGGATTGGTTCTTGTAAATTAGTATTCTTTGTAAGGCAACTCGTGCTGTTTAAGCTGATTTGGCTTTAGATGATTGGTTTAATTTCCTGGAATCATTCTAAGATGGAGAGAATGCTTACATTTACACTTGGCATTTCGTTTATGATGAGAGCCAGCGTTTCAGAGGAAACAGGGTCACTCCGATTTCGCTCTATCCTGATGAGCATTCGGCTATGGAGTAAATGTAAAAAGTGGCTTTCCTTTACAGTTTTCTTTAATAAAATTTTAACAAGCATTTGTTTAAATTAATTTTCTTATAAGGAAATTTCTTAAAAAATGATCCATAATGAAGTACTTTTGCATTTGTGGTTAGATTCAATCATGGTAGAGATTTCTTCAGACTGTTGAAAACGAATCCAACTGGTAATGAGAGAGAATTTAACAGCAGCTTTATTCATTAGCTAACATTTGCCCGTTCCTCAGCATCCACAGTTCTTTCCCTGGAATTGCATTTTGCAAAGCCTAGTATGAATGAGAAATTCCTGAGACTAGCCGAAGTTAAAAATAACTCCCTGTTAGCTGCTAATAAGTATTAGTGAGGCGGAAACTCAATGCTATAGTGACCCAATTCAAACATAATCAAAGTGAGCTGGACTAAAGGGCACAGGGATCTAGAATCTTCTTCCACTCCCTTTTTCTGGAGTTTTAGTCAGGAATTAGTATAAAATGATGCCCATTCTCTGAGGTGCATCATGCCTCTCCCAGTTTCACTAGTCAAGGCCTTTACTCTTTGGTAAAAATCTCTTCACATCCTATAATCAACTGTGAATTTGAATAAGAATTCCCAATGCAGGAGCATATATTTGAATGTGTAGTCAGCAGGCAGTGGTCTATTTGAAAGCATTAGAAGGATTAGTAGGTGTGGTTCTGTTGGAGTAGATGTGGCCTTGTCGGAGGAAGTGTGTCACTGAGTGTGGCCTTCGAGGTTTGGAAAGCCCTAATCAGGCCCAGTGTCACTCTCTTCCTGCTGCCTGTGGATTTGGATTTAGCTATCAACTACTTCTCCAGCATCTTGCCTGCCTTGTCTCCTGCCATATTTTTAACCATAATGTTAATGGACCATGCTACAAGCAAGTCCTCAATTAAATGCGTCCTTTTAGAAGAGTTGTCATGTTCATGGTATCTTATCACAGCAATAGAACAGTGACTGATACACCATGTTCATCACCAAGAAGATGTCTTCATAATCAAGGTTCAGCTTGTGGCTGGTGGCAGCTATTGTGTTTGACAAGGGAAGGGCACAACATTTTTATTTATCTGTTTTATAAAAGTCTGTGTAACTCAGGAGTTACATATAATTTGCTGGTCAAAGGAAGAAAAAGAAAGACACAAAGCTTTAATTGGTGAAGAAATAGCTA
This sequence comes from Alexandromys fortis, assembly GCF_014885135.2. Taxonomy (NCBI): domain Eukaryota; kingdom Metazoa; phylum Chordata; class Mammalia; order Rodentia; family Cricetidae; genus Alexandromys; species Alexandromys fortis. The sequence goes on from NW_026068034.1 coordinate 3,439,713, forward strand.
ATTTTCTAATGGCGGTATAGATCATGAGGTATAGTTTTTAAGTCTCCAGATAGAAGGGACAAAATGGGGCAAGATGAACTAGATTTGCAAATGCATCTCCATATTTGGTATTGTTTACATAGCAGTTGTCTCAAGCCAGTGGGGATAACTCTTCCATATGAGACAATGTATTTTTTTTGTGTGTGTGTGTGTGTGTGTGTGTGTGTGTGTGTGTATGTTGCTTCTGAACCAAAATAGTACCTATTTTTGGGAGGAGAAAAGGAAAAGGGAGGGAGGAGGGAAGCTCATCAGACTCATAATGATAAAGAAATACACAAGGTTTAGGAAGCAAAGGAAGTTTACAAGGTCCCTCCTCAGTGTGTGTTATGGGGTAGGAGGCTTTCCACTGAAACTGTCTGGAGGTTAGATTAGGAGTTTTCTAGCATGTTGATTTATGCTGGCTAGATTTCTTAGTAATGCAGTCGCTATGGACTCATACATGCTCTGGTAAGTAACTCCAACCAATTCATTGGTTCTTCAGCATATTTTAAATGGACTTAGATTTTGGGTGTGTTGTTGATGCCCTATCTGGAGTGAATAGATATTTGTTCAAATTTACACAGTGAACCCCTTGTAATTCTAATTTAAATGGGACAGAAATATTAGATAGCCAGGTGTGGTGGCATATGCCTTAATCCCATCACTCAGGAGACACAGGCAGGAGAATATCTTTGAGTTCAAGGCCAGCATGGTCTATATAGTAAATTATAGGACTCACTACAGTTCTCTGTAGGAAGACACTGTTTCAAAAAGTGTAAGAATCTAGAAGGGAACTGGAAGTGGTCACTAGTCGATGATGTTCCCAAATATGGTACAAGACAGGTACTACTTTATGCCTAGAGGCACAAGAGCGAGTGTTAGGAAGAAGCAATGTTGTAACAGTAGTGTCTTCATCGTAACTGGAAGATGGAGAAAATAAAAGCATTGTGATCTGCAGGGCTCTGAGCTGTAGGGCCCAGTAGGATGGAGGCATGGGGTGATGACGAAACAATCTATCTCTAACTCTCAGGGCTAACACTCCTTGTAGGTAAAGGATAGGCTCTTACTAAGCAGCTGTGGTGATCTGAAAAAGAATAGTCACCATAGGTTCACATATTTGAATGCTTAGTCAGTTGGGAGTCAAACTGTTTGAGGATTGGGAGGTGTGGCCTTGCTGGAGTAGTTGTGTCACTGGGGATGAATTTTGAGATTTCAAATCCCATGCCACGCCCAATCTCTCTTCTTTTGCCTGCTGTTTGTGGATCATGATGTAAAGCTCTCAACCACTGTTCCAGCACTATGCCTGTCTGCTTCCAGCCATGATGGTCATTGACTGACTCTCTAAAACTCTAAGTGAGCTCCCAAATTAAATGCTTTCATTTATAAGGGTTAACTTGGCTATGGTGTCTCTTCATAGCATCTAAGACAGAATTATTACCAAATCTTCGATCAAGGTAGTGCTACAGGCAGGGATCAGAGTTCAGAGGACATTTGCTGAGATCTCTGGATTCTTGTGTCTTGGAACAAAGACTTGTACAAGCAAATAGATATCTCACAGGTGAAGTTAATGGGTTCTCTCAAGAAGAGGGTAAAGGAGCTAGAGAGATGGCTCAGCAGTTAAGAGTACATCTCGCTCTTTCAGGTGACTGGGGTTCTGGTCCTAGTACCCACATTGTTGGCTCACAACCACCCTCTTCTTGCCTGAATGAGAAATGTATGCACGTTCTATCCAGAAACTCACAACAGGCACACACACACATATACATAAAAACAGAATAAATAAATCTTTATAAGATGGGGATGTAGTTTTCATGTATGGCCCTCTTGTATGAGTGGGAGCATCATTGACAAGAACAGGCTGGTACTGCTCTAATGGGTGTCATTTGGAAAGAAGATTGATAGATGTGATAAACCGCTGTTATCGAGACACAGATACACGCAACACAGCTGACATCAGATTTTCATATCTTTGGGAGAATTATCCTGACTATTCTTTAAATCAGACAACATTTTGAAATTCCACATACCTGCTGTCTTTTGAAAATAAGATATAGTATAAATTCTTTTTTCTTCCACTTTAAAAATGTTGACAATTTTATACATCGATATCATGAATTTTACTAACTTTTACTCCTTCTGCTCCCTCATCCCTTCCCACTCTCATTGGCACCTGCTTCTCAATAAGTCTCCCTCTATCTTGCTTCCATGTCTTCTTTTTGTGTGTGGCCCACTGAGTTTAATTGTTTATTACCTTAGCAAGGGTGTGACATTATTCACGTGAGCAAGAACATTTTATTTGTGGCTACACCACTGAAGAGAGTGACACCTGTCCTTTAACAGTAATTAACTTCCAAGTTAGGAGTGGTGGGGCCTCATGAGCCCGCATGATGAAATATTGATGGAACCAATTTTGTGCAATCACAAGACTAGTTACTCCTATAATTCTAGAAGAAATAACAAGACTAGAGAAATCCATTTTGTTTTTATTGTTAGGCTGGTAATTACTCCTTAAATATATTTTGGTTTGAGCATTAAAGCCAGAGCTTGCTCATGCTATGTAAGCTCTTTGCCTTTGAGCTACGCCCTCAGTCTTCTCTCTTGTATATTATCTGGGGAGCTTAAAGTGTCAGGCCCAGTGGGCAAACACTCAATCAGCTAATTATCTACAACCAATCTTTGATATTTGTTGGTTCAATTGCTAGTGGTAAAAAATTTCAGAAAATATACTGAACTGAACAGATATTTTTAAACTGTTATCATTTTTCTTTAAATAATAACATTTACTTAGCTTTTCCTTTGTGTCTGGTGTTATTAGTAGCCTTGAGAAGGTTTAAAGTATACAGAAGCATGTCTGAATGTGATGCAATTTATCCAAGAAAACTTGGTGTCTGCAGACTTACTAAGAACAGGAAAAATTAGTCCAATCTGTCCTGGGTGTAGACCGCCAATAGTATTTAGAATGCATAGGACTTGGAAAGTTATTGTTTTGATAGGTGTAGTTGATACTTTATTATAGAAAAAAGAGTGCTGCCTCAGACAGGTGAATAAGAGGTGTGTGTGTGTGTGTGTGTGTGTGTGTGTGTGTGTGTGTATGTATACATGTGCACCAGAGTACAGGTACAGAGGACAGAAGAGAATAATCACTCTCGACGTTATGCTCTCTAGACACAGTCTTTCACTGAACCTGAACCTAGTTTAGCTTCCAGCAAGCCCCATCCATCCTCCAGTCTTCCCCATCTTTGGCACTAGAGTTACTGGTGCGTTGGCCTTTAATGTGGGGTCTGGGCACCTAAACTCAGATATTCTGGCTTGCTCAGTAAGTACTTTTATCTATTAAACAATCTCTCCAGTCCAAACAATGATATTTTGGAGAGTAAAATATGTGACACATAACCCAGAAACCGTAGGCTCTGTGAAGACTAGCGTTAGGATTTAAAAGAATGCATTTTGTTTTTAATAGACCCACAATAATTACCTGTGTTTGAGAGGTGTAATATGGCATTTCAAAACATGTAAGTAGGGGACAGAGAGATGGCTCAGAATTTAAGTGAACTTAGAGCACTTGCAGAGATTCTAGGTTCAGTTCCCAGTTGCCATATTGTTGCTTACAAGCCTCCATAATCCAAGTCTCAGGAGATCTGGTGATGTCTCTTGGCTTCTGCAGACACCAGGCTCTCATGCTGTGCATGCACACTTGCAGACAAAACCCTTATACACACAAACCCCCCTCAAAGTTTGCATGTAATGTGCGACCTCAGGTCAGAATAAGTGGGATAGCCACCAGTCCCCTCCATATTTATCATTTCTTTGCATCAGGAACAAGAAAGATCCTTTTTACCATCTGTTTTGAACTACTTAAGTAGTTGTTATCAACCATATTTATTCTATTATTCCTCAAAACATATGGAGCTACTTCTACATCCAACTTTACCCTTGAGCCCACTAGCCACACTCTCCATGTCTCTCTACCCATTTTTTCTTCCAAGGCTTTGGTAACTATTATTAATTCTTTACTTCTTTGAAATCAACATTTTAATCTCCATGTGTGAATGACAGCCTAAAGTATTTGTTCTCAAGTGAACCACATACATTAAAGAATGACCTAAAGACAGCAGTACTTTGTATTAGTTCTCTTGTATAATACTTTCATTTATTATTATTATTCAAAGTTTTAGTAAATAAATGTTTAAAGAAAGAGTGATTTAGAAGATTAAATGCACTTATAATATGCCAACCAAGAGATAGCTATGATTTACATTTGCTCTGCTTTCTTCCAGTATATTTTTCTGTATGATAAGTAATTTTAAATTTAGATGAGTTCTACCTCCCATAAAATTAACATTTTCCCTTGTAAAACTTGTTTTTTTTTTTTTGTAAAAATGGTCTTATGTTTCTAATATTAATCCATGGTTCTTTAAACAAATATAATATTATTGAAAGGCATCTAAGCCTAATTGGAGGTCAAGTGACAGTAGCTGGAGGTGGTGTAGGTCAATCAGCAGGTATGGTTTCTGTCCGAAGTCTGTCCTCAACATCATGGGAACACGGGAAAGTCTATCTATAAACAGATGGATTTAAAGTGGACCCAGGTAGTAAAGGAGACCTAGCTGTTGGGAACAGAAGGAGAGGAATGACATTCCTACAAAACATAACAACTTTCCTGGAGTGTTTGCTAAATCCAGTCCAGCATGGAAGCATTTGCATCAGGTTAAGTGAATCCAGCTGAGGTTTATGTGTTAGAAGCATGACATTACTGAAAGAATTTTAGAGTCTTAAGAGTGGGAGGTTTCACTGGGAGCACCAACTTATCTTAACATCATGTAGTGGGGCTGGCTCCATGATTAAGATACTTGCTGCTCTTGCAGAGGACCAGAGTTTGGTTTTCAGCATCCTCAGCTGGCAGGTAATGGTTGCCTGCAACTCTGCTGTCCTCCATGGGCACCTGTACACACACACACACACACACACACACACACACACACACACACACCTAAAACATAAATATGTAAAAATAGTACAATTCAATAGTGTTACAACATTTATCCCTTTGTTCTAGTCCCAGCTGTACAGAATAAGGTCTAAGGTCATTCCTTTTGAACATCTCTTGCTGTTGGGATACAGAGTTCTTGGGTGAAAGTCTCCACCAGCAGACTGAACCTTACAATTAGAGTTTAACAATAATAGCACAATTCTAGAGTTTTGCCCCAGTGGTTCTTCTTTGGTCACTTTTGGATAAGGACCTGCCCTCTTGGGTTGCAATGAACATCCAGGACAGGATAGTTGCGTTCATTTTCAGGTCCTTAAATGTTTTTTAATGCACAGAAAGCATGGGCACTCAGGTTTTATCCCTAGCACCTACATAGAAAATCTAGGTTTGGTGGCATATGCTTATATCCCAACTCTGGGGAGGAAGAGACAGGAAGATTCTTTGGGTTTAGTGGTCAGTATAGCAGAACTGGCTTGTTCCAGGCTGTTAGGTCTTGTCTCAAAAGATACATGCAAAACATTGCATCCTGTTTTGCAATGATTTTCATAGTCCTGATAAGCAGGGAAAGGGATTTTTCCGAGCACTTTTCTTTGGCTTGTTTCTCATTCTTTTCTTGCCATATAACATGGACTGCACTAGATTTTTAGAATGAAAGAACATATAAAGAAATTATTTTAGCTTCTGCTTCATCTGTAGAGTCATCCAGAATGGCTGTAACTACATGTAAGGAAGAATCTCAGTGGTGCTCTGAGGCATTTTCTCTTGGCAGATCTTGGAGAGAACAGGCAAGCCGGTTGACAGGGGCCTGTAGCCATCACCGCTTTTCTGGCACCACCACTGTAGATAAGACAACATTGCATATTAGCCTTCAGCGGAAATCATCCGAACATCAGGCCTCATGAGCCTCCATATATTCCAGAATTATTTTCTTCATTAGAAAGGAAATATTTAAACATATTTCTACTAAAATATATTTCAGCTATCAAGCCAGGCCTCTGCCCATGCTTGCACAGCAAGCATTGGCCTGTGCAAGCATGGACACTCAGGTTTTATCCCTAGCACCTACATAGAAAATCTAGGTTTGGTGGCATATGCTTATATCCCAACTCTGGGGAGGGAGAGACAGGAAGATTCCTTGGGTTCAGTGGTCAGTATAGCAGAACTGGCTTGTTCCAGGCTGTTAGGTCTTGTCTCAAAAGATACATGGAGCTTGACTTGATTGATGACAAATGATGCCAGTTGCTGGACTCCACACTCAACTGCTCACACATGAATGTACAGTCTGCATGCACACACACACACACACACAAACACACAAACAAAACATACCCCATATGCACAGAGTTCCCACAAATGTGAGCTCCTGCTTGGTTTGGGTGACTATTAATCTTTATAGTGGCCAGAATGGATTGTCTCCTGAAGAAGTCAAGAGCCCATACCTCCCCCATCAAATTTGAACACTTCTCCATTTTCTCTTCATCACTGGAAGTCCCTGCCAGCCACAGCTTCCTTGCCATCTGTTTCCACAGTTCAGAAATGGTCAAGCTCATTTGACTGCTTTTTCTTACATTTTACATTCTCTTCTTGGGGAATAACAGCAATCATGGCTCTCGTGAAGCACGGTGTCTGCTACTTCTAGTTTCAGCATTTAATTTTAAATTACATACGTGAAAGACTTTCTAAAATACATTATGACAACCAACAGAACTTGTGAATTATTTCAACTTTGCTTGTGATGACAGCAAGTACAATTCTCATTTTGATGCAGGTACTGTGGGCAGATGTACAAATACTCAGTGAATATTTACCCTTACTCTGAATGGTTCTTTTGAATTATTATATTCCTTATACCATCAACAGACTCACATGTGAAAAACCAACACAAGATCTGTAAAACCAAATGTAATGCCCTTCTTTTGTAGATTAAAATTCCTCTAAAGTTTTATTTGTCTGTGCAGGGAGATCTGACAGAGCTGAAATCTAACCTAGGTCTCCTGGGTCCTATGCTACTTCTGGCTTTCCTTCTCATAGCTAGCTAAGCTCTCAACTAAGGTCTCACTTCATGTGCCTCTTGGTACCACTCCCTGGTACCAAGTTCAATTATCATCTTCTGATGTACATCCCATTTTGTGTGTGATAATGGTACTCTTTGGAAAAAAATGGTTCCGAATGATAAACAAAACTGGGCAAATCAAAACAAAACCAAAACCCAAATGAAACAATTAATAAAATGAAAATGTATGGTTTATATAATATATGGGGCTTTGCTGTAGGTGAGCTCTCTGCAGGCCTTCAACCCTGTCCTCCTCTCAGGACTGCCATCAAGATGACTCATGGAAGCAGCGGGGAGGTTCAAGATTCCCCGAACTCCCACACTCTCTTCAGACTGTCTGGAGGGGCTAATTGGTCAGGATGGCTCTTACCGAACGGTGGGGAGCCTTTGTCCTGAAACCTCCATCAGGTGTTTCTTACTGAATCACTGATGAAAATTGTGACTCACATCCTCCTGAGTGTCCCTGTGGCCAGAGAAAAAGGCACAACACATCGACTGGCATAATTTAACTCAGGTCCTCCTCGGAGCTGGAGTCAGGGTGGAAGAACGCGTAGGTGACTTTGATGATCATGACCTGTGGTGAGGAAGTGGCTGGAAAATACATGGGCATGCTGGCCAAGAATCCATGAATAACATTTAACAGAACTAGGCAAAAGAAGGAAACATACAGATTCAAAGGATAAATATGTCTATTTCTCATAAATTAGTTTATGTTGATATATTTTGTGGCTGACTTTATTTCTCAGAGAACTTTTTGAAAACTCTTGTTTGTGTGCTATTATTCTTCACAACCGGAACTTCGGGACCAATGAAAATTGGCAGTAAAGTTCCTCCTAAGATTTAAAGTCTGAGTACAGCTTTCTCTGAGATAGGTAGAGACAACTAGAGTGATGGGAAATATATAGGAAATATGAACATTTCCTGCTATAATATTTCAGATCTTTGAGCAAATTTGGGTAACAGCTTTTTACTCAGTGATTTCTGGCCACTCAGGGACTTTATTGCCTCTTTGACTGGTTGAATTCAATTCATATTAAAGCTGAATGGAACCTCATATTCTGAAGTCACGTCATCCAAAAGAAAGCCAAGTAATCGAGCATACCAGAATGGATAACTAGGGTAAAGATGGCAGAATGACATTCAAGTAAAGCCCTCCATAGTCCTGGGAAAGACTGGAAAATTGTCTCTCACAAGTTTTTACAGACTGGAATGTGAATCGCAGCCATGTGTGTACATTAAGCTTTGTCAGTAAAATGTGGGAAGAGAGATGAACTACTTTCAAGGGAAGCTATTACTGTCAGGGTATGACTATAGTATGGCACTGGGTTTGCTATTTGTCCTGTTGGTTTGACCAAATACCCTGACCAAAACAATTTTATAAATGATTTAGTTTGGGTCTCAATTCCTGGGCATAGTTTACCATGATGGGGCAGTCATGGCAGAAGGAACTTGAGGTAGCTGGTCACATTGCATCCCTGATCAGAAAGCAGAGGCATGGGTGCTGATGCTCAACTCAGGCTCTCTCTTTCCAAAACTTATTTTTTATTTTGAGATTATAATAAAATTAACATCATTTATCTCTTTGCTTTTCTCTCTAGAAAATGAGAGAAAATCCCCCTTGCCCTTCTGGGCATATTGTTTTTGATTAATTGTTTTGATTAATTTCTCCTGATCCTAGCATCCCTGAAATTTCCTCTGAGTTGGGATGAAGCCTATTGGACTTTCACCTGTCCACTTCAGCAAGTTCATTCCTGATGTCCTTGTTCAGTTCATGTTTAGACAGGCATGCCAGTGAAATTTTATGAGTGTCGTGTATGACATTCCTGGAAGACACAATCTTATAGAACATGACAGAGCCTCTGGCTCTTACAATCTTTGTATCCCCTCATACACAACGATCCCTAAGCCATTGGTGAGTAAACTGTTTTTTAGATGTATCTACTGGAGCTGGGCTCTACAACCCTGCATTTGATTGGACATGGTTTCCTGTAAAGGTCTTTGTCTATGACAAAGAGAAGATTCCTTGATAAAGAGTGAGGATAACACTTATCTGCATGCAAGCACAAATACAAAGCGTAGTGATGGGTGATATTGCTTTAGTTAAGTGGAGGTTGTAGGTTCTCCTCCATGATTGTGAGCTCACTAGCTCTGGGTAGTTAATTGCTTTTCCAGTATGATACATGCTATCCCTCTTGTTGGGCAGTCTAATCAGAGAGTTGTATGTCCAATTAGAGAGCATGCTAGTACTGCACCCTTAGGTTATCCTGCCACGCTGGTCATTGCTGACTGTGGTTCATAGGCATCATAGCTGGGTAGGACTGTTGGTTGCCTCTGTCTTTCAGAAGCTTTTGTGGCGCCTTCTGGTGACATGGATGCTAGTTCTCAGGGAGGGGGCATTCAGGTCAGGTCCAGCTCAGGGGCCTCTGGGTCCTGAGTCTGAATTATAAGATGTCTTCAGCAATAAGAATTTACTTTCTATCATGTTCTCCTTTTTTATTTATTCTAGGACCCCAGCCTATGGAATGCTGAAGTCCATAGCTGAGGTAGGATTTCCCACTGTAGTTAATAGAAACTATACAATCCCTCACAGGCATGCCCAGAGGCTTGTCTTCTAGATAATTCTAGATTCTGTCACAATTGACCAGAAATATTAATCATCACATTCTCTTCCTATCTTGGTACCTTTAGAGTCATACATTTCAAAAACAAAAACAAAGAACCCCTTAATTTTTATGAAAGGCCCTCCCTGCCTATTAGTATGGCTGAAAATGAATTTATGCTACTGTACCAGTAGCCTGGAGCTATGCAGGGTGTTTGCTGACATCTGCATTAAACCCAGTAGGTTTGGGACATTGGGCACTGGAGTGTAACCTTGCTTGTACTGACTTACATCAAACCAAACAAAGTATTTTCTCAGAAGGACTATTAAAACAATAAAAAGGTATATTCAAAACAATCTATCATTTCAGTAGAAGGCAGATATGGAATGTTACCTGTGTGTATGTGTGTGTGTGTGTGTGTGTGTGTGTGTGTGTGTGTGCATGTGTGTGTGAGTTCTGGAGACCAAACCCAGATATTTGTCCCTACAAGCTGAGCACTCTACTATGGAACTATGCCCCTAGTATTCGTTTGCTATTTTTAAACCTCTTGAGTTATGTGTTGTACTGAACTTGGGACAGATGCCAGATTGTACCTGAGAGTTGAGTTTTCAGAAGAAATACACAATATAAAATCTTACCATTCTTTCTCAGGCAAACTGAAAAAAGAATTTCAATTGAAAGAGTATCTTAATCAATTGGCTTGGATCATGTATGCAGGGGGTGTTTGGAGTACGAATTAATGAAGAAAGTATCAGTCTATTGTGGAAATCTCCATCCCTAAGCAGGTGGTCCTGGACTTTTAAAAACTGCAAAGCACGACCCATTGTACAGGTCAGCAAGTAGCATTCCTCCATGGTTCTTGCTTCTTCTCAGTGATGAATTATGACTTGGATACATAAGCCAAATAAATCTCTTCTTCCCCCCAATTTGCTTTTGGTCAGAGTGTTTTATCTAGAACATACCCCTAAAGAGAGATCAAGGAAAAAAATATCAGGAAATAACATATTGGCCTTCTATGTTTCTCTTCACTTTTCACCCATAAACGATGCTAAAGATTATGACTAAAATCACAGGGCTCTTCATACTTTTCTAACTTTTACAAGAGCCTTTGAGTTGTGATAAATAGAAAGAAAACATCAAAAGTGACAATTACACTGCCTTTTCCAAAAAAGACACGGCCTTTAAATTGGAATCAATAAAGCTCCAGCATTTCTTATTCACACTTTTGGGTGGCAAAACAAGATTGATCAAGGAGAAAAGACAGAGAAATGCAAGCAAAATCTGGCTTAACACTCCTTGCCACCTACTGAGAATATTCACTCCTTTTCTTGCTCACTTCCTTAGAGATTTTAAAATTTCTAGATTTCCCCAGACTGAGTGGTTTTCGAATTCTTGATCCATTCATCTAGCACCCTTGTGGGAGCTGAGAGAAATGTGATTTTGCCTAGTCCCCCTAAGGAGGAAACGAGACAACCAGACTGCTATATTGATATATTCATCTTCTTACCACATGATATGTTAATCTCCCCTTGCTGTACCATAAACTAAGGAACAAATAATCTAATCTCACCACTAGCTTCACTTGGCCACTGCCCTTCTTCTCCTGGGACTCCCTCATGCCGCCACCATCGGTGTTCACATTGATGGGAACACCTCACTTGAGAAGTCTGTAGGGATCCTTCCCTTTCCTCTTTCATCTGAGGACTGATCTGAGGTCTGCTCCAAAATGAAAGGACACTTTTTAAGAGACCTTTTCTGCATATATGCAGACAGCTTAGGAAGCCTTTCTGTCTGTTTTCTTCATTGAGGAGAGGATGCGCCCAAAACAGTCCCAAAATATAACAGAGATTTTAAAACTTCTGTTGAATGAATAAATGGTTGCATCATAAGATACTAAGAATCAAGGTACATGTTCAAAAAGAGAAGGACTATTATTTACTTCAAACACTTACTATACTTACTAGGGTGTGTAAGAAAAGCTTCTCATAGGGAGATACAACATACACAAATTCACTCACCACAGATTTTGTTTTTCTTTTTCTTTCTCTTTGGTGGTCCACCACCCAGTTCCCAGAGAAATGTACTGCCTTAGCTTGGCTTGTTTCTAGCCAGCTTTTCTTAAATTATCCCATCTATCTTTTGTTCTGGGCTTTTGCCTTTCTTTACTTCTTACTCCATGGCTTGCTGTGTAGCTGGGTGGTTGACCCTTGGAGTCTTCCTCTCTCCTTTTTCCTTCTCCTTGATTCTCTCTTCTAGATTTCTCCTCCTATTTATTCTGCCTGCCAGCCCCACCTATCCTTTTTCCTGCCTAGCTATTGGCCATTCAGCTCTTTATTAGAACCATCAGGTGTCTTAGTCAGGCACAGTAACACAGCTATATAGTTAAACAAATGCAGCATAAAAGAATGCAACACATCTTTGCATAATTAAACAAATGTTCCACAGTGTAAACAAATACAACACCTCTTCAAACAATATTCCACAATGAATGCAGCAAAGTCCAACTTGGTGGCTCAAAGAGTTTTTATTTGAACTACTAACAAGAGTGGGTGAGGGCTTGATTGCAGGAGTAGGGATGACCCAAAATATGCATCATATAGCCTATCCCTGCTCCTGCATAAGCATGTCTGGAGTTCTATGCACAACTTACCAGTATCTCAGTTTGTCCTAGAAACACCCTCTATGCAGCTTGCCTGACTGGAGTCTGTTCCTTCAGCAACTCATTTGTGCTTCTGTATGTGGCTGCTGACTCCTGCAACTTAGTTTTCTCAGACATGTGAGACTTGTTTAACAACTTCTTGAGTCTCATGAGCTTCCCCCCACTTTCTCAGAGAGGCTGCTTCAATTCCAAGAAAACTGATGCAAAGGGCATCCTCAGTGTTTGCTGCCTGTGATTGGTCTTCTATGGCCCCTCCAGGCAGGAACACATGAGACTTGTTATATGCTCAGAGCATGGGATGGGCCTAGGAGCTTTGCCTATACCACCTAGTTTGATTTCATAAGCACAGCAGTTGTATAGTTCATTGTTCCTGTAATGAAGCGCCTAAGGGTGGATACTTAAAAAATAAAAGAGATTTCTTTATAAAGTAAGTAAAATCACTTTTCTGGAGGGTCAGGGGCATGGTAGCAACAGTATGTGCTGGCTTCATGGAAGAGGATATCACATTGAGAAAATGTGTGAGAGTGGTCATTTAGCAATAATGGAAGCTGGAGAACATTTGGGGATTAGGGTTCATTCTGTTGTAACAACCCTCTTAAAGGAATTAACCAAGGTACATAAGAGCAACATCAACTATTTGTGAGTGCAGTGCCCTAATGTTCTAACCACCTTTCATATGGCTCCATCTCTTACTCTGAGAGCTGAACCACCCATGCACGGAGATATCAGAAATCATGGAGCCTTTAGGGTCCACTGTTTGCTCCCATTCATAGATGGGAGTTGCAGCCAAAGGTTCAAGTGGATCCTGCAGAGTGCTGTGGCTGTGAGAAGTAGGTTTGTGCTCATGTCTGTTGGCTGCAGGTGTACCTCTTTCCACTCAATTATGGAGGAAAAGTGGAGGTAGAAGAGGAGTAAGATATGACAAGTTCTTATAGAAACACTCAGCTTTTAGACAAAGAGCTCACAAGGGTCTACATTATCCCTAGTGTTGAAGGAGGCCTCTTGTTGGTCCTGACTGCTCAGCCCTGAAATAATCATACAAAAACTTTATTATTTAAAACACTGCTTGGCCAATGACTCTAGCATATTTCTGGCTAACTCATATCCCAAATTAAACCATCTCTATTAATCTGTGTATCGCCACATGGCTGTGGCTTATCAGATAAAGTTTCATCTTGTGTCTGTGACCTGCTGGGCTACATGGCTTCTCTCTGACTCTGCCCTTCTTTCTCCTAGCATTCAGTTTAGTTTTCCCCACCCAGCTAACTTCTGCCCTGCTATAGGTCCAAAGCAGTTTCTTTATTCATTAATGGTAATCACAACATGCAGAGGGGAATCCCACATCACCCTAGGAACCCAGAAAAGCATTAATGCTCACCTGTATTCTCCAAGTCTTCATTTCTGTATATTAATTTATACTATTGTTTAATATCATTAATTATGTCTGTTGTTTCAAACTCATAATTTTAATTCATTTAATAATATTGGTATTTGCATATAATATGCATCAACTCACACATATTTTATTATTTGTTTATTTCATTTTCTTTTTTGGAATTTTAATTGTGTGTCTGTACATGTATGTCTGTGTGAAGGTGTGACATGTGTGCAGGTGTCTGAAAAGATCAAAAAGGGCATCATATCCCCTGTAGTGGGCATTAGGGGTGGTTGTGAGTCACAGTGTGGGTTTTGGGAACCGAACTCAGGTTCTCTGGAAGAGCAGAATGTGCTCTTAATCACCAAGTCATCTCTACACCCCTTCATAAATAATTTTAGCTGCTGCCTTTACTCCTCAGCCTTAAATAAAGAATGAATAATACCTAGATAGAAAGCACATGTTTCAAGTATTGGTCAGTATAGTGTTAGAGATAAAAGAAGGGGGAGAAAAGCTGACAAATTTCTTGGGACAAATTCCATGAACACTTAACTTTACATGCTCTGTGTATGTGAGGAAGGCTGGCTCAGTGTGGATGTGGGCAGCCCAGAGGCTTTTGTGTTTCAAAGCTGCAGGCAGCAATCTACAGAGCAAGGAGCTGAAGGACAAGATGATGTGACAGAGCACTTCCAGGCATCATTTGTGTGGCCTTTGTCTCTGGAGACACTTGTGGTCTCTTCTTCCAGGTAAGGGAAGCTCTGTCCACTTAGTAACAGGCCAGTCAGAATTATGATGGCTTCACAGGATGGAGCTTGTACTGGTATTCTAAAACAAAAAACGTGTGCATTTGGGAGGATTTTGAAGGCAGTTTAGAAACTTAAGGTTTGATTTAATTTTTATTTTTGGTATCTGTTACCTCATTTGCACAATTAGCGCAGATCAGCTAGGAACAAGCTTTGAATCTTAGAGATAAGAACTTTCCATAAGCTTAGCTGTCAGGAAGTTATGGAAAGAGGACTGCGAGCTTTAATATCATTGTTGAAACAATAAGGAAGTGTTTCTGTGAGTGCATGGATGCTACAGTTTTTCCTTCTTCTGAGGCATGCAACATATTATTTTCAAGAGAAAAAAGGAAGTGTGTTTGTTTCTTTCTAGACAGAAAACAGATGGCTTTTAACATATTTGAGGAAGCAATAAACACTGGAGAGCCCAGAGTCTAGTGAAGCAATGTCCATGTCCATGCAACATGTGAAGATGGATAGAATTGCACATATTTAAAGGAGTCTCTCATTTCTGAGGTTCTTTAACTCATAGCAAACACTGAGTCAGTAAGACAGTTCCAGTTGGTAAAAAGGCATTCCTTGCCAATCTGATCACCCAAGTTCCATCCCCAGGATCCACAGTGATTGGAGAAAATTGGGTCCTGGGAGTCGGCCCTGACCTTCACACATCTGAATGTGTGATAATTGTAATAATTAGTAAAACAATCATTAAAAAAGAGGTGGTGACCACTGTGAAAATACAGATGAGATGGTTGGGGAACTCTGTCTTAGGAGACAGAAACTCTTCCTCTCTCTGTCCCTAAATACAAAACATTCTGTGCACACTTGAGAACTGGAGATGGGGAGGATTTGCTCACAGTTCATGCTATGACTGTGATCTCCTTTTCAAAGTTCTATGGCTTCTCACCGTTCATGAACCAGAGTCAGAAATTATGGGCTGAATTGAGAGGAACAAACTTAACTTCAACAGCCATGTGTGACCCAAAGGAATATACTAAAAAATAAGTCAAGTGCAGTTGGGGTGGAAGAAGTGGAAGAAGGGTGGGCAGTTTACTGGATATATTCACTCAAGGAGATCAGCTCGATACCAGCAGACAAGTGGGAGAAAATGTCCTAACCACAGCAGAGACAATCTCACTGAGATTTCCTTTGGTAAACTAGACACTGAACATTCTAGAAGTTGTGTTTTAGGAAAGTTCAAGCATCGCCTGCCTCTTCAAAGAGAACCAGGAATCCATCAGCAAATTATGAAGGGTATATAGAAGAAGTAGAAGCAGAAGAAAGTTTGGTGACCAACTGTGGCTCAATGACACAAGGAAAATACCCAATGTCAGAATTAAACTCTGTTTTGAGGCTGCAGAAAAGGCTGGCATGTGGGGGAGAATAAAACCAACAAGGAAAGGGGGAAAAGACAAAGATAAAACAGCTGAGAGGAGAAAACAACATACACGAGAAGCATAGCCTATAAATAATAGTTATGCCAGAAAGACAGAACAGAAAAAATAAATGAATTTAAATGAAAACCATTGCGCAAACTTGCACATGAAGATTGAGAAAGGAAAATCTATTCTAGGCAGACAGGATGGAGAGAAACCAGGCATGGGTATTTCATTACAAAGACATTTAGATTTTTAAAAATAAAAGGAATTTAAGGGAGAAAAGGCTGTTCCTCTCAAAGCATAAAATGTCTCAGTTTTGCAGTACCAAAGCTGAATGTCAGTAGGCACAGCAATACTTAAAGCATTTCAATGGGAAAACTCCACTAGTAATTTAATAATTCAATATATATTCACAGACGCACACAAACCAATAAGCTAAGAGGGTAGAGGATAGAAAGTGGTATGTGAGGAAATAAACTCAGGGATGGAGAGATTAGGGAAAATAGAGATTCAGTGGCTGATGTTCTTAGAATGATATTGTATTGTGGACTGGAGACTTCAGGGTTTGACTTGGGAATACAATATTAAAAGGAACCTTTGAAACAGGCATAGTGGTGAATGCCTTTAATCCTAACACTGGGGGTGGGGAAGCACAGGCAGGGGAAATCTCTGTGAGTTAGAGGCCAGCCTGGTCTACATAGTAAGTTCCAGGACATGGTGGAGCCCTGTCTCAACAAAACAAAAGGAAAATTCTCCTAATAGAAGCTTTTATAGGAGAACAATATATTGGTGTTGGATCATGTTCTGGTTAGTTCAACTGTCCCTATAGTCATCTGAGAAGACAATCTCAATTGAGGGATTGTACTGGTCATATTTGCCAGTGGACATGTCTGCAGAGAACTGTCCAGAGTGTCAATTGATGTAAGAAGGCCCAGTCTACTTTGGGTGTCACTGTTCTCTTGGAAAGGGATCCTGGGCTGGATAGCTAAAGATATCCATGGTCCTTGATGGTCCCAGCAAGAAGTATTCCTTCATGATCTCTGCTTCAGTTCCTGTTCTGACTTCCCTCAGTGATGGACTATGCCCTGGAAATGCAAGCCAAATAAATCTCTTTTTCCTCTAAGTAGCTTTTAGTTAGTGTTTGATCACAAAAACATAAAGGAAACTAGAACAGAGCCACTTGTTTTATTATTATTATTATCATTATTATTATTAATTATATAGTGTTACATAAGCTATATTTAATGCATATTACCTGCACACCCCCTTCCTTTTTCCCTTCTCCCCATTTAATTAGTTCTGTTTATTCCACCAGAAAGTTTCAATTCTACTTTCATGATGTCTGTACTTTTATAATTCTATGTGCCTATAATGTCTAGAACTTATGAATGACTCCAGAATAGGATATTTGTCTCATTAGCATTGAGATTCAATATCATTCCATTAAGAATTACAACCATCAACAAAACATAACAAAAACTGATGGTGAGAATGTGAACAATGACTCATCTACTCCACATGTCTTTGAGATGAACCATCTGTGAAATGTGAGATTGCAAGCCTGGCTCTGTGTTGGAAGCAAAAGTGGAGCAAGGAAGATGAGATAAGGAGGTTAAATTTGGAGGAGTTGATAGGCCATTCCTATAGTCTGCAGAGCATTGAAGTAACTAGTAGCAGGGCCAGGTGAGACTGGAAGGATGTGGGATGGAAGCCACAGCCGTGAGGATGGTGCAGCTGCCTGGGCATCAGATCAGGTCAGAGATGATGACTGAGTAGAACATGCCTCGGAAGAGAAGACTTTGGTAAGGGGGAGGAACAAGAGCCCAAGAGCAGGTGTATAGGGCAAAAAGAAAGCACACCCTAGCGTCACAACCTGATGTATATGAGGTTGATACAGGAAAAAATACTTACTTGAGGGGATTGTCAAAGAAACAATATCTTTAAGGAACAGCTAAGATGATGGGGAGAACGATAATTTCAGACCAGAAGTCTTTAGGGCTTTGGAGCGCAATATAAACAATTAATTGGAGAATGTAGAAACAGTTCCATTTCACTTAAGAGTCAAAGGAATTCAGATTTTAGTAATATAGATTCTCTTTTTTAGCCTTCCCCCATTACTTAGAACATGTCTTAGTATTATTGGTACTGTGGTTCAACCCTTTCAAGAGTTCTCTGGAGAGACGTACATTGTGTGTCTTTTTGGAAGACATTTTGGCAATACATGCCAATGTGTTCAGTTATAAATACTGTTGATGCTGCTGTCTCTTTGCTCTTTGCAGCTATACTTTCAGCTTAGCTATTGTATATTAGAGATGACACATCTTACATTTCTAGAATGACACCGCATACCTCTTTGTACTCCCTAAATGTCCAGTGTTTTTTATAACAGTTCTTTTAAATTACATTCGTGTGTGTGTGTGTGTGTGTGTGTGTGTGTGTGTGTGTGTAATTCACATAGGCAGGACAGATGACATCTTGCAGGAATGGATTCTCTCCTTCCACCACTTGGGTTATGGGGAACAAATTCAGAGCAGGAGTCTTGGTGGCAAGTGCCTTTCTCCACTGAGCCATTTTTCCAGCCTTGTATATCAGGCCAGGTTTTATAATCTATGATTATGCCATATTTACTAATTTACACACAAGTTTAATGACTTAAGAGATGGGGAAGAGAGTGGAAAATCCAAGGGGGGAATTTTTTTTAAAGGAGAAATTGAGAATTTTTAGACTACATTTACCAAAACAATAGAAGTACTTACCTGGTGTGGTGATATTTTGTTTGTGCTATAACAAACAAAGCTTGCCTGAAGAGCAGAGTGCAGAGCTAAGCTACTAGTAGTTAGCCATAGGGGCAGGCAGTTGTGGCACATACGTTTAGTCAATCCCAGCTCTTGGGAGGCAGAGGCAGATGAGCCTCTGTGATTTCTAGGCCACCTTGAATTACATGAGATTGGTCCAGTCTAAAAGAGAAGCAAAACCAGGTGTTCATAGCTCAAGGTTTTAATCCTAGTACTTGAGAGTCATACACCTTTAATCCCGGCACTAGGAAGGAAGAGACAAGCAGGAGTATGCCTGGGCAGAGAGAGGAATATAAGGCAGGAGGAGACAGAACCTCAGCACATTCAGTTTCAGGTTTCTTGGAGACAGGATTTTGTCCCCTTTGGTCCAAAGGGTCACTATAGGTAAAAAGCACTCTAGTGGCTGGCTGCTCTGTCTCTGAGCTTTCAGCTTTCATCCCCTAATATCTGACTTCAGGTTTTTATTATTATGACTGGTTAGAAATTGTGCTACCACCTGCGATCCTTTAAAAGTTCCTCTTACTTGTGCAGCTTTATATTATGCTGAAAACTTTAATAAAACTATTTTGAAAATGAAATAGACTTGAGACCAATATCAACCCTCAGGGCTAACTCAAATGTCAATAAATTAATTAAGCAGGAGAAAATGCCAAGGGATAAAAACTCCACCCCTCAGAGTGTTCATTTGGAGACAGATGACCTAAGTCAGAGAGCTAGACGAACCTGAAGCAGGCAGTCACAGGCACAGTCAGGAACAGAGAGGGAATGAATACAGACATTGCACACAGTCTTCCCCTCAGATCACCTCCTCTGCTCTTACAAACCAGGGGATGCTGCCACGCAGTGTGGGCTGGGCCTTTCCTTATCACTTAGTGCAATCCAGACACCCCTCTCCCCCACACGCACACACTTGCCCATTGGCCGACCTGATCTAGACATCCCTCTTGGAGATTCTCTTAATAGTGGTTTTCAATTGTTTCAAGTTGACAGTTGAAAATAGTTTTCTTCCATGCAGAACTGACCCAATAAATATAGAAGAATAGAGTAAAGCCTTACACTGCATGGATGCACATGAACAGGCCTGTACATAGTTACATACACATATCCACACACGTAACCATATATTTACCAGCTACAAAAAAGAGAATAAGAGGACAAGAGATGGTGACTCACACATTTATTCCCAGCACTCAAAAGGCAGAGGCAGAGGCAGGCAGATCTCTGTGAGTTCGAGGCCAGCTTGGTCTACAAGAGCTAGTTTCAGGACAGGCTCCAAAGTGACAGAGAAATCCTGTCTCAAAAACAAACAGACAAAAAAACCGACCACCCCCCCCAAAAAAAAAAAAAACGAAAAGGAGGAATGAGGAAGAGTAAAGAGAAAACTCTGCACTCAGACAGGAGACGTTTCCTGGCTAGGATGATTGTGTTGTCCAGCAGTTACCTCAGATTTGAAACATTTCCTCCAGGAGGGGAGTCAGGGATAAGAAACTCAAGAATTAAACAAACTTCACAGACTGGGAAAACTGGAACTGACAAGATCCAGTCCCACATCCTTAGCACTCCTCAGGGTTGCAGAATCAGGAAACAATAGCTGAATGATACCCGGACCAGCTGAGCTTCTAGAGAGAGAGGAGATTCCTCAGACCCCTTGAGCTGCCCACAAGGATGTGCAGAGAGCTGCGGGGTTGAAGCTTTGGTGAATGTCACCTGTGTTGGGTTGGGCTTTTGGTGATGCAGCTTCATTCCTGTTCCTGTGAAACAGTCCTCCCAGGTACCTGCTACTAATGTCAATAAGGTCTCATTAGTTCACCAAGCTAAACTCTGGTGTGGTTGTTATTTTGGTCTGTTGCTTTTCCCCTTTCTGGGTCGAGTAGAGTAGACACCTGGGTGATGTTTCTGCTCAGGAAGAGGCTCTCACACGACAGTGTGTGAGTTCAGCTCTGCCAGATTTTGAGGGAGAATAAATCTCTTGTGAGCATTGCCTTCCTGTCACCTGGGAATTCTGACAGCTCGTGTTTCTTGTGCAATGGACTGTTGACTTCAGTGTGGATATTATGCACGTCTGCTAGGGCTCAGCAGGTACTGTCTGATTATAAACAGTGGAAGTAAATATAATGCATTGATGCTGAATTAGATAAAGCTTGTTTTGGATAATATATTTTGATGTCACCTGAATAAATAATATAAAAATAAAGGTTACCAAGAGCCATCACCCTATCATCAAAGGCAATATTTGATAATCCCACTCATTTGTTAGTATTATTTGGCTTCTCTGTAATAGAAAGAGCCTGTGTTTTATATAAACATAAAAAATAAGAAGCTATAATTGTCTTTTCTCACCGATATCCTTCAAAGAATTCTAGATATTTTAAAGGAATTATCTAATGTTGATACTTCTGTTTAAATTATTCATGAAACATTTAGAATTTTAAGAAATTTAATAACATATTTATATGATTCAAAGACACAAAATATTACATTTCTAAATAAAATTCTTTTAGTTACAAGCCTGAGATGAGATGAATGCCTTGTCTATATATATTATCAACTTTACATCATGTCTTGAGAGTTCTTTATAGTCTTTTAAATTTTATCTTCTAATTTTCTCAACTCTCCACTACAATTATCTTTACCTCTCTCTCTCTTTCTTTTTTCTCATTTCTTCTGGTGTGTGTGTGTGTGTGTGTGTGTGTGTGTGTGTGTGTGTGTGTGTGCATGCTATAGCTTGCTTGTGGGCATCAGACGACAACATACAGTCATTTCTTATATCCTCAGGCATATAACTCAGGTCATCAGTCTTGGCAGCAAGCACTTCCACTAGCTGAGCAATCTCACTGGCCCATAGTCTATATCCCTTTTGTGAAATGGTTTCTGTTGACCATTAGTGACCCTAGTGATGTGAAATTCAAAGAAATTTGACAGTTGCCTAACTTAGGCTAAGGCAAACTTGTGATGGATTTTGGTTGCAATTGATATAAAACTCAGGAAATCCTCTGTTTTCCCATGCTCCTCTGCCATGATGACTTCCTGTGGGTGTTAGATACACAAGAAGAGATGGCAAAGAGCCATTCCAGACATTCTATTTTAGTCATCTAGAACCATAGCAGGTCTATAATAGAAGCTTAAAAGGGAAAGTCATTCTTCATGAGGGTGTAGACTGAATTTCAATGGAACCTTGTATGGAGCCTGAACTGAATTTCAAACTGATAAAAGAGCTTTGCCAAAGCTGCAGAGGAGTTGGGATCTGAACCGAGAGCAAACCATACCCCACACTGCATCTTGTCTCCATTGTGAGTATTTATTTAAGTTACACATATAAAATTTTATAAAATGAAATATATAGGTAAAACAAAACATGGAATGGGCGAATGGCCCAATGGATAGAGTGCTTGCTGTGCAAACATGAAGATCTGAGTTCTGTTCCCTAACATCCTGCAAAAACCTGAGTGTAGCAGCGTGTGCCTGACCAGAAGAAGTAGACCAGCAGATCCCTATAATGTGATAGCCACCCAGTTTAACCAAATTGGTGAACACATATCTACTTAGCTCAAATAAAAAACCAACAAAAGATCATACTGAAAATACCATTAAAGTTCCTGCACATAGGAACACACACACACACACACAGGCACACACACTGGTTATTGCATGTATTCTGTGTATTAGCTGCTCCTTTCTTGGTGGAATGCAAGCATAGGCTGATCTTGATGTAGAAGCTACATGGAACAGAAGTGCGTAAACGAGGAATCCTCAAAGGAACAATACAAAAGGCCATTGTTAACTGATCTATGTCAAGTCACAATAACATTTATTTTATGAAGTGGGATGGGACGAGAATGAGAAAGGAACACACAAAATGATACGTGAAATGTGAATAAATGCACTATTATTTGTTAAGTGATACTGTTCCTGGGAACACACGAACACATATCTACTTAACCCAAACAAAAAACCAACAAAAGATCAAAATGACAATACCACCAGAGTACAGCTTAGAGAAGCTATGACTTTTCTGGGCTTACTTACAGGAGGACTGATTAGGTGTTACTTAAAGAAGCCTGGAAAATGCAGAGAGAGCAGTGTCACCAAAAGCTCACTCCAGGGTGGAAGAAGACTCATGGGTACAGGAACTATGCTGTTCTCCGCATGACTAGCATGCAGATCAACAGAGCAGAGAGTTTCCTCTCCTTAGCAGTCCTTACTACTTATATAAACGTGAGGTAGGAAGTGCTTGTGAACATGCTAAGCCTAGGGGACTTTGTGAGCCTTGTCAGTTGCTTACTTCCTGGGTCTTAGCGTCCTTTCATAACTTTCTGCCCCTCGATGAACTTCTTTTCAGGGTAGAATGTTTTAACTCCAGAGGCAATTGTTATGCTATACCCTTATAAAGTAAAGCTTAATACTCTTGATCCTCAAATGTCCTAATTTACTATAAAGCCTGCAGATGTATACCAAACAGTTAAGGGGAAACATTATTCTTCCAGAAAAAGGAAGCACCAAGTTGTTAGTAGGCAAAAGAAAAGAAATAAGGGCCATGAAAAGCCCTGGAGAACGTAAGAGACAAATAAAAATTCTATTATACTTTATATGATTAGACTAAGAAAGAATGAGAAATAATAGTGGCGGGGTCATTTCAAAGCATGACTTTCAAATTTAAATTGAAAAATCAGATAGACAAAAATGAACATATGGAATATATTCATAATGTAGTTTAGAGGCTCATTAATTCAGCGCATTCCAAACTTTGTATACTAAAGAAATGACACTTTCTCTTTCAGACCACATAGAACATTTGTACAAATCTATTTTCCTCTAGGAAAAATAAACCATGAATTCCAAATAGCAGAAAGGCCGTTTTGTGTATCTATAAGTAATATCAAGATGAAAGAAAAAAGTTACACTCTACTAAGCTAAAATCAGAAGTTTCTGGAGTAGGTGAAAGTATGTGTACCAATATCTTATATTTTATTGCAGAAAGCCAAGGGGTATTGTGAAGATAGGAAACCAAGAAATAGTGACTTGGATATAGTATCCAAGGTCATCAAAGTCTCCTGAAGAGCACAGTATGGCAAAGCCCCTATGCCACCAAGAGGAAACATATTACAGTTTCAAAAATAGCTCAGTGCTTAAGAGTGTTGGCCACCGTACAGAGGACCAAAGTTTGGTTCTCAGCACCCACATGGTGGCTCACACCATCTATAACTCCAGTTCCAGGGGGTCTGACTCTATATTCTGACTTCTGCTCATATCAGGCATGCACACAGTACACACATATTAAAGAAGGAAAACACCCATGTACATAAAATAAAAATAAATCAGTAAAATAATGACTAATAAATTCATCTAAAGAAAAGTGCCTTTGACACCTTGTACATACAAGCAAGTGCCAAGGAACACCTACTAATACAAAGGGGTAAAAAGAAGAGCCAAAAACTAAAATTAGAAAACTGCACTCAAACAGAGTAATTTTCTACAATAAAGATCTTCATGTTCAAAGAGTTCATAACAAGCCTACTCAGAATCTTTTTGAACCAAACCAGATATCATGCAAATTCATAGTTTATAAAGTATAACATATGTACATTGGTATGAAAGCATGCATATATGCATATATTCCCAAAGCAGATATTATAGCTTTTTAAAGTACAGAGGAAACATTTGCAAAAGTGAAAATAGATTCTGTTCTAAACTACAGAGAAAGATCAAACAAATCGCAAAAGCATAAATAATGTAGACTATGTTCTTTGAACACCATTCAAGAAAACTAAAGTAAAAGAATGCATATGTCGATTGAACAGGCTATGCCTCTTGAGGAATCAAACCTGAATTTTCATCTATAAAATAGCAAAAAGAAGCATATAAATAAATATATAGGGCATCACTGAAGCTCAGGTCAGGAAAAATCTTAAACATATGCATTTATTGTAGTAAGAAGGGAAATCAATAAACACTCAACTCAAAAATTTCAGGACTCGACAAAGTAGAATTAAAGGTTCAAGAAAAATAGGCATAAAATAACGATACAGAAAACAGACAAAATAATTGAGTTCCTTAGATTCAGATGAGGAAAGTTAAAATTCTCAAGATCTGCTTGTATTGAATCAGTTGTTGTTTTAAAAATGGAACAGGGGTCTTGAAGAGATGACTCAGTGGTTCAGAGTTCTTGCTACAGTTATAGAAGGTCAGTGTTTAGTTCCTAGCTCACATGTCAGATGGCTCATAATCACTGCAACTCCAGCTCCCAGGAATCAGGTTCCCTCTCCTAGCTTGTAGCACCGGCATACTCTCTCTCTCTCTCTCTCTCTCTCTCTCTCTCTCTCTC
>NW_026068034.1:3464713-3524841 GCF_014885135.2 Alexandromys fortis
CTCTCTCTCTCTCTCTCTCTCTCTCTCTCTCTCTCTCTCTCTCTCTCTCTCTCTCTCTCTCTCTCTCTCACACACACACACACACACACACACACACACACACCAAAGAAAACAGGTCATGAGAACAACCATGTTCCCTGCCAAGCAGAGTAGAGTAACAATCTGATAATTTCAGTTCATACCAGAACCTCTGGAAGGTCTTATGTCTGCACAAATGACTAGAACCTAACCTAAGGGACTGATTGGGCAGGCTTGGGGTGACTCTAAAAGAATTCACTTGTAAACGTTTCCAGATAAAGCTGGATACACTGTTCCAAGACCTCTGCCTGAATAAATACTGAACCCATACCCCAGAGACCATAGTGTAACAAAAGGGAACTAGAAAGCAGTGGAGATGAAAACAAAATCCAGCTGGGCAAATAACTGCAGACCTAGAGGAAATGCCTGTTTCCAGCGTTGACTGCCCTTGAGTCTCATCAGACTGGTACTGAAGACTCTTCTCTGATGAGTTGAGTCAGGACCAGTGAGGCATGGCTCTAGTTGAAGGTACTTTCTTAAGGCTCTAATGTGATTTTGGTGGCTAGTACAAAGTAAGCATTAGAACAAGGGATTAGCTGTGTCCTCTTATTTAATTTAGAAACTAAAATTGTAGCAATGGGGGCCAGGGAGATCAAGATTCTTGTTGCCAATCCTGGTGACTGAGTTTGATCCCTGGAACCCAAGTGGTGGAAGGTGAGAACTGACCCTAGTAAGTTGTCCTTTGACCTTGGCATGTGCACCGTGGCATGGGCACACACCCCTGCAAAAATAAGCAAATGTTAAAAAAATGATAGTGTTAAAAATTTTGGTGTTTCTCAGAGGCAAAGACCCTCATCGGAGCACTGGACTGAGTCTGCATCATAGTGAGCTCCCAATGTCCAGTTGAAGAGTGGGAGCAATGGGAAGATGAGTAAAGAGGTCAAGACCATGATGGGTAGACATCACTGAAACAGTCTACGTGAGCTAATGGGTGCTCACCAATGCCAACAGGACTGGGAAGGAACAAGCATAGGACCAACATAGTTCTTCTGAATGTGGTTGACAGTTGCAAGGCTGGGGCAGACTGAGGGGCCACTGGAAGTGGCAACAGAATTTATCCCTACTGCTTGTCTTGGTTTTGGGGGAACCTATTATCTTTGGATGAATACCTTGTTCAGCCTTGGACCTTCTCCAAAGCAATGTGCCTTACCCTCTCTGAGGAGTGAATGAAGAATGGAGTGGGGGTATAAGTGTGCTGCCAGGAGATCCTTCCGCTCCTTCAGCCAATAGCCTTTAGGACACCTACTGGGGTGTGGTCTCTTATACTTTAAAAGTCAGTACAATCAAGTTGTTGACTGTGATTAGATCACACCTTAAATTCATTTCTAGACTCAAAACCCGGAGACACAGCTACTGGAATGGTGTTTTGTCAGACTTCCAAAGCCTGGAAGGACACAGTAATGGATGTACTATGTCTGAACTAGAGACTTGGGCTTGAGTGAGAAGAGTTTGCACAGCCAATGAAACACATTGCCTTCTGGAGCTGGGAGACAAAGGAGGGATTTCCTTTTTTTTTCACCAAGTGCAATAGATTTCCTGATCTGATATTCTGTTGCTTTACAGTCACAGTTGATGTTTGGGAATTGATGTACTCAGCCAGATTTCCTGTTCAAAATATCATGTTAAATTAGAATGAATCTATCTTTACCAAAAACCATGTTGCTTTCAGAGAGGTGAACATTAAAACACCGAGACAGGAAAAAAAAAGCAGCAGGAACCAGTCCCCCCCTCTCTTTTTCCAACCCCACTTTTTTTTTGTCACATACATGTTTATACTCATTCATACGCATATGGGCGCACTTGTTTAAGGGTGATGTGTGTGTGTGTGTGTGTGTGTGTGTGTGTGTGTATTTAACCCCAAATATTGGTACTGGCTTTCTTCCTTGCTCACACTACACTTTGCTTACTGACGCAGGGTCTCTCACTGAATCAAGAGGTCTCAGTTGGCTTCCATAACTAACTGGCTTGCTCCTGGGGACCTCTTGGAATTACACACTGCTGGATACAACACTTGCCTGACTTTTATATGGACTGTGAATGCCATTTATTCATGCTTGGGTGGAAAACACTGAATCTCTTGTGGTGTCATTGCTTGGTCACTTTATCATAGTGTATTATTATAACAATTGATTTCTATTATTGTTGATCTTTTTATATGACTACTTCTATAAATTAAACACTATCATAAGTAAGTAAAGCAAAATATTAATGCAACATATCATAAAATCAACTGTTTTAGTCATCCTCCTGCTGTTAAAGGTGACCTACAATACATGTTCACTAATTCTACATAAAAAATATTTATGTTTCTTTTGAAGTCCATCACTGAATGATATAAATTAACTTCTTTAAGGAAATATTGTCTCAAAAGAGTAAAAATATGGCAAAATGTTAACATATTCTTAAAATTATGAAGAAATGAGGTAGTGGATATGACCAAAATACATTGTATACACTCATGAAATTCTCAAGGAATAAAATATACTATTTTTCAAAAAGGGGTAAATGAGGAAAATTGTTCAATATTCTTGAAATTGCAAAGATCCAAAGTTAAAGAAAAGGCTGTCTTTCACATCTTGTGAAGAGTTAGGGACAATGCACATTATGCTGGAGCACAAGATAGGAAAGAGAAACAAATGGCTGGAGAAGATGATGACAGAACCTGTGTAAGCTAACTCGACAACTTTAAATGGTTAAAAATCATGCTTACAGCTTCATCTTCTGAACTTTCAATACTTTTCTTACTTCCCCATATTTGAATTTTAGTTATTTTTAAAGATTTATTTTATTTGTGTGTGTGTGTGTGTGTGTGTGTGTGTGTGAATTTGCACGTGTGGGTGCAGTGCCCAGAGAGACCGGAAGATGGAATTGAATCCCTGTAATTAGCTATGGGGTTTACGAGCCACCAGACATGGGTGCTGGGCACAAAGCAGTATATGTTCTTAACCCACGAGTCATAGCTCCAATGCCAATATACTTGGGTTTTAACTATATTACTGCATACAATATATTCCTAGGTAGCCAAATCATAGCAATATTTATACAATGTTTATAAGAAGTGAAATTTGGAAAAATCCAATATGAAACAGGAGTCACTATTTAAGTGTAATTGGAAATATTGGTGTACTGATTTATACAGTTGTTATATATTGACAGAATAGGAACCTCTGAAATAGTACAAAAAGCAGGCTTTAAAATTGCTCATAAAAAGGCTCATAAAATTGTCCATAATGACAGCTGAAGATGACAATTGCAAGGATTACAAAACAAACAGAAAAGTTCTGTTACAGATGGAAGAACTGAGAAGAAGTATATTTTTGAAAGTCATGACTGGCATTGAATTTTAAGTTCATCCAGATACTTTTGAGCTTTCCAAAATTTGTATTAGTTTACTTTTATATCAGGAAGAAAATACATTTTCTACTAACTATAAAGATGTTACCATGTGCCTATTATAGGTCAGCCTGAAATTTCATAGAAGCCATGTAATCTCTTCTAGTGGCTCTCAGTTTCTGAGGAGAGCACACTGACAAGGATAAACATACAGTTCGAAGAGAGAGTGACAGGCTTGTGTCTGAATGCTGTCCTTGTGTTCTCACTCCAGGTATGCATACGTGATGTGTGCTTAGTCCTGCTGCACATGTCCTCACACATACCTACCCTTGAGGTTGTCCACAGAACACTTAGGGCCTGTGCCCTGACCAAGGTAATGAACCACCATTGCACTCCTGACTTAGGGTGCAGGTCTAAGGAGGCAGATGCTCAATCTTGTAATGTTGTTCCTAGAGATGGCTATTCAGTAGGCTTGGGGACAAGAAAAACAATTAAGTGTGAGTATGTGTGTGCATACGTGCTCACATGGAGGCCTGCATGTATCTTTGAATACGTGTGCAGGAATCTAGGAAGACTATGTATATCATCCTGTATTTCCCTCCACCTTGTTCTTTTGAGACAGGATCTCTCACTAAACTGGGAACTTGCAGTCTTGTTCCCCACATCCCATTTTGGCTGCTTGGCCAGCAAGTCCCAGCAATTCTCCTGTCCCTACCTCACCCCCAATGCTGGGATCTTAGGTCCTGGCTGTCATGCCTGGCATTCTATGCAGATTCTGGGGATTGAAACTCAGGTCCTCATGCTCGTACAGCAAGTGCTGTTAGTGGTTGAGCTATCTCCCAGGCCCCAAATGCCTAAATGTATGTTTTAGGTATTGTTTATTATTTCCTGTTGGGGCTCAGTTTAACGGGAAGGGAGAGAGTCATGGTTGTCAACTTTCCTAATGCTGAGACATTTTAATATAGCTCCTCATGTTGTGGTGACTTTGTTGTTACTTCATAACTGTAACTTTGACCTGTAATGTAAATGTCTTTTATGTGGTATGTTTGATGTGTGACCCATGTGAAAAGGTCATTTGATCTCCATACTGGTTGTGACCCACAGGTTGAGAACCACTGAATTAGCAGGGACATAGGAAGCCTGGAACTTTAGCTGGGATTTCAAGTATTCTAGTTACTTGGGAGCTAGAAAGGAAATGTGTGCGTTAAATATGCAAACCTGTTCGTGTGCACCCATGACGAGGAAAATGTTTCCATTTTTAAAAAACATGGACAAAGAAGAAAATCAGCTGTAGAGAAAAGACCTGAGTTATCATCGATTCACATCTGATGAAACATGCATAGATTTGCATGAGTTGTATTATTTATATAAGATAAATGATTCTGTGACAGTTCTGTGAATTTTTCAAGTTATTTTTTTTGTAGTTTTAAGGCAAAATGATCACTCTGCCTTCTCTATTATTTTCGTGTTTCCAACCAGCACTGATGTTTTAATAAACAGACCAAATAGTACTTCCTCAGATGACCAGGCATGCCGCGTACACTACTATAAATACACTCAGGAAGCCGTTGTAAGAGGGCAGCAGAAGGCATCTGTCTGAGGATGCAGAAATCTAGTGTACACTGTGGCCAGAGAGATAACAAAGGTGCTGACGGAGTCCGGAGGACACACTGGTAAATTGGCCCTTTGAATGTTGACAGGTGTGAGTCAAATCCTGCCTGGCCACCATTGCCTTGCTAAGTCTATTGTACCCTGTTCTTTGGCATTTTAAGAATAGCCAGAAATCTCAATATCTATGATAATCCCCTCATTTTAATATATTAGGCACTCTTTAAGTATTAAATAAGTCATAGTGTGGGCTGAGCAAACATGTCAAATGTGTTCCTGTGATAACACTGACTTAGGTTGGAAAAAAAAAACATGTATAAAAAAAGCACCACATGGCTTCCACTTTCTAGTCCTTCCTCCAGGGTTTACAGAGAGTACCACTAATCACTGCAAACAAGTTCTAATTTGGCAGCTTCAGAGAAAGATCAACATTTCCCTGGGCAAGATATTAAGAGATTTATGGGTCAAAGGACCTTAGCATGCTTTCCTCTGATGAACGGGAACAAGGAAGATAAATAAGCTAGAACCAGGGATGCATCTGCACAGGCTGTTTTTGGAAAACATTATTTGACTTTGTGGATTCTTTTTTTTTTGTTTGTTTTCTTTCCACATCAATACCTATCTCACCTCAACTCTCAGCAAAGGGGCTCAGCCTCCTGCAATATTGTTTGCATATGATTTGTTGAACGTGGCTCAATCGTGTTAGAAAAATCACACATGACTTAGATGCTACATCAAATCATTTGAATTGATGAATAAAATGAAACTTCATTATCTCAAAGCCAATGAGATGTAGACGGGATTACTCAGTTTTCTATAATTTCAAGGGGAGTGTGCAGCATGTACTTCTTCTGTAAATGTGAAATTTCATCAAAGAATGATAAATAAATATATAGCTGATGCGTGTGAATCAACTGCAGTAGCTGTAGAATGCCATAGATTTGTCAAAAGTGAAAAGAAGGATATTAGCGAGAAATGCATTACACAGAGCTACTTCTTATTTGTATTTTCTTATTACATCATAGTCAGAAACAACTTTTAAATTTGTAGGCAGATGGCAGTGGGTAATTAAAATGCTAGCAAAATTCTGGAAGGTGAAAGCCACATACATATCTCTATAATAACAGCCATGGAGAAATTGGACGTGGTTTGCAGAGATGGAGGAGTTGAAATCAAGTATGTATTGCGGGGTGGAGCACAGACAACATCCATCACAGTGTTTCCTTTCCCTTTGTGCAATGCTTGAGATGGGCACTGATTTATACTGCGGATGTGAGACAAAATTTTCAAAGACAAAATGGATACTCATATTTCTGGATATTTTCCAAGCAGCTCAAAAACATAACTTTCAATTGCTTGTTTTTATTATGAGAGATAGAAGTTGACATCCACCAAAATTGAGCGAAAATAATCACAATAACTTTAGTTGGGATTGATTAATGTCAGCTTGGGAACTGACACCACTACCTCTGTATATTAGATTAAGTATTAAATGAGAAGAAAGGAGAGAAAGCATTGCCTTCCATGCAAGATTTCTTTCTCTCCAAGATAAGTTGATTTTAAAATTATTAGCAAAGTAATACTTTGAAGATAAAATATTGAGGACAATATAAGCTAGAAGAAAATTAAAATCTTCTGTAATGCCTTAATCCAGAACAGTTTTCAGTAAATACATTGTTCATATTTATAAATCACTAAAAAGCAAGCAACTTTCATATATTACAGAATTATCTACTCTTTAACTCATTGCCCCTATTTTCTTTAAATAGGCTTTGTACATTTCATCTAGAATTATTGACCTATGCTGTGTGGCTATTTTCTTCTCCTGGAAGGTGGCTCCAAAGACACAAGTAGTAAACTAAACTGACAAGACTCAGGACATAAAAAAAAAAAAAAAAAAAAAAATTGAGTCCGTGAAAATTCCTGAAACTTGAAAGATTCTGGAGGCTTCTCCCTGAGGTGGTACAAGCAGCAGTAACAATCGCTGAAGAGGACACTCTTTTCTCAAGCAGACTAATTATGTGCAGGGAGCCCCTGATGCAGCTTTCGTGAGTGGTCACCCAGGCGGGGGTGGGCTTTTGAGTCACCCCTTCTCCTGGAAGTGACCCCTCAGCAAACGCCTGGACAGGATGACAATTCATACTAGACATGGGTGGAACCTTCTGTTTGTTTAGTTACTAATGTTCTATCTGTTTGCTCACATCTACTCAAGAAGTCATACAACAGTCCATTACTACGACATTGTGTGATGAATGCTCTTTTATGTCATGTGTTTTCCATTTCTTTGGTGTAATAGAATTGTTTTAAAACTTGAGTATTCTAATCCTGTTGTAAGATACCAAATATGGCATGATAGTATTTCTTCAGGAAAGTACAGAAAGTAAGATTGACATTTGACATTTAAGGGTAATAGGATAATATGGTTTTTGATATACAGTCTTCAATTGTCCTTTGTAAAGGCCAAAAATTATTATTGAAGAGATTCTCACACAGCAGATGGATGTGAGAGTAGCCACACTAATATAAGTAAAACAAATGAACAAATCACATACACACACATACACACACACACACACACATACACACACCCCTCTGATGGTTTTTCAAATCTCCCTCTCATTCTATGAAGAGAAAACACATTGTCTTCATTTTCAGGGGTCCCCGCCTTGGTACCATCTCCTTCCAGAGATGAAGTCTATGCCCGTGTTGGTGGCAAGTCTCTGAACAGTCTAAGATGCCTCTCCTAGTCTTTCTGTCCCTTCCCAGAATGAAGCAAGGAGCCGAAGACTTCCTTCCAGTTGCTGAGTTGTCGCATGGGAAGGGATGAGGAGTCTTTTTTGGCTTCTTTTCTCTTATCAATTTGTATTATTACTGTCTTTTTTATCAACTTGACAGAAACTGGAGTCACTGGGAAGCGGAAACTTCAATCAAGAATTGCCTCCATCAGACTGGCTTATAGGAACTGATGTGGGCATTTTCTTGATTTATTATTGATGTAGGGATGCCCAGCCCATTGTGGATGGTACCACCCCTAGGCAGGTGGGCCTGGACTTCTTTAGAAAGGTAGCTGAGGATGAGATGAGGAGGGAACTTGAATGAGAAAGCTGGGTGAGGCAAGACAGTAAGCAGCCTTCCTTTGTGGATTCTGTTCTGTTATTTCCTGCTTGAGTTCCTGCCCCAACTTCCTTCCATGACAGACTATGACATAGAAGTGTAAGCCAAATAAATCTTTTCTTCCCCAAGATTGGTCACAGTGTTTTATTGTAGCAACAGAGAAAAGAAACTGGAATAGTCTTCATATCTGCATTTGGACCAGGAGACAGACATAAAGCCCATGGGCTCCCCATTGCCTTTGTATCTGAGGGCCCACAGAACTGACTGATCTCAGAGCCATTACCTTAGCATTTGTCTAGTCTCTCTTAGCTATATAATAAAGCTAGACAAGGAAGTTTGATTTTTTTTATCACTTTTGGAAGTTCCCCCTTTCTCAGGAATTTCTCTCACACTTCATTTCTCACTTTCTTTAAATTTCTTGCTTTTTGGTAGTTCCTAATAGAGTTTTTTTTTTCGATTTTGTATATGGCAATGAGAATCTACATTTTTTCTTTTCATTGGCACAAGACAACCAACCCACTTGAGGCTACTGTCCCAGGTTGATTTTTGGTGACTGTATTTTTCTGGTACCCTAGGTCCTCGGGACACATAAAACACTGGAAAGCTTTCATTGTACTAAAAGACAAAACAAAGCAAAGCAAATAAACAACGCAATGTTTCTGCTTGGAAGAAGGACTTAGGGCTTTTTATTCTGTCATGTTGTTGCTGCTGGTTTCAATTTCAGGTATTTATTGAGTTTTCAAATGGGTTGCAAATGCCGCCACTTGTAGTTTAGTTTCATTTGTGTACATTTTTCTGTAACTTCTAAGCAGTATTCATGCAAAAATAAATCGATTACTTCATTTGCAATTTCGGCTCCTGTTTTCATGTAAACCATGGCTTTCTCCACTGTAAAGGCAACATTTGAAGAATTGCTTTTGGCTTAATTTTCAGTCTGACATTGATTTGACTTGAATTCTGCTTGCATGTAAGAGGGACAGAACAAACCTTATTGTGCTTTTGCAAAATGCAATTTGGCAATAAATCAATTTCTTTTCTTACTTTATAGACTTAATAAGTCATAAGTAGCATTCCCTATAGGACCATGCTTCCTGGGACTAATTCTGTACTTTTACCATTTAGTAAAATGTCTATGAAGATGTCTTTTTAGTACAAAACACATGTTGCTATGTTTTAATGTAATACCATGCTTTACTGTTGGGTAGTTTTGAATTTTTAGTCAAAAATTTCAAAATCTCCTATATTCTTTCAGCCTTTTCTAGTATTATTTTGGGAGATAGTATGTCACTTTGTAGTCCTAGCTGGCCTCAAACTCACAATGGAGACTAAGTTGGTCTCAAACTCAAAGAGATACACCTGCCTCTGCCTCTTCAGTACTGGAATTAAAACTGTGTGCTAGGAATCCAGCCATTTCTGTTTTTGAAAACTAAATTTTCTTCAGTTGTCAACAAGAATAAAGTGAGTTTGACTTACAGTTTTTACTAGAACCATAGCATAGCCAGGCCTTGGCTTCAGGGACACTGGCATGTGTTGTTGTCCAGTCTCTTTTCCAACAGGTGGATTCTGCACACCTTCTTTCAAGTAAAGAATGAAAGTTTGTCAAAGTTCATAGTTTTCTTTGTAATGATATTTTTTTAAAATGAATTTGTATGCCATCATTTTGTATTTTGTAGTGAAACTACTGGGAACTTTTTTACATTTGTTCTTTCTTAAAAGAAAACATTTATTTTTATAGTATGTGCATGAATGTTCTGCTTGCATCTAGGTATGTGCACCGTCCGTGTGTAGTGCTCCTAGAGGCCAGAAGAGGGTGTCAGATCCCCTGGAACTAGTATTACAGATGGTTGTGAGCAGTCCTATGAGTCTTGGGCACTGAACCTAGGTCAGGCCATCTGCAAGAATAGCAAGAGTTCTTAAATGCTGATATGGTTTCAGTGCCCACCCAAGTTAACACTTTTTGTCAGTGTTTGGGTTTATAAGATGTTTGTCTTCTTATTTCAATCTATCTTATTTGAATGTTGAAATTATGAAAACATTTATTCAATTGCACATCCACTAGATAAATATCTATTTAGTAAATTATTCACAATCATTCATATACTACGTAAAAATGGAAAATTCACAGAGAGTCTGGATTCTTTGTATTATTGTGTTTTCTTTAAAATTTTTAACTGTGAAGGAGGTAAATACAGAGAGACATTTCATTGTGTGGTCTGCCAGACTACATGTATGTTCTAAAGGTATCATGATTTCAGAATTTGGGTCTAAGGATATGATGCTTTGGAGAGGGTCTTCTTTTGTTTTCACAGAGCATGAGACCCTGTGGATTGCTTCTATCCCAATATGGTATGACAGACCATGCCCTCCTGAAAGGTTGCTGTAAACACCTTCAAAAAATTACTTCACTCAACCTCCGACTGAGATGAATGAACCTGGCACACAGGTTACACAATAAAAGACCTGATTAACAACGCCCCCATTCAGCAGGAAGCAGTTTGGAGAGAAATAACTACGTCCATATTTCCAAATATTGTTTGTAGGTGTTCTTTTACATTTAAAGGGGGATATGATATACATATGAATAATTTACATTGGTATAAATTTTGATTTATTGGTATAAGGTTAGGCTCAATTTTACTATATGTATGTGTATTTCTGATCTTGATTAAGGTATTGTGATTGTATAGTTCATTTAAAAATATAATGTATAATTAGGAAATATAGGTTGTTAGTGGATAATCATTGATAATAGTCAAGCTTGTAGTTATGTTAGTTAACTTTTCTAGATATATAGAGATATATTTCAGTTAGATAGGCATTCTTCATATCTTTCAAAGACTACAGAATATGGCATTTAATGTTTTAATTATTTAGGGCTTTTCATGACAATGAGACACGTCTGCTCCTGGCAGCACCAATCTACTTCAAAATGAAGATGGGCATCGAAGAGGCTCATTATGGAGTTTGATAGCCATTTGGGCAAGAAACTGTTCTTGCCTGGACTGTTGCGTAATATGGACACAGAGAACCCACAGAGAGAGGACTGCTGAACTTGCCTAAAGGTGAGATGGTCTTCGGGGTTCCTGATTCATGAAAGAGTCTGCGAGACATTTTGCAGGACACAGCAAATAGTGACTGAACTGCCTTTGAAATTTCCTGTTTCATGGAAATGTCTGCTGGACACTATGGGCCTGTAGGCCGAAGATGGATGCCCCAATGGTACAGAGGAACCTTGGGTGACTGTCTAGGCAGTGAGATGTCTCTGTCATTTCTAGAGTTTTGGACTTCTTGTTTGCTTAGGTAATATTATATCCTTCTGGAGTCTTTGATGGAGTTGAAGAATGGTTAGTTATAGTTATAGTTTTCCTTAGTTATGATAAAAGATAAAGTAGATATAAATATTGTAACTGTAATTCTTGCTTGATAACTGTTTGTTATATGTAATCTTACTATGTTAAAGTGAAAGCCTTCCTTTTTTGTTTAAACAGAAAAAGGGGAAGTGATGGGGGAGAGTCTTCTGTTTTGTGTTAATTTCATTGGTTAAATAAAGAGACTGCCTTGGCCCTTTGATAGGACAGAAAATTAGGTAGGCAGAGTAGACAGAACAGAATGCTGGGAGAAAGAAGCTGAGTCAAGCAGTCGCCATGATTCTCCCACTCCAGACAGATGCAGGTTAAGATCTTTCCTGGTAAGCCAGCTCGTGGTGTAATTATTTCGGGTGTAAAGCTAGCCGGGTGGTGGGACGTAGCCCGCTGCTCCTCACAACACATTTCTTCAACCAATACTCCATCTTCCTAGTCTTTCCAGATAACTCACCACACACACACACACACACACACACACACACACACACACACACACACATGAAACAAAAACAGAGAAACAACCAGTAATCAAAGTGACCTCCATATTCCTGTATGTGGGATATATCCTTAAAGTAAGCCTCTAGCAGTGGAATCCCTTCAGGAGATTCAGGCATGCATTATTTTCAGACCTTTTGGTGGGTATTTTTAAAGCTCTGGCTTCCCATCATGCTATGTTTGTCATTTCTTGACTTGTAATTTGCAGCATAACTCTGTGATTTAGGGTGATGTTTCTCAAATTCTGTCTCCTGCATCTATCTGCTCCTGCCATTTAAAAAAAAATATATTTGTGTAAGTGATGGGAAGAGGAATACAGTTTGTGATGAAATCCCATTGAGGTAGTATCTGTTTTGATTAACCATTTTGAGTAAATTATTAAGTCCTACAATGAAAAAAGGGTATCTACATCACCATGTACGTTACCTTAGAATACAAACAAGCTTTCAGATAAGCTGGGAGACTGAGACTATTTCATGGAACACATTCAGTGATCACTGTGGGGAAGGAAAAGATTGTTGTTTTTTATAATGGCCAAAATAAATTTCTCGTAATTGTTATGAGTTCACCCTGTGATATTCTCAGACTTGTTTTGAAAGCATAAACATAAAATATTCAGTTTGCACACACACATACATACACACACAGTAAATTTGTTGGTGCAGTTCAATACACATAAAACATTCCCAGAGAATCATTTTTAAAATATGGAATATAAAACCTTACAGAAAATTTCATCATACTAAGATATGGCTATGATATCAAATTCCATTAAGACAAAATTCCAATGAGATTTGTCACCCTTTTTCTGTGCTTTGTACGGTTAAACTTGGCTAGGAATCCAGAGCAAGGGAACATAACTTTCTCTAATAGTGGGTAGAGATTTTCATTATACTGGTTATGAATTAAAGAAAATTTAAAAAAAAAACCTCAGTACACTTTCAGAAAGATACAGGCTTCCACGTGCATTAAGTTCGGATGACAAATGCTTATTTTTGCTGCAAGTGGAGGAAGCAAAACAAGGAAACAAACAAAAAAAATCAGGCAGGCAATTAATGACGGGAACTGTATGCACCATGATATCTCTCTAATGAGAGATAGGCAGATACGCCAGCTAAGAAG
Source organism: Alexandromys fortis (assembly GCF_014885135.2). NCBI lineage: Eukaryota > Metazoa > Chordata > Mammalia > Rodentia > Cricetidae > Alexandromys > Alexandromys fortis. The sequence continues at coordinate 3,477,829 of NW_026068034.1, forward strand.
GTTTACCTCCTTCAGGAGACGGGGTAATTCCTCACTCAGTCCTTTTTATCACGCATGACCTATTTCTTTCCTTCTCTTGTGTTATTAAAGTATTTGGCTCAAAAGATCAAAGCACATCTGGTGAACTCAATCTTATTAAAAGCTTTTCTTGAAAAAAAAAAGCAGTGTATTATAATATTATAAATATCACTTAACATTCAGTGTTGCGGTACTGACACGTGTGTATTATATTATATATAGATAAAGAAAATTAGGATTATATATTTTTTCTTCTAGATAAGATTTAAACTCAAATTCACCTGTGTTGAAGGGGGGTGTCAGAGCATCTAGACTGAAAAAATACTTTATGTGCCGTTAATGAATCACTATAGGCCATTGTTTCAACTCGCCTCTTGAATTCTTTCTGTTTTTTAAAGACTTATTTTGTGGTTATGTATTTGTGTTTCCATTGTGAGTTTATGTACCTCATATGCATGCAGGTGTCTGGGGAGGTCAGGAAAGGGTGTTGGGTCCCCTGGAATTGGAGTTACAGGTGGATATGAGCCACCATGTGGGTTTTAGAAACTATACCTGTTCTCTAAAAGAGCTGTAGGATCTTTACCTGCTGAGACATCTCTCCTGCTCCAAATGCGCAGTTTCAAATCATATAGAACTGGGGTAGAATATCAAGTTGCCAAAGAATGCTTCAGGCTTTCATGGGCACACAGGAAGCTTTCTACTGTTAGACACATGGTATAGGTTATGTGCCAATCCAGTGCATTGCATAATATGTTAAAGTTACTATTGTCTTGTTTATTCTCCCACTGCCCACTGCCGTCATAAAATACTCTGATAAGAACAACTTAAGAGAGGAAGAAAGTCTTACCCTGACTGCCAGTTATAGGGCACAATCCATAATGGTTGACAGACGATATCCATAGGAGCCCAGAGAGAGTTGAAATAGGAGTTAATGCTCAGCTGCCTTTCTCCATGTCATTTAGTTCAGGATCCTCTGCCCAGGCCACGGTCTTGTTCAATAGACTTTCACACATCAAATAATATAAGGAAGATAATCGCCATAGGAATTGTCCAGAGACCTATCTCTCAGGACACTTTTGACTCTGCCAAGCCTGTAGTTAATACTAGCTATCATGTTTCCATATTTTGAATGTATTTTGTATTGTGTATTCAATTACATGTATATTTATTAAATAAACACAAACATATTATATCATACATGTTTATGTACATTTCATACAAGGACATTATACTGTATAATGTTATATATTACATATATCACATGTTTGTGTGTGTATGTGTGTGTTTAGTTTAAAATGGGACACACTACATGCTCAATATTGTTTATGGAACATGTACACACTGGTGAGTTGTAGTTGGAGACTGCTTGTTCATTTCCCGGCTGCCCAGACTCAAAATAATCACACAGAAACTATATTAATTGCAACACTGCTGGGCCAATAGCTTAGGCTTTTTATGAAATAACTCTTACATCTTAAATTAATCCACTTCTATTAATCTGTGTATTCTCATGTGGCTGTGGCCTGCCAGTAAAATTCCATTAGTGTCTGTTAGGAATTCTACTCTGCCTACTCTCTCTCTTCATCTCTGGATTTTCCCCCTGACTTTCCTCTGTTAAGCCATTGGCAGAAAATACCTTCTTTAATAACCAATGGCAATAAAACATATTCTATACCAAGGGGAATCTTATATCAGTGAATATTAACTGTTGTTTGGAGGCATATTATTTGCTCTTTAAAGGAAAAACAATAGAACTGGTTAACTATTACAATGGAATGGTAGTATTTGACTCCTCCCAGTTTTGAGAGTAAACATCAGATTTTTGATGAAGTATATTGAGAATATTGAGAACTTGACAATATTTTTGCTTGGTCAGTAGGTGGGGGATATCGAGGTGAAGCTATGAGGTATGTGCTATTCAGATCTCACAGTGCCATCATTTTCCACACCTTGTCAGCACTTCCTGCCTCCTTGTCAACTTGACACACAAACATATCACAATTTGGCCTTTACTTTTTTATTCACCCCCAAGATCACAGATTAATATCAACATTACATTATGAACGTTCCAAATTTTAAAAGTCCCACCGTCTTTACAAATTCATACGTTTCCTGGGCGGTGGTGGTGCATGACTTTAATTTCAGTACTGGGGAGGCAGAGGCAGGTGAGTGTCTATAAATTCACAGCCAGCCCAGTCTACAAAGTGAGTTTCAGGACAGCTAGGACTGCGACACAGAGAAACTCTGTCTCAAAAAACAAAAACAAAAACAAAACAAAAAACCACACACACTTAAAATTCAATCACCTTAGAAATATCTGGTTTCTTTGAAAATCTAATATGTCTCAACTAAGGGCTCCTATAAAATAATAAATAAGCTAAATACTTTCCCTTTCAAGAGGAAAGAACCAGGTCACATTCACAATAAAATCAAAGCAAAACCAAACTCCAACTGTGTAAATAACTCTATGTTCAATACCTTGGATTATCTTCTTGGCTCCTCTAACAGGGGCTTGGCTCCACCTTCTGCAGCACACAAAGCTTGTATTTGCAGCTCTGGCTGGCTGCCCTCCATGGCTGCTGCTGCTGTCCTTGGAGGTCATCCTATGATACTGGCAGGTGGAGGTTTTCTGCTACAACTGGACTGCACTTTCACCAATAGTCTTGTCTGCGATCATTTCATGGTGCCAAGTCTCAACTTCTCTGCATGACCCTTCAACACTGAGCCTTCAACTATTACTGAGGCTGTACCTTCACCAATGGCCCCTCCTGGCCTCTCACAGGGCCAGGTCTCTGCTGCTTTCTGTGATCCCTTCATACCCTCAAAACTAGCACTTTCTGGGTGACTCTTACACTACCAAGTCCAGCTGTAATCTTGGACACCTTTGCAGCACAGTTTCTTGTGCTGCCTCCAAGGAAACAATTTCCAGAAGATTTCACCTTAGTGATACTGGTCTCTTTTTAACCATTCCTAGTTTTTTCACTCCAACTAACCAATATCAATTGTTCAAATAACACAAAGATCTCACTTCAACATTGTTGGTGTCTTGTAAATCGCGGCTAACTCTTCAACCCCAGATGACAGAAACTGCAGATTCTTAATTCAAAAATGTGCAATGGCCCTGATAGAGTCTCTAAGTCTCTCTCAAACATTCCTCTGAAACTTCACAAGCCAGGCATCCACCCCAACCACATGGTTACATATGATTACATATGTTAAGGTGATACCCTACAATCCTGGCACCAATTTTTTACTGTGATAAAATGCCAGCGTGGGAGGACAGGGGACAGGATTTATTTGGCTTACACTTACACATCACAGTTCATCATTAAAAGAAGTCAGAACAGGAACTCAAAGAGGCAGAAGCCTAGAAGCAGGAACAGATGTACAGGCCTTGGAACCATGCTGCTTACTGGCATGCCCTGCCTGGCTTGCTTGCTCAGCTGCTTTCCTATAGAACCCAGGACCATCAGGTCAGGAGTAGTATCACCTACAGTGGGCTGGACCCTCCCCCTTTGATACTAATTAAGAAAATTACCTATAGATTTATCTTAAGGAAGCGTTTTCTCAATTGAGGCTCTCTTCCTTCAGATGACTCTAGCTTGTATCAAATTGACAAAAGACTAGCCAGGACATGTCCCCAACACATTCTCTTCATTTCCACCCATTTTTCTGTGCCTCCTTCTATTTCTTGAGGTGAGGGCCACAGCCTTTTAACAATATTTTATCAATTGAAAGTTTCATGCATTTATCCAGTGCATAGTGATAATATCCACCCACCATTACTTCCCTCCAACCTTTATTGTCCCCGAACCTATATTCCTCTCAATTCCTCTCAATTGTGTGTTCCCTTTTTATACAGTTATTAGTAACTCTGTGTCCAATTAGTTCTGTCCATATGTGCTTGGGTGTGTAGCCATGCACTGAATCATAAAAAATTCACCAGTAGATGCATGCTCCAAAGAGACGGACTCCCTCTCTCCCAGCAGATACCAACAGTAAATAGCTCCTCTAACAGAGGATGGGGGCCACTCACCTATCCATTCTGGAATTTTGAACAGGCTTGATTCTGCATAGGTCCTGTGTGGGCAACAGCCCTCCCATGTTCAGACATCAACATTTCACAGCCTTCCTCTTCATCTTCCAACTCTTACATTCTTTCTGTACCCATTTTCCATGAAGGTCCCTGAGACTTACATGGTTCAGATAATTTATCCACAGATAAACACCCAGCTATTTACGCTCTGCATTTTGACTAACTACGAGTCTCTGTATTATCTATAACCTACTGCAAAAAGAAGCTTCCATGTCCAATTTGAGAGCAGCACAAATTTATAGGTCATTCTTACTTTCTTAAAGAGGGCACACCAGAAGGTGCCTAGTAAGATCGATCCTTCAGTAGTTTTCTCTCCCCAAGCACAAAAGTATCCTTCACAAGATCTCAGGAAAACTTGTAAGGGCTTTGGTTTTCTATAGTAAAAGTAAAAAAAGACAGAAGAGAAATCTGGAAGGAAGAAACTGCCTAAATAACCCCTTTCTAAGACTAAGCAGTGTTGGGACAGATTTTTCCCCTTGGGAGAATGAAAAGTCCAAGCGACAGACATGGAAGGTAGTCCTGAGCCGACTGAAGTCAAGCCCAGGGCTGCAAAGAGTTCCACGATGCTGCTTCTGCTCACTTTCTTCCAAGACAGAATGAGTCATTTGACTACATCAGCTGGAGGAATGCTCTCCTCACTTCCCCTCCATTGCCATTCAGCAGCCTTGGGAAGCAGAGTAGGTAAGGAGTGAGAATTTACCCTGACCAGAGCTCATAGACAGAGGAAATGCAGAGAAATGATGGAAGCAATTAAAAAACCAAATTGAAAATCTCTGAGCTGAAACATACGGTAAGCAAAATTAAAACTGTGACAGCATCAGTAATCAGACTGATCCAAGAGAAGGATTCATGAACTTGAAGATGATAACATGATCTCACTGACTGAATCATGTATTTCCCAAAATTACCTCCTGCTATGGCTTGGGCTGAAAGCATCCACGAGGCTATGTCAGTCTTTGTGAGACTCAAGAGTGACCCAGCTTAGCAGCAGTCTTGGGGGCCAAGGAACTACTTTATGATCATGTTTCAACCTGGAGCAACATGGAATAGAGCACAGGTCTATCCTCTGAGATTAGGACAGGGTTCCTGTGAGGCTCAGGGAATGTAACAGAAGATAAGATGGAACTAAACACAGGAAAAATGCAAGGGTGCTCATGCCCAGCCCTGCCTGGAATTAGACCTCTAGAATATTCTGGGATCCAGGTGTTCTGGACACATAGATTTAGTTTACTGGATACATCATTATTGCTGGTAGCAGGCCTCAGTGGACATAGGGCATGTGTTTACAACAGAATTAGCTCCTTAGGAGTGTGGGCTTTTGATCTAACCTCAATGTCATGTAGGTCTTGGCATGTTATGGGCTCAGGGTGTGATATTGGTTGCATTGGTGGTTGCACATATGGCAGGGGAGCCTGGCTAATATGCCTAGACTTCTGGTCAATGTTGTAAATCCAGATTATGCCTTGAAGGTATGTCCCTAGATTATTCTGTCTAACACAGAGAATGAAAAATGTGCTTGTATTGCCATTTAGTATCAAACCAGTGGAGACACATTGACACTGAACTTAGGGCACTATCCCGAGATAAAAGAGTAATACAACTGAGACAATAGGCAGTCTTAGAATTCATGGAGAGACAGCACTCTGTGAACACTGTAGGGAATAGCTAACTTTCAGTACTCAGATCATTGTGTGCACCAACACATGTCAACAACTTGCAGGACTGGTGACCTCACATAGCATACAAAATAAGGTACCTCAAAGGAAGCAGAGGGTCACCAGTTGGGAGGGGGATCCCTGGATGAAGGATGTAAAGCAGCTGTTTTGGGTGTCCTAGCTTCATTTCTGCTGCCATAATAAAATACCCCAAGAACAGTGACTTAGGGGAGAAATACTCTGAGCTTCAGTTCATCATAGCAGGGGGTTCAAGACAGCAGGAGCTTGAAGCACCTAGTTGCATCGCATCCACAGTCAAGGTTGGAGATGATTGGATGCATGCACCCTTACTCCTCAGCCAGCTCTCTTTCTCTGCTTTTGTTGCTTAGGGCCTTACACCAGGAAATGGTGGTACGCTCTTTCAAACTGTATCTTTCCACTTCCATTAAGGGTATTAAGACAATCCTCACAGACATACCCGCAACCCAACCTGTCTACACAGTCCTTTATTGAGAGATACGTCCACAACTCAACCCGTCTACAGAGTCCCTCATTGAGACTTTTCCCTCTGGTGATTTTTGATTGTGCTAATATGACAATTAAAACTGATGATCACAGGATCATCACATATACTTCAAGAGAACACAGATAATTCTTTATTAAAACGCCAAAATTATTTATTACCAAGCTAAAAACAACCCTAAATTTGTGGTGACTCCTGCACAAAAATTCCAGAAGATTTAAAGTCATCTTGAGCAAAAGCAACATAACAGGGTACATTATAGACTGACTAGGTGCCCTTTTCCCTCTCCCCAAAGTCAGGTCAAGCCTCTACCCTGAAGCAGAAGGCCTGCTGTATTTTGGCTATCCCTTTCCTCCATCTTATGGCTGCAGAAGAAGCTCATTATCCCACCTAGTGCCTGAAACCACAACTCGTGGCCTGTAAGCTAGCTCCTGCTATGTCACACTGTATGAAATATACTTTTCACCCCTTGCTCCTGACGGGGAACTGTAGCACCAAGAGGCCTGTACATCTCCTTTTGGGATCTTCTATGGCTGTCTATGGTCATCATCCTGTATTTCCTCTGATCATCAGGGAAATAGAGGTTCTCTCCCTTCCAGCACCCTGTCATGATACACACATTGACGGTCTCTCATGATGTTCTGCCACTTCAAGGCCTGATTATGGCTGCCATGTTCACTAGTCTCTTTCTCCTAATAAATCTTACCTGAAGGATAATTTCATGTCAGCCCCTTTCAGTGGGCTTGCAGTAACAACAAATACACTCCCTGACACATAAGCAAATTGAGTTGCTGTAGAAATCAAACTGCATAGGATCAGCATAAAAAATAGAAGCACAGACCAATGGAGTGGGCTGGAATGCCTCGACGAGCTCCGCACATAGATCACCAGCAGAGTCCCCATGAGAGTATTCAGAACACACACAGGAAAAGGGATGAGCCTCTCAGCAAATGGCGCCAGGAGAAATTAGGTATTTGGATGTGGAAGGATGGAACCTCTCTCCAGTTACACAAATCAACTCAAAATGGATTCAGTCCCTACCCATAGATCTGACATTGAAAATACTATGGAAAAAACGGAGGGAGGGGAAATACAGACTCTAGACCGGGCAGGCTAGTATATGGACAAGATCCTAAAACTATAAGAAACTAAAGAAAAATATGGAAGTGGAATTATATTAAAAAGTTCTTTTCAGTAGAGGAAATGATTCACAGAGTGATGAGTCGTCCTATAATATCATGGCAAAAAATTTTTTGCAAGCTTTATACTTGATAATGGATTAGTTAATCCAGAATGTGTAAGCAATTCTGAAGTGCAATGTTAAATAAAAAATAGCCAAATTCCAAACAGGACTGAAAGATAAATAAATATTTTTCAAAGGCAGACAGGTGAATAGACCATAGATCTAAATAAATAAATAAATAAAGAAGCTCACCACCAGTAATCCTCAGGAAAATGCAAACTGAATTATAAGGAGACCTTACCTCACTTTAGTGAGGCTTACTCCTGTGATATAAAAAAGGCCAAGTGCTCCTGGAAGGAAGACAAGGAACAGAAGAACAATGGAAACCATCCAACCATAAACATGAAATCTTTCCATTTGTAACAAGATGAATAGAAAGGCAGAGAATTATGTTGAACAAGCCAGATTCAGAAATGAGCAGGTGCTGTTCACCCTGCTCAATTGTAGACTCTAAAGAAATCAATCTCATAGAAGTTTAGAGTATAAAAAAGTGTTTACCAGATGCTGGGTAGGGAGCCCGGGGATAGAGACAGGTTGACCCCTCATCACCTACTTAACAGTTTGAGAAGAGGAAGAACTTCCTGTGTGCCATTGCGCAATAAAGGACTATAGACTGCACTTATGTACTATATATTTTATTTTGTTTGTTTTTATTTTTATTTTTTTCACTTACAGGGATGGAATCTAGGGCTTCATGTATATTAGGCAAGTGCTTTACGGCAGAGTTACAACCTCAGTCCTATTCTGTCTATTTCAGAAAGCAACTAGAAGCTATTTTGAATATTTTAATTCGAGTACCTCTATGCCCAACCCACTAATATGCACAATATGCTTCATTTTGGGTCAAAAGTCAGATCATTTGAGTTCTGTGGATGTAGTTCAGCTGGTTAGCAGGCACAAAGTCCTCAGTTCAGTTTCTACCCAGCGCTGCTTAGATGGCTGTTATCTGAAACGTCAGCAATCCCAGCACTCAGAAGGCGCAGGTAGGAGGGTCAGAAGTTCAACTTCATCCGACAGCTATGTAGCTAGTTTGAAGCAAACCTGGACAATAGACCTCATCTCAAAACAAAACAAACAAACAACAACATCCTGGAAAAGTAAAGTAACTTAGAAAAGATCGTTAATACTCCTGAGCATAATTAATGGTTGCTTTCTTTGGCGTGATCTCAATGCACTTCTGTGTTACCTCTTTGGTTAGTGCTTAATCAGTTGTGCTTTATTTACTTGGTGCTTTGCCTAGCTCATTGCATCACCCTGTTAGACATTCTGTGCTGTGGGGTCTTTCATTAAAGATTCTGAGTGAAGACATGTAAAAGGTTTAGGTTTATATGTCTATGCTTGTAATGTATATTTGTTGGATTGAACCGGGTGGGGGTATAAAAGAAAGCTGATTGGACAAGTTAGCTAAGGCAAAACGGTTGAAGATACCGCTTTCCATTTTCGGGACTTGGCTTATAGCCTTTCATAACTCAAAGAGCAGGGGCTTGACTCTCAGGACTCACCCACTGTCTGCTGAGATCTGAGGGGAGGGAGGGATGAAAGGAATGGTAGAAGGAAAGGAGAAGCGTGCACCTGCCTTGTCTTATCTAAAATTATCCACCAGGCAGCAGACAGTAAGGCAACCCGGTTGGTAATGCAGTTAACGAGCTATGGAAAAAAGACAAGGAAGAAATAGGATCAGAGGAACACTGGTCCTGCACTGTGGCTCACAAGACCTGTCCTTTACCTGTGTGAGCTAACAAAGGTGGAGGAGATGCAGAAATAAGCTGATAGTCAGATTACATCACCTGCTGTCACAGCAATCTCAAGCACAGTAGCCTTTACCTAGAAGCACGGTAAATGTGAGCGAAGACACCAGATCATGTGCACTTGTTAACTACACGTTTAGTGTTTACAACTAGTTATAAGGCTTTGAAAGACTGAAGAGCAAATGATCTTTCCTCGCTTTTAACAACATTATAAATTCATCAGAATAAGAGATAATAAATAATTTTGAAACTATTTTTTCTGTGATAGGAAGTTACACACAGTCTTCCTGAGCATAGCTTACTGTGTTGTAAATTGTAGTCACCTAGTGTACAAGATCTATCTATCCTTATTCAGTCAGGAACTACTTCTTTTTTCCCTTAAGGGCTTTCCAATAACTCTTTCAACATCCTTCCTGTGCTCTGGGGGTATTACTCAGTAAGATGAGGATTACTGGGGACACAAGTACCTTGACAGTCTGATAACTGAGGTTGTTATTAAGTGAGTAGCAGGCAGGTAACACACTGGGTGTGAGGGAGTTGCAAAACATATCCTATTCAAAATGGCATGAGTTAAGCTGCCTGAGTTGCATATTTCTGGAGTTTTCCAGTTAGTATTTTTGACTGATATGGTCTGTTGGTAATGAACAGTTTCATTCTGGTGCTGTGAAAAATGGTGAGCACATTAAACTTAGGGAAATAAGTGGTTTATTTGATCCTATATATCGCAATCTATCAATAAGGAAAGTCATGGCAAGGATTCAAGCAGGAACTTGAAGCAGACACAAGGCATAAGTGATGTTTGCTCCCTGTTTATAAGCTTATGTTTTGCTAGGCATCTTCAAATCTCAGAACTCCTGCACAAGAATGATGATGGTCATCTTATATCAAATCCCCCCCCCAAAAAAAAAATAAATCTCCCACAGACATGCTCATAGTCTGCCTGATATGGGGAATCCCTCAATTGCGACTTTTCCTGGAAGAGTCTAAGGCTGTCATGTTGACTCTAACTATCCCGCACAGGTTCTTGTGTCTGAACACTTGGTACCCTGTTTGTGGCATTGTCTAGGAATATTACGGATTCTTTAAGCAGTAGAGCCTTGAGGGAGGAAGTACATCATTGGAAGTGGGCCTTGAAAGTTAATAGCTTCACCTCCCTTCAATTCACTCTCCTCTGCATGTTCTTGGATGAAGAGGTGAACTCCCAGCTTCCTGCTATGGCATCTGGTTGCCATGCCTTCCTCCTCGACTATTATAGATCTTTCCTAAATCAACTCTTTTTCCTTAAATAACTCCAGTCGTGGTATTTTATCCTAACAAAACAGGTAACCAATACAGATAGTAACTCAAGACACCGTATGAAAGTCCACAGAGAAGAAAGAATACTGAACCATCTTGGGAAGATATGGTTACTCTGAATGAAAAAAGATCTAGAAAACAGTACAGGAGTTTTTGCTATGAACACCACATGTTGCAGTAATCGAGAATGAACTCATACCAAGAACCAGATACTGTTCCTAGATGTGTATTAATTTCTTGTTTGTTTTGAATAACCAGAATATGAAACTCTTGTTTATGGATGAAGACCTTTATTCGAGCAAAGAGTAGGTAGGAAAGTCAAGTCATGAAACAATTAGATACAAACTATCTCTCATTTCTTAAGAAGTAGCAGGGCATCTATTTCTTATGAGACCGTGTCTCCACTGCTTAGTCATTCGTTAAGGCTTTGAGCAGAATGGAAAGGAAGTTAGGATGTGCCTCTATCCAACCCTACTTATCTAGTATCTGCATTCTAGGTCTGTAGTATTCACCTTTGTCTTTTGGCAAGTCACTGCACCCCTAGAGCCCACATAGTGAGACAGCTGACTCCCACAGGGTTTTCCTCTAACCTCCATATTTACACTGCAACACACCTCCTTCCAGAATCTTTAAAAATCATTTTTAAGTAGTGATAAATTACGAGAGTATTTTAAAAACTTAATTGAAGTAAAATTTGCACAACCTAAACTTTGTCAACTTTACACAGTTCTGTGGCCATTATTATTTCCACAGTGTGATATTTACCACCAGCTCCACGTGACTCCAAACATCCCACACCCGTTAAGCATCTCTGTCTGACCCTGTCTCTATTCCTCACAGTGATTGCTCTGCTTTCTATCCTTATAAATTTATATTTCATACAAAGGGAATCATACAAAATGTGACCTGTGTGTCTGTTTTTCTCCCTCTCATACTGTTTTCCAGATTTATCCACGTCGTAGTGTGTGTTAGCACTTCATTTTTCTTTGTTTTTGTTGTTATTGTTTTTCCTGCTGAATAATACACTCGATGTCCATTTCTAAGGCTGGAGAGACAGACAGTGTGATTGACAATTGCAACTGCAACAGCGTGACACAGAGGGAGGGAAGCATGCGTTCAAAGGAAAATAGAATTGCTGGAAGACAAGGTTAACAGTTATCTTCAACATTAAGCTTCAATAGTTTCTCTGCCTAGATCCGATCCTATTAAATCGAGGCTGAGGATTACTAAGATGTGTATCATTTCCTTCCTTTGGCTTCTTGCAATTATTACCAAGCTAGATTCTACCAGAAATAGTTTGAAAGTATAAAGGAGCAGACAGATCAAGGTACCTTCGTTTATTTTTTTTCCTTTCTGATGCCTGCAGGGTAGTTAAAGAACACATCACACATACATTGAGAGAAGAGCTGACTTAGGGGAAAACAAGACATAAACAGAAAAGTAGCTCTTAAGGAAATAAGACACTGTGATCCCTAAAATGTAAGAAGAAACTTTCTTATCTTTTAAACTTTAAATTTTAAGTCTGAGTACTCTTGAAGGGGTAACTGTATTCCTCTGTTCATTTCGGCATTATTAAAAATAGACTAAGAATTTCAGTCCGGTGCTCCATTGTGGGTCTCTGTCTCTGTCTCCTTTCATCGCCTGATGAAGGTTAATATTCAGGAGAAAGCCTATATGTTTTTCTTTGGGTTCTCCTTCTCATTTAGCTTCTCTAAGAACCCGAATTATAGGCTCAATGTCCTTTATTTATGGCTAGAAACCAAATATGAGTGAGTACATCCCATGTTCCTCTTTTTGGGTCTGGCTTACCTCACTCAGGATGGTGTTTTCTATTTCCATCCATTTGCCTGCAAACTTCAAGAAGTCCTTGTTTTTTTACTGCTGAGTAGTACTCTAATATGTATATATTCCATACTTTCTTCATCCATTCTTCAATTGAAGGGCATCTAGGTTGTTTCCAGGTTCTGGCTATTACAAACAATGCTGCTATAAACATAGTAGAGCATATACTTTTGTTGTGTGATAAGGCCTCTCTTGGGTATATTCCCCACCGTCGTCTCCCCTTTCCCTCCCCCTCCCCCAATCAAGTCCCCCTCCCTCATCAGCCCAAAGAGCAATCAGGGTTCCCTGCCCTGTGGGAAGTCCAAGGGCCACCCACCTCCATCCAGGTTTAGTAAGGTGAGCATCCACGAAACTGCCTAGGCTCCCACGAAACCAATAGGTACAGTAGGATCAAAAACCCGTTGCCATTGTTCTTGAGGTCTCAGTAGTCATCATTGTCCACTATGTTCAGCGCGACCGGTTTTAACCCGAGCTTTTTCAGACCCAGGCCAGCTGGCCTTGGTGAGTTCCCGATAGAACATCCCCCTTGTCTCAGTGTATGGGTGCACCCCTCGCGGTCCTGAGTTCCTTGCTTGTGCTCTCTCTCCTTCTGCTTCTGATTTGGACCTTGAGATTTCAGTCCGGTGCTCCATTGTTAATAAATAAATAAATTAAAAAAAATAGACTAAGAAAGACAAGTTGTAGCTGGTAGGTGTCCATCAGCGAACAATGGGGGCATATTCCTTAGGAAAAGAGAGCATTTGGATGGAGAAAATCCTGGAGAAAATGGGCTAAGTAAAATAAAGCAGACACAGAAATTAAAATGCCAACTATTACTTATCTGTGGAATCTAATGAAGTTGAAACACCAGAAACAGAAATGATGCTTGCAGAGCTGGGCAATCTTAGCAGCTGGGTAGAAGGAGGGACTCTGAGCTGCTGGTCAGAAGGTACAGACCCTGAGGTAGTGTGATCAATTTTTATATCCATTGCATGGACAGGGTGACTGTAGCCAGTAACAATGAATATTTCTGGACTGAAAAGATTGCTCGGTGGTTCAAAGCACTTGTTGCTCTTTCAGATAATCTGCATTCAGTTCCTACCACGCACTTTGAACCATTCATAGCTACCTGAAACTCCAGCATCAGGTAATCTGACGCTCTCTTCTGGTCTCTGTAGACACCTGCAAACATGTGTGCACACACGTAGGGGAACACACACACACATACACACAAAATGGAAAAATAAAGTCTTATAAAATAATAATACATATTTCAAAATAGCTAGGTGAACTTCTAAGTGTCTCACCAAAGAAATGGTAGATTGGACTAGGGAGATGACTGAGCAGTTAAAGTCACTTATTGTTCTTTTAAATGACTGAAGTTCTGTTCTCACATTGAGTAGCCCACAAATGTCTGTAACTCCCTGTTCTGGTCTCTGAGGGCATCTGCATCCATGCATCCACCCCCACATACACATAGTTAAAAACAAAATAACACCTTAAAAATAATAGGTACATGAGATAATGACTATGTTAATTAACTTAACCATTGCACATCATACCCATATATCAAAACATGAATACTATACTCCACAAACATATATGTTCATGAGTTGTCAATTAAACCACATACAATTATGGTTCAAATATCTTTCATGGAATTAAAAATAATATGAACAAAATCTCTGACAGTGAAGAGAGTCCTAAAAAATAAACTGTAGACATCTCTGAGTGGTTCTTAACTCTCGGACTCTACAGTTCTGGAGCTGGACCTTCCTATGGATTTTTTTTGGGGGGGGCAGAGGACATTAATTTTCCATAAGCTCCAGACAAAGTGATCCAAACAACAGAACTACATTACTGTTTTAGGGTCTTGGAGTTAGATTTCAAGATGGCAAGAGGACTGACACCTGGAACTTGGGTCAGAGTCAGTTCCAGGCTTCCCTTCTTGGGATCCACATGGCCACTATCCCTTTGTCTCTTTTCCTTAGCATTTTAGCCATGCTCACTGTCTCCCTTTAGTAAGAATATTAATGAGAGAAAGAATGGTGTCTTGTGCTTGGGATCTCAGCACTTAAGGAAAGTGGCAGGAGGATGGATATCTTTGAGTACACTCTGGGGCTACATAGTGAGAGATTCAGGTCAACCTGGCTTGCTGAGACTATGGATCAAATATATATGTTATTTGTCTCTGTATCTGTCTCTCTGTCTCTGTCTCTCTCTCTCACCAAAACAAACCAAAGGACATAAGTCATTTTAAGCTAGGGCCATATGAACAGACTTGTTTCAGTGCCATTAACTCTATAAAGATCTTATATCCAAGGAAAAGTACATTTCAAGGCACAGGGCTTTAGGAGTCCAATATATTTTGTAAATTAGTAGAAAGAATTAAATTCAAAGCATGCCATAAAACATCACTTAAATTGAAACTTTAAAAGTTATCTCTGAGTATGTGTGTATGGTATGTTCATATGTGATTGTGCACGCATATGTGTGTATATGCATGTGGAAGTCAGAGGACAGCCTCAGGTAGCTGGCCCTCACTCTACCTTGTTTGAGACAACATCTCTTGCTCACTGTGCCTGTACATGCCAGGCTAGCTGGCCTAAGAGCTTCTGGGATTTTCCTGTCTCCCCTTCTTGGGGGAGGAGCTCTAGGGTTATGGATGGGTATTCCTGTGCTTGGCTCTACGTGGATTCAGGGGATCCGAACTCAGGTCCTCAGGCTTTCAAAGCAGTGACAGTTACTGAGAGGCACTGTTAGCACTGAAACAGAGCCATTAAGTATTAACTGAACTATTCCAAGCAAACAGACAATAATGCTTGTCTCAGATCAAGCAAGGACCCAGTCCTGTATAGAAACCCAAGCCAGCTTCTCCTCTTTGCTGTCTTTCCATGTGAGATGATGGGATTGAGCACTTTACACCGATGCCCTGTTACCAGACTGGTGTGACTTGTTTTTGGGATTTGCCTGCAGTCAGGACTGAGCTCAGCAGCTACAAGGTGGGTAGCTGAGTCAGTTGCTCCTCAGCTACACCTGGCTGTCCCCATGCCTACTGCATGTGCTACTTTCTCTAAACAAGACAGGATAAGTCATGTGTCAACAGCATCTATGTTTCCCAGGGTTTGCTGTGAGCTAGCACAGTTATTCAGCTCCAGCCTTGTACCTGAGTTCCTATCTACAGTCCACAGGCTAGAGTCAATATAGAGCTGGCAAATCTTGCTTATACAAAAGAAAACAAGCTCAGACCTGAAATGGGAAGAAAACCTGACTCTCCACACCTAATATCCAAGCATACATCCAGGGATATGGCTTAGCTATTAGCCGATTCTCATTCATTTAAATATTGAGAGTCCATTACAGCCCTCACTCTGTGGTGTGTACTAGGATTCAGCCTGGAATGAGATGTCCGTAATTCCTTGCTGTGCTGCTAGTGCTTACAGTTTATCAGCCATTAAGGCAAATATGAGTGAGTAATCGTGCCTCTCTCTGACGCATCTTCTGATGAACCACAGTTGCACAAATCTGTCTTAATATCTGATTTTAGATGCTCAAAGTCACTCATCGAGGTCATTAGTTTTCTCCCCACTGTCTTTTGAGCAGGGAAATTAGTCAAAGTCTCTTTCTTTGGATCAAATCCATGTGAAATAAATTATGCTTTTCTATCCCCAGAATCCTTAGGGATAATGGAGTCAGGATAGGCAGGACTTCCCTTTTAAAATCGGTCTCTGAGTAATTTACACACACACACACACACACACACACACACACACACACACTCACAACATGCATGCACATCAGGTTATACCCTAACCATAACCATAACAATAACCCTAGCATTCCAAGATAAGAAAAGTTGAAATACAGGTCACAAAAATAGAAAGAGAGGGATGAGGTCAGCTGGTACAGTGCTTGCCTAGGATGCTTGAAGCCTTGGGTTTGGTAGCCAGCATCATAAGCCAGGCGTGGTAACACAGGCCTGCAGTCCCAGCACTCAGTAGGTGGAGGCAGGAAGATCACAAAGTGTAAGACCACAGTGAGTTTGAGACCAACTTGGAGTCCAGGAGACCATGTTTTACTGAACCAACAAATGTCCTTATTTTTAAAGCTGTCAAAGAAAATTTGAATTTCTAAACATAAAGAAATGATTCATGGCTGAGATAACAGTTATGTCAGACACCCATATTTGATCGCGAGATACTGTTGCACAAGGCACTCAAACCCCACACTGTACCCCACAGATATGTCGATTGCAATGTGACAATTAAAACACATTTGAAATAAAACTAAGACAAGGAAGAAAAAGAAAAGTACTGAATGAATCTGTTTGTAGCCTCACAAATTCTGGAAAGAAACCCCCTAGGGGTTTGAACTCATTTTACACCCTATATGGTAACTCAGGTTCATCCTTTTCATCCATACTTTCTCCTCCAGTGTTTCCAGAAACACCCACTGATACAATCAGAGAAGTTCCTTCCTAAACCTATTGCATATCTCTCTCTCTCTCTCTCTCTCTCTCTCTCTCTCTCTCTCTCTCTCTCTTTCTTTCTCTC
Organism: Alexandromys fortis; assembly: GCF_014885135.2. NCBI lineage: Eukaryota > Metazoa > Chordata > Mammalia > Rodentia > Cricetidae > Alexandromys > Alexandromys fortis. The sequence continues at coordinate 3,494,782 of NW_026068034.1, forward strand.
TCTCTCTCTTCCTCTTCTATAGCTTAGCGATCCTTAGTTAGAGTCAGAGCATGGAGTATCCCGAGGACACTGGGTTTACCGTGTATGTGACAGAGTGTCCTGATGCCACAGAGAGGGCTCAGTGGCTAAGAGTGATTGCTGTGCAGGCATGAGTACCTGAGTTTGAATCTCCAGCATTCTCCTAAAATAGAAATCTGGCGTGTCCATGCAAGGAGCTGCAACCTGCTCACTGTGGGAGATAGAATCAGGGGGAAGCAATGAAGCTTGCTGGCAGCCAGCCCAGCTCTTGGTTCTGTGGGAGATTCTGTGCCAAGGAATAAAGCAGATACTGATAGAGTAGGAACCTGATGTTCTCCTCTGGCTTCTGCCGGAGCATCCACAATCCCACATTCATGCATGCCCACGCCAGTGGGAAGGCAAGAGGGGCATGAAACTGTGGGTCTCGGTGGCAAAGCTGCTTTAGCTTCTCCTATTTCACACCAGTTTCTAATTGTGCAGAGAGACTATCAGACTGACTGTTGTCTAATTCCAATAACTGTCCCCTGCCCCCCTCCACCTGCCATGTGCACACGTCTTTCCCTACAGTCTGATGTCCACGAAATTCTTTACAGCGACCTTCGAACATTTTGTGTAGATGGTTCTACACATAGGCATTTCTATTTTTTAATGTGTTATTTATAGCATAAGAAGACACTACTTAATTCCAGGTGTGAAATGTAGCTCATTTTCTTTCACCAGAACAGAAATTCTTCCTCTGAGGTTCATAAATTAAGGTATGTTTTTCTGGGAAGAATTCATAAACTTTGAAATTTTATGCAAAGTTGTAAGTTCTGTGATCTTTGGGGCTTTATGCTAAAATGTGGCAACTTTTTCCTATTGTTGTGCATTCTGAGAGGAGTTCAGAACTTTCAGTGCTATTATAGGACTTTTTATGTTTTATGATATTGTGGAAATATTTTTTACTTTATTTAAAACATTTTATATTTTAATTATTTTTGCATCAAAAGTCCTGTCTATAACTTTCCTTCCTAAACAGTGATCACTTTTATTTATTTATTTGTGTGTGTGTGTGTGTATGTGTGTGTGCATGCTCATGCCTATGTCTTGCTGACATGTGGAGGTCCCAGGACGTCTTGCAGGAATGTTTTCTTTTCTGCAAGGGTGTCCAGGGGATCAAACTGAGACTGACTTGGTAGCAAGCACCTTTTTCTGCTGAGTTATTCTGCAGGTACACCTTCCCTTTTCAATCTGCTTAATTACACATTATTTTTTGTTTTTTTTTAAGCTCTTATTTCATATTTTAAATATTATCAAAAGCAAAAGCAAATGCAGGTCTTATTAAAATGTGTTTTGTTATACAACAGATTCCTGACCCAAGCCCTTTCTCCGGTTCTTCATTATCCTGAGCCCACCCCTACTTACTGATCTGCATCATCATATTGACCCCTGTATTAGTAAGTTCTTAGAGAACAGAATCAGAACACTGTAAGACATAGTCACAGGTAGGGACTTTCTGAAAATGATTACCAGGAAATAAAACCAAGAACTGATCAATGAGATTGCCTAAATTGAAAAGTGTCTGCACAGCAAGGGAAACAAATATCAATTACAGAGACAACTTTAAAAATGGGAAAGGATCTCAGCTGGTTGTACATCTCATAAAGGACTTGTGCTGCTTGTCTGCTTCTGGATGTGGGGCCATCCACAAGTGTGGTCATCTGCCTTCTATGTTCATGTCTAGATGGCAGGCTCATGAGCTCCTCTCCCTTCTTTGTTCATGTGAAGATTGCAGGCTCATTAACACTGCTCTCTTCTATGCTCATGTGTAGATTACAGGCCCATGAGCTCCTCTGTCTTCTATGTTCACTTACAGATTGAAGGCTCATGAGCAGTGGTCCCTTCTGTGCTCACATGTAGATTACAGACTCATGGGCTCTGCTCCCTTCTATGCTCACATGTATCTTCTGCAGGTCAGGTGCAGGCAACTACAGCAGCTGTGAGCTCATGAATGCACTGGTTCTGTCATATCTGGAGGTCACTGTTTTGCTCTGGTCCTCCATGACCTCTGCCTCTTAGAGTCTTTCTTTTTTCTTTTCTGAGATGATCCCTGAGTCCTATGGGGAGGAGATATGACATGTTCTATTCAACACAGAGGACTCTGCAGACAATTATTCTTGGCATTTTGGTCCATTATGAGTTTCTGCATTAACTGTCACTCACTGCCCGGAGGAACTAGTTGGGGAAGCTTTTGTAGCTTATATGGTAGACACCTTTTAGCCTAGTTTGTTCAATGCAGCTGTGTAAATGATCATAGCTGCAAGCCTAGTCCAGCGGTAGAGCTCGTGGGTCTGAAGGGAAAGACGAGTTATCTGGGGGGTTATGATCATGTTGATTCTGCGACCAGAGAATTAGTTGATGGGGAGACAAAATATGCAAGATCACTTTGTTTCCCTGAGTGCAAACAATTGCTGGTAGGAAGTGGTTTCTGTTTTGCCTTCCTACCCAGAAGTTTCACATGTTTTTGACTGAAAGTGTCTGTGGATCACATCGCCATGTATGAGGATTGTACATCAACAAAAAGAGATAAATTATAATATAAAGAACAGTTGTTTTGTCTGATTGTTCCCAGAGCCTCCATGCTGCTATTTGTCTGCCTCTCATTTGCCTGAGTTGTGTTCAATGATTTGTGCATAATTTTCCTTGAAATTATTTAGTTCCACTAGGATGCATCTAGATTTCTGTCTTCTATGGTAATCAGGGTACATCACACTTAATGTTTATTATCCAACCAGAGAAGTGCGTGCGTACTCTGGATGGAGCATGTCATACAGTCACAGCCTAAGTGTTTTATTTAGTTTTTGTTTTGAATTGGATTAAGTATTACAATAGGAACAATGTTGTCATATCCCAAAGATGTTCACATCCTAAGCCCCAGAATGTGGAAGTATGTTAAACTACTAGGCAAAAGAAATTAAGATTTATTGCTTTGTTACTTTGAAAGGAGGAAGGCTATCTTGAGTAGATCCACTGTAGATAGTGTGTTAGAAGTGGAAGAAATCTTGGAAGAGAAGGTTAATGTGATGCTCTGTAAGACGATCTTGGTGGGCAATTGCTAGTTTGAAAACAGAGGAGGTGACCAAGGGTTCAGAAATGTAATTAGTCCTTAAAAGCTTCAAGGTAAGGAAACTGTTTCCCACAGATCCTCCACAGGGGGACTTTGTAGCTTTACTGCAGTGTCTTGGGTTAAACTACTGAGAGCTGTGCCAGTCAACTTGTGGAACTGTAAAACTTTATGGGTTGACTAGTTTTGTGTCAAGTTGACAAAAACTAGAGGCACACCTGTGAAGAGGAAATCTTTTTCATTATTTTTTTAAAAAGAAAATAAACTATCTTCTTTCATTATACATACCAATCCAAGTTCCCACTTTCTCCCCTCCTATTCCCTCCGCTTACCACCTCACACCCCCATCCACTCTTCTGAGAAGGCAAGGCACATTGCTTTGGGGAAGGTTCAAGGCCTTCCCTACTATATCTAGGCTGAGAAAGGTATCCATCCAAAGAGAATAGGTTACCAAAAAGCCAGGATGATCCCAGCTAAGACCCTTAGCAATAGAGGAGATGGTGCCTGAACTGACCTTTTCCTGTTAGTCAGAATGTTGAATATCTTAAATATCACCATAGAACATTCATCCAGCAACTGATGGAGACAGAGGCAGAAACCTTCATCAGAGCACTGAATTGAGCTCCCAAAGTCCAGCTGAAGAGTGGGAGGAATGAGAATATGAGCAAAGAGGTCAAGACTATGATGGGTATACCCAGTGAAGAGGAAATCTTAATTGAGAAATGTGTCCATAAGACTAAACTTTAAGGAAGTCTATAGGGTGGGTTTTTGTTTTATTGTATTTTTGATTAATGATTGATGTGGGAGTGTGTGGCCCACTGTGGGTGTTACCCTTGGAAGGCAGTCCTAGATTCTACAAGATAATAGGCTGAGCAAGCCATGAGGAATAATTCAGTAAGTATCCCTTCCTGGCCTCTGCATCAGTTCCTGTCTTTGGTTACTATCTTGATTTCCCTTAGTGACGTTCTGTGATGTGGAACTTAAGCAGAAACACATCCTTTTCTAAGTTGTCTAAAGTCACAGTGTTTATCACAGCAATACAAACAATAAGAAGATTTCCATGTCTTTATTGTGTTGTTCCTTCAGCGAGAGACTCACACAAGGCATTGTGCTATCATGAGCCATCTTTGCCTTTGGTTATTTGTGTCCATGTCTAGACTCCTTCTTGCTACTACTGATATTCATTGGTAGAAGAATCTGTGTATAGAAAGGGACAAAGTCATCTTGCTATCAATTTGATGATGCTATAAAAATGATTGGATCTCTGCAATTGCTCCTGAAAGTGAAGAGCAGAAACCATAGACCTGCATGCTCTCCTTTTGGGATCTCGTCAGCTTCATGGCCAGCCTTGTCCTTTACTCCTGTTCAGGACGTAGACGGGAATGAGTCCTGCCAATATCTCTGTTTCCCAGAATACATTTTAAAGTGGGATTAATAACTATTTTGTCCCCATTTTAGTCTTTTATAATGCTTCTGTATCTTAAGGAGAGAAATAGCCTTTGCTATTTTTCTCATTTCATTTTGATTTTATTGGTTCTGGTAACCACAGGGAGAGAGGCTTTAATGCATTTCTTACTGAGTAACAAACAGTTTGGAGCCCCTCTTTATTTCAGAATATGAGTTTTTAATTAACATTATTCACTTTTTATTGAAGATTTCTCTGTAAGGTATTTTGATGTTGGGAATTCTGAATTCAGGAGTATATTAACAGGAAGCAAAAATCTTGTGTATGTAAAGAATATAGACTGAACAGGGTCTCCTCAGAACCCATGTGTCAGAGGCCTAATGCTTAATAGGGCTTTATTTGGAGATGCTTCCTTTAGAGGATAATGTTAAATGAGATAATAAGGGTGGGGCCCTGATGTCCTAAGACTGGTAGCTGGTTCTCTCTCTCTGGCTCCTCAATCCTCCCTCTCTCCTTTCTGCTTTCCTTTCTTCTCTCTCCCTCCCCCCCTCTTTCTCTTTCTCTCTTTCTCTCTCTCTGTCACCCCTATCCCCACACAACCTCCATTTTACTCCTTTTCATTCCTCATTCACAAAGAAAATTTCTTATGAGATTATAGCAAGAGTCTCCTTAGGCCTTCCCAGGAAAGACGTTCTTAGAATGACATCTATACTTCCTGGAACCTTGATCTAGGCCTTTGTTGTTTCCAAAACCATGAAAAGCTAATCTCTATGAGCTACTCAGCCTGTATTATTTCATAATAAGGTCAGTAGCTGGCTGAAACAGGATCGTGTGGAATTGAGCTAGGCTCTCCATGGGTTGCAGCGTACGAAGGGGACGAGATGGTGCTTAGTGGATGGATGGGAGAAGCATCACCCCAGACTTCCTCTTAGAAACTGGAGAGGTCTCAGAACATGAGATGTTCAATTTTTCAGACTTCTACCCTCTGATTCTTTATTACAAGGGAAGAATTCTTTTCCCCAAACTAGCTATTTTTCAGAATTTTCTCCTTCTGCACTTTTGTACAATGGTAACTCAATTTTCTTTACGATTGAGGCCTCCTTGAAATTCTTCTCAGGGAAGTCTCGCTTCATCCTTCACAGCAAATACAAGAAAGTGTTGACCTTGGCAGACTGCTTGCCAGCATCTTTGGAGTTTAGGGCCAGAGGAGAGCAGGCCAGTGACCTGATAGCCTTGACTGCAGTCTGGGCTTTCGTACTTGTTAGAGCTACAAGGCTGAGATTAGTTAACTGTACCTCATCACATCCATCATCTGAGATAACTGCTGCCTAGCATGGGGTCTGAAAAGAGAAGCTGTGTTTCTGATCCCTCATCAGAGTTCTAGGTTTACAGGAAGAACTGAATGTTAGTGGCATGGCTTCATCTGTGAAACAGGTAGGCATTTTTATTTGTTTTAACTATGTGTTTGGGTAGGCGGCTGTGAAGGGTTATGTAGGTGCACATGGGTGCAGATGCCCAAGAAGGCAGGGGCATGGAATTAGCTACAGAACTGAATTCGGGTCCTCTGTAAGAGTAGCAGTTCTCTAAACACTGAGCCAGCACTCCATCCCCAAGGATGAGGTATTAGGTTTCAGAGCCCCCTCTCTAATTTTGTCTTCTCAGAAGCCCTCTCTTGTCCCTTGTATGATCGTAATTAGTCTCTTTTTTCCTGGTACTCAATGTAGCCAGTCCTAATTGTCATTGTTTTGCCTGTGCTTCTATTACTGTTCCTTGCCAGTTTTGAAGAAACTGCAGAATGTGATGTTAGAAGACCTGAATTTGCCTATGTCTCCACCAGCTCTGGGAGCAAGGTTTCTCCGTTACTCAGTTTTCTTTATTTTCAGTATATTCTTCCTCTCTCTCTGTCATCTGTCTTTCTTTTTTCCAGAAGAGACTTTCTCTTTCACTTGTAAGTCAGCCGGCTAGCCATTTCTTTAATTAATAAAGCCCATCATGAGCTCAATTGCGAAACTTCTTAATTATATGTTGCTAATATGCTTATAACTTAAAGTGCTTCAAGTTCATCCATGGAAATTGATTGTAGAGGCTATATGTGAAATTTCCAACAATTTAATTCTCCATTAAGTGATTTTTCTTCCACCACCAGAAACTGAGCTGTTTATTACATAGAAAGCATTTCTAATACTCATTTTCTCTTTAAGTTTCAAGTTATATTTTTAGTCATTGTTTCAAGAAGCATTTTTCTTTCTTGTTTTTCCCTTCCCCTCCCCTGCCCTGTCATCTCCTATCTTCTCCTCTTCTTTTCATTCTATCATTTTTTTTTTCAGACAAAGTGTCACTATGTACCTGAGTCTTACCATGTACTTGAACTTGGGACCTTCCTGCCTTGTCCTCTTAAGTGCTGGTATCATAGCAATTATTTTAATGGCTACACTTTGTTCTTTTGAGACACGGTCTTGTTATGTAGATCAAGCTTGCCTGGAACACAAAGAGATCTGCCTGCCTCTACCTTCTAAGTGCTGGATTTAAAGGTGTGTGCCACCATTTTGGTTCTTCATGGCTACTTTGACAGACAATTCTCTTTATTCACTAAATTAATCTCCAAGAGCAACAACAACCACAAAGTTTAGGCAAATATCTTGACTTGACGGGATGTGGAAGACTTGTTGCTCTCATCTCGCACTGGAGGTGGGGGAGTTTGAGACATGAGGACGGACACAACTCATGCTGGCATGAACTACACAGAGAGCATCAGGTCACATATGAGATTTGTCTTTAAAAGATGAGAAAAAGATCTTGTTTTGCTACTTTTAATTTTGATTCTTTTGAGGGTGCTGGTACATAACTGGGGAGACTGCCGCTGAACTTAGGGAGAGAAACCCGCTTAGTCTTCAGAGAAAGCCCAAGAAGGGCAGCTTTTCCTTATTCAGCTGACATCAGAGAGTCTATAGCTATGGGACTTTAGTGAGTGGTGGAAAGCATGTGGCAGATCCTGAGACTCTGCAAAGAAATGGAGCCAGGCTGAATGCGGTTGTAGTAGGAAGATTTCAGAAATTGCTCTGATAGTTATAACATCAGGTTAGAAACAGTTTCCCCACTTGGTTGATCTGCTATCAAAATATTTATGACAGGTAGAATTCAGGCAGGATGAATGGAGTTTGAGGCATATATTTTTGCTGCTTAGATGCTGACTTTGGTCCAGCAAGACAACTCTATGGTTAAACAAGCATGACAGACTAAGCTGAATTTGATCCTCAGGATTCACGTGGTAGAAGGAGAAGGATCCAGCTCCTGAAAGTTGTCTTCTGACCCCCACTTGCATGTTATGGTATTTGTCTCTCCCAAATAAATAAATAAATACAACAAATAAGTGTATTTTCTGGGCCTTAGCCAAAAATCTATAGTGTCATGAAACTGTTTAAGTGCCATGTTGTCATCGGTGTGTGATATGCAATATTTCTTCTCATAAATTAACTTTATAAATAATTTAATTTTGTCTAGATCTTCTTTGGTACTTCAAATATCTCTCCCTATAAATACCCATTACCAGGCAAGCAAAATTATCATTTTATAAATTATTAATGGTGTTATCTAGATAGCAATTTAAGAGATAATATTTTCTAATTAACTTTGCATATTACATGTATTCATAATGATTCTTGAAGGGAGAGCTAAAATTATATATCTAAGTAGAATATAGTATATAATTTCTAATCTTACTTCTTATATTCCAACTGCTGTGACTATTAGAAAAAAATAGAAGTGTATACATTTAGAAATGTTTTGTGTATCTGTGTCTTTACACCTATATGTGTGTATATGAGTGTATGTGTGTGTTGCATGTATGATGAATGTGTGTACAACAGAACTCTGAGAAAATCAACAGGACCATGTCTTTACTGACTGACTCACTATAATTTGTTATAGTTCTAGTTTTGAATATGGTAAGACATCTTATGAAAAGTTAATTGCTGTGTGGTATTCCATTGTGTAAATGTACATTTTCCTTATCCATTCCTTAGTTGAGGGTGGAAAATAATGACATCATGAATTTTGAAGGCAAATGGATGGAGCTAAAAAACATCATATTGAGTGAGGTAACCTAGACCCAGAAAGACAATTATCATATGTAGTCACTCATTAGTGGCTTTTAAACATAAAACAAAGAAAATCAGAATACAAATCACAATCCCAGAGAACGCAGACAACAATGAGGACCCTAGGAAAGACATACATGGATCTAATCTACATGGGAAGTAGTAAAAGACAAGATCTTCTGAGTAAATTGGGAGCATGGGGACTATATGAGAGGCTTGAAGGGGAGGGGAGAGGCAGGTAGGGGAGCTCAATGAAATCAATTTTAAAAAGAAAGGTTGATTGCATCCCAAGATCATCTTAAATTTCACCTTAGAAGAACAGAGGACTGTCTAGAGAAGAAAGAATTAATGCATAAGTCTTTCTGAAATATTCATTAGAAGGAGGTAGTCTACAATTTTTCCAGTGATAAGTCTATTGGTACTCAAAGTTTCAATTAAGCACTTAAACATATGACTTAGATCCTTCTTAAAGTAGACAAACTCCTTGGAATCATGTTATGTAGTAAAAATATTTCCAGTGTTTTTATGATTTCTGATGATATAAGGATGCTGGAAATAAAAGACATCTTGTCTGTTCATTCATTTCTTTTTTTTTTAAACATCAATGGTTAAATGCTTTTGGCAACAACTGTGCACAAAATTGAAAGCCTATGAAATTTTCCTCAATATTGGAAAGGTTGCCAATGGAGTGAGAAATTAGAAAAGACAGTTGGAATTTACTACATACACACACAAACACACACACAAATTCACAACAATGATGGTCTTAGAGTCATGGGGCAGAATTTTTACTTATTCTTTTCATATATATGGGGATTAAAGTTATGGTAGGATTTCTGCTCAATGAATGCTCCGTAGCATTGTAAAATAAACCATTTGTTTTATTTCTATTTATGTGCATATATACTTGTGTTTTTGTACGTCACAGGTGTGCAGTTGGTGTGGAGATTAGAAAAGGGCATCAGACACACTGGAGCTGTAGTAACTGTGGGCATGGGTGCTGGGAAACAATTTTAGGTTTAATGGAAGAGTTTATATGCTCTCATAATTGTTGAGCCATCTCTCCAACCCTATCTGTAGCATCTTTAAATCTATCTTGAAAGATGAAGTTCTAAATGACAGGCTGATATTCCAAAGAGCAGATGTGGTTAACTCTTGGCTCAAAGGAAAACGTCCTTGTTTTCCAAGGTCTGAGGAACATTCCCACATCCCAGAACTTACTTTAATGATGGCCTCAAAACTTCTCTATATGTTATCTTGTATTAGTTGCAAGTACATAACAAAAAGCAATTTACACAAAAAAGGCTGTATTGTGATTCACAGTGTGAGATACTGTCTGTCATGACAGGGAAGACATGGTGGCAGTCTCTCATTGTTGAGACTTCTGGCTCTGACTCCATTTATCTCTGCATGTCTAAGTGGAGCAGGAAGAAGAAAACAGGTAAGAAATGTGGCCAGACTAAAACCATAGAGTCTAAGTCTTACACTTTCCAGTGACCTGCTTTTCCAGCTTGACTCCTCTACCTGAAGATTCCACAGCCTCCATTCCACATGACAAGCTGGGACCCCAAAAGAAAAAATCATAAACTTGTAAGGGACATTTTACATTTGGACCACAACATAGCTTAAGGATAATGGTCCTGATGGTATTTCTTAAGTCAATGGAATGAACGTTTTAAGTTTTTGATGAGTATTGTCCCTTGTTTGCCAGCAAGTTAAATGCCTACTTTCTTACTCCTGCTAATCATTTGCAGGCTTTGAGAAAAGATCTACTTGCTTGGCATACATTTCATAAACATCTGGACAGCCATCATTCTGCAACCATGACAAATAATAACAAGAAATTGACACAAATTCAGTTGTTATCACAATCTCCATTGTGGAAAGTTACTATAAAACTGTAAAACTGCCCCAGTGACACGCTCAACAGAAGGACAAGCTAATACAGGGTCTCCCTTTGGGTAAGATGTGCTTGGGATAATGGAGTGCTGGGCTTGCTTCGTTGAGCAGCTCTTTCTGGCACCAAATGTGCATAGCTCAGCAACACAAAGTGTAGGCATCATTAGTATAAATTTTGTCAGTTTTACTGCCTAAACATTTTCTGAATTTCTCTCTCCATCCTCCTGTGGCATACAATTCTGCAATTCATACCTTCCCTTGCCTGTACCATAGCCATGGCCTTGTCATTCATTCAGGACACTTTTTTTTGCCCTCTTGAGTCTGCTTCTGACCTGAAGCTAGGGTGATGTTTTTTGTAATGTAAATTGAGGGTGACAACCCTGGGTTTAACCAAAGCTATCCACAAAGTTCTCACCTCTTCCTGAGTGTTTCCTCCTGCTTGAAGACCTTCTGGGATTTGATGCTGGCCTTTCCCTTGCTTCCAGTGAACCCAGCCACTTACACTTCTGTCACACAGAACTGTGATGTCTCCAGTATCCTGCTTTGCTCTTAAGATGTCTGTTCCCAGAGCCCAGTTTTCTTTTCCTCCAGTGCCATTGTTTTCTTTGACACTAACTGTTCCTTTCACCTCAGATCACTGTGCTCAACTCCAATGTCGTGATAAAGTTTTCAGTTACTGTAGATTCTATCAGGTGCTGCACTTTGGTCTTTCAATGCCCTGTGTCAATAGCACTGGCTAGAATTTGCACTTATCAGTTCACAATATGTTATTTATTACCATTTTGTTTACTTATTATCTCACCTCAGAGACCCATAGAGGACTGCAACAAAGGTTAAACACATGCAAAATCATAAAAGGCCAGATTTCAGGATGTCTGTCTGTCTTCCAAACAGAAACATAAGCAGATGATGGGCAGTTTTGAGAGCAGCTAATACATGGAAATCAGTGACTTTCAATGAGGACAGACTTTGCTCCTCAGGGATGCTTTGCAAAGTTGGCACACTGTTAGACTGCTGGGAAGTGGAGTGGGCATATGGTACATAGAGGGGTAGGGACGGGGCTTACACATTTTCTGATACGTTCTGATACATGAAGCAGCCATGCCTAAGAAACTCTGTGGTAGAATGATCTTTCTCTGAAACAAAACTGAGCCAAAACACTTAAAGAACTTTTTGTAAGTTGATTAACATTTGTAAGTCTTTCATTTGCCAACCCTGTCTGTCTAGTACTTATAAAGATATTTATAAAAATAAGAAAGTGAATATTTAAATTATTTTACTAGTATTTTAGGGTCAGTGACTAATCAGAATGGATATGTGTTAAAACACACACACACACACACACACACACACACACACAAAGAGAAAGAAAAGAGAAAGAACAAACAAACATGGTGCTATTAGCCTCTTAGCTGACTGTCATTTCTGGTTATAAACTGCTTGCTTCTTTGTAGCTTTTTTTGATTGATAAGTGTTTAAAGCAGTGTTACTCAAACTTCCTAGCACTGTGACCCTTTAATACAGTTCCTCATGTTATGGTGATCTCCCAACTATGAAATTATTTCATTGCTACTTCATAACTATAGGTGTCCTACTATTATGAATCTCAATGCAAATATTGGTGATTTGCCAATGGTCTTAGGCAACCTCTGTGAAAAGCTTCTTTGACCCCCCCCAAAAGGATTATAACCCACAGGTTGAGAACCATTGGTTTAAAGTATTAATATCCATGCACAACATAAAAAAAATACATAGCTTTGTTAATGTCAGGTCATATATGTGAATGCAAATTACTTGGTCATTTTATGGTGTGATGTTCTCTCCATGACCTAGTAAATTGATCTCTCTGTGCCTTTTGTGTAAGTACTGTGTCTGAAGCTTGGAGTTAAAATCACACATAGCTTAGAAAACAGTTTTCCCTCAAGACATTGGTGTCTAGCTAGACATTGATGTTTGCCTTTCCTAGGAAGCAAAGTGATTCAAGGATGTGACTATGGTGCTTCAGAGATGGTTTAGAGGATAGGAGCACTTGCTCTGCAACTGTGAGGACCTGAGTTCAAATCCCAGGAACCCATGTAAAATGGAATATGGTAGCCCATGCCTGGAATCCCTAATCTGTCCAGAGGGAGAGACAGGAGGATCACTGGAGTTTATTGTCTGCCATCCTAGCTCCAGGATCAGTGAGAGACCCTGTCTCATGGGAATATGATGAACGACAGAGCAAGGCACGTGATGTCCTCCTCTGACTTCTGCATACATGCGTAGGCATGTACTTCTAGATATATACAGGCAAGCATACCATACACATACACTCATACTCCTATAAACACACAAAAGTTAATATGAAAACTTCAATAAAAAATGTAACTGATCCGGTAGATAGATGTCCACTGATAAAGCAGAGTCATATGAAAAGACAAAAGCTTTGATCTTAGAAAGGTCTCTTTGAAGTGGAAATAGAGAGAGTCCATTATATTTTAAATGATTGAGTGCAAGACAAGGTGATCATAGAACATACACGCTGAATGTGAGTCAGGAAAAAAGTTGCTTTAAAAAACAGGCAGACTCAGAGTATGATGGAGGGAAGTGACGGGGGGGATACTTCTTTTTTCTCTTTTTTGAGAAAAAAAAAGAATTTGAAGCTGATTGGTTAGGGGTGTGGAACGAATCTAGAAGGGGTTGAAAGGGGAAAATAATATAATCAAAATGAATTGTATGAAAAACAAATTTTAAATTAAAAAGAAATAAACAAATGAGATGTTATGAGAAGTTTGCATATTTTAAGATGTATATAAGTTTATTAGATGCCTGAGAAACACCAAAATAAAAATATTTTGCTCATAAAAATAAATAAGGTGATCATAGTTATTTATTCTCTGCCATCTCCTTGACACTTTTTGTTTTGCTGTTATAAGAATATAAACACTTCAATCAGAATTTTGCTCATCTTCCAACAGTGTGAGGCTCTTTGTGATGGCAGATTCAGACTGTTCCAGCATTAAAACTGTTCTTCACTTTTTAGGTAGAATGGCTGAATTCTTTCTGTTCACATAACTGTCAGGGACACCTAAGACCCCTCTTGGTATTTATGTCCATGGCAGGGCTTTGTTGAGTTCTGGGTTTTAGGATATGTTCTCCTAGAATTGGTAACTGAGCTCCCTGCACTGGGAAAGTTGCCTTCATCTCCTCTGTGACAGATAGGAGCCAAATGCAGATGTGAGGTTATAAAAAATAGTGTATTACATTCATAACAACTCCTCATAGACACTTCCAGATGACATCATTTCTAGTCCCTATTTATGTCCGTGTGTGACAAGACTTAAACTGTCATTTCTTATCCGGCTTTAGCAGCTCCTGACATCTAGGAAGTTAGGAGACTCCTTTGCACCTCTTACTTTAACACAGGCTTCTTGTTCTGGTTTGACTTCTGATGCTGAGATAAAAATGCTTCAACAAATGCAGGTTAGAAGAAGAGAAGGCTTATCTGGCTTGCACTTCCATGTTACAGTGTATTATTGAGGAAGTCAGGGAAGAAACTTCAGCAGAAACTTAAAGCAGAAAACCTGGAGAACTCTGCTTGTTGGTCTGCTCACTGGCTCATGCCTAGCTAGCTTTTATAGAAAAGGCTTAGGACTTTCCCAGGGAATGGTGCTGTCCTTTTACATCAATGAGCGCTTGAGACAGTCCTCCCACAGACATGTGCAGAAGCTAATCTGATCTAGGCAGTGTCTCAATTTAGACAGTGAAGGCTAACCAGGACTAACTACAAATAGTCCCCTATTGTGTTGCTGTTATGTATTTTGACTCTGTCATAGAAAGTGGCTTTCTTCATCCAAATATTTAACAAAAAAGGATCATTTTTTATTTAGTTAGTTTTAAATGAAGTGTCTGTCTGTTGATAGTAATTTACAACAAAGTGGAAATGAACCCATGTAACTTGCAGATTCAGTTATGAACATTTCAGGATGAGACAAGAAGGATGAATGTTGGCAGTACAAGTTGTTATGCCAGTCCAGTAAACAACCCGAGCCACACCCAGGAATCTCATGCCACAAAAGAAATATGAATCTTCTATGTTACCGAAAGAAAATCAACCCATCATGGATTTTGTGAAACAACACCGGGTCATTCTACAGAATATTTATTGAGACATGTTTCACCAAGACAGATTTTAATCTTTTGAATATAATCTTGATGTATGAAATTCAGTGTACTCCACTGCTTAGGAAGAGGTAGAAAGTCAGTAATATTTGTGAGTGTGTTTAACAGGATAACAACATAAGGTATTTTTCATAAGAAAAATTTCTGTTTGAGATTGAGATAAGAAATAAATAAAAAGGGAAAATCTATTTGTGTATTCTATGTATGTGTAAATTCAAAAGTTTGTTAAACAAAAAAAGCAAAGATGAACATGATTGGCAAAATGTTGTAAAAGTCAACTTTGTCAACCCAATTATTTCTTTTCTCCCCTTTTCACGCTCTTCTTCCATGCTTCGCTCTCCTCTCCCTGTCCCACTCCTGTTCATTTTCTCCCCTTCCCTCCTCTTCTTTCTTTCTTCTTTCTTTCTTTCTTTCTTTCTTTCTTTCTTTCTTTCTTTCTTTCTTTCTTTCTTTCTTTCTTTCTTTCCCTACTCTCCTCTTTGTCCTCCCCTCCTTTCCTCTGCTGCCCTCTCTTCCTCTTCCCCCTCACTAATTTGGCTGCCTTTTGTGCCTTTAATATAGCAAGCTCAGTCATGGCTGCCACCTGATTCACTGTCCTAAATCTGGAGTTTCTCTTCATCAAACCCCAGCATCCATCACTGTCCATGTCTTCTGTAAAGCACCCAGAGTAGCATCTATTATAGTCTCTGTCCTGATCTGTGGTTCTCCTGCTCAGGAAACATGACTTGGATGGTAACAGATACAATTCAATGAGTAAGACACCAGAACATTTATTCACAATATTAAAGACAAAACAAATTCTTCACAGCTTCATTCTGGATGGCAATATGGTGCAGGGGGTAAGACTGTTTGCTGAACAAGCAGGAGGACCTACATGTGAGTTCCCAATGTGCACGTTAAAAACAAACAAACACAAAGCAAACAAACACAAGCAAAAACAAGCAATCACCCTGGGTATAGCACTGAGTGCACCTGTAGCCCCAGTGTTGTGCAGAGTGGAGAGAAAGGATCCCTGGGGTTCTGGCCTGGCTAACTCTAGACTCATTAGAGATATCATAGAGAAAGTAAGGTAAAGAACAATAGAACAGGGCATCAAATGTGACCTCTGTGGGTGTGTCCACATTGGTACACACATATGTACTTGTGTGTGTACACATACACACATGGCACATACGTATTTTAAACATAAAGTTAAAAATTAATCTGTTAGACATGGTTCTTTATTTCAAGCTCAATTCAGAGCTGGTCTTCTTTTTATTTTCTTGTTTTGATAAACAATAGCAAAAGACACTTGATGTTTCATCACTGTTAGAAGTGGACAAGAGAATGCCAGCTTTCCCCCTTTAAACCACCTGCCTCCCATCGATTCAATAGACAATTGATAAGTTAGAGAGATCTCGGGTGGCCAGGAAGACTTGTTTTTAATTAAAAGTACAGAACGCTGGAAAGAAACAACTTTAGTAAATGCATTTGTTTTTCTTTTTGGGTAGAAACTGCCTTTTCTCACAAATTATCTGTTTAATGTTTGGAAAGTGGTAGACATTCACCCGCATATGGTTTGAAGATCTAAAATCGTGCTGAAAAATCACCTTTAAGTCAGCTCACCAACACTTTCCTTTTAGTCAGCTGAAGAGTATCATGAGTTTGTTGTGTCCTTTCTGTCCCCATTTATTTTTAAATCTTAACATTCACACAAATATCCAAAGGCGTCATATGTATGTTTTTAATTCAACTTGAAGCCAAGTCCAGTATTATCCCGTATATGGAGTTGTGTCTTTTTTCTTGTTTAGTCATCAGGCCTTGAATATCTATCAGTGTGATGCTTGTAGCATAGGTTCATCTCTTTTCGCCGACAAAAGGCAAAATATCATATAAAGATACAAAAAATATTTATGGGCTAGGAATTTTCAAAATTTTCACATATCTAATTATTCCAATGATAAGATGAGGATCATCAAGAGCCATGCTCCAGGGAGTAGCTATGGGAAACAAAGGATGGACTTGCCCTGGGAAGTATGGCTAGAGATAGACAGATTTGACTTACTGAGTTGTGGTCCATTCAGTATGTCCTTTGTCTAGCTTCAAATATACAGTACCTGTGCATCTTCCCCATGCATTTAAAAAAAAACAAGATTACCAAAATTATTATTTTGCTTGTATTGATTCTCATATTTAAAAAGGTGCATTATCCATGAAACACCACTGCAGTGTTTTAAAAAATAAATATTTAATTTTATGATATGAATGTTTGCCTTCATACATACACACACACACACGTGCACCCACATGCATGCTGTACTTGTGAATGACAGAAGAAGGATTGTATCGCATGGAATTCGAGTTTTGTTGATATCATGGCTGAGGTGTGGACAGGAGTAGGTTCAGACCACAGGTAAAAGCAGCCACTGCTGCTCAGGGACCCTGTGGGACGCACCTGCTACTGCTGCAGCCCCCTTCATCCCTTCTGAAATACAATCGGGGCCAGAGTTCCAACATCTTTAAATAGACCTCCTTGGAGCTCCTTCAGCAAGTTCAGTGGTGTTTGTGCTGCATGTGGATGCTAGAAACTGAACCCAGGTTCACAAGTGCTTAAATGCAGGGCCATCTCTCCAGTTCTTAAAGAACTTTGAAAAAAAGCAGTGAGAATAGGCACCCTTCTTCCTAGAAGAAAGACTAAATATTCATCTTAAGCAGTGGTATCAGTCAAGGGTGTACCATATGTGGTCTTTATTGTGTTTAGGTACAGTTCCTACATACCCGATGTGTTCAGAGTGGATGAATTGTGGCAAATGTTTTGCTTTTATGCCCCTGTATCTATTGCAATGATACCACGATTTTATTGTTTATTTTATTAATTGTGACATATAAAGTTCATTGATTTGTGTGTTGAACCATCCAGGAAAAAAATCATATTAAAAAATAATAGAGACTTTTTGCCTTTGTCTTTTCCACAGCTTAGTGCTGTGAATGTCCTTTGTGAAAATTCATGGTCTATTTTACTATTGTGAAACTCAACTGTTCCTTGTGACAGAGGCTTATTGTTGTCTCAATGTTTACATTAGTGATTGTTCAGATTTTCTGTTTCAAGACCCAACATTGTAGGTTGTTGTGTCTAGAGTTACCTAACGCATTTGATTTTTCCTAGGAATCTCCTATTTCCCTTTGTATTATATTGTCATCAGGGGTAAGGGGACCACATTTAATTTTATTTTAGTAGCTTGCTTTTATTTTCATTTTATGATTAAGGTATTATTGGTTTTTCTTATCATTTCAAAATCAACCACTCTCAGTTTTATTGACTTTCTTCTTGCCAACTATTTTGTTTATTTTTTGTCCAGTTTTTGCTATTTCCTCCTCTTTGTTAACTTGGGTTTGATTTGTTTTCCTTCTTATAGTTCTCCGCATGTCCCTTTCAAGATACTTGGTTAACAAGTGAAAATACATCAAGAGTGAAGTTGGGAAGCAATAAGAGATATTTCACATAAATGGGCAATGAAAGTGAGCAAAACTAGATCGTTATCACACAATAGGCTTTACATCAATAGCTGCATAAAATATAAAAGCATTTCAAAAGAAGTGCAAATGAAGGAGTAGATTCACCAAAAAGATGAGATGGTTGTACATTTGAATGTAATCAATATCAGGGAAAATAAATGCATAACATAATTATTAACCACATTGAATACAAGAGTTCAGTAATATAAAATTGAGAACCTTAAGTTACTATTTTCAATAGTTGACTATATACCCATGAAATGAATAAACAGACTTGACATTCACCCTAGACTACGGACCTGTCATGGATACTGCAGAACATTCCATCCAATAGCAGCAAACTACTCATTCTCTTAAAACAGTTTAGATTTATTTATTTTTATTTTTTGTGGATAGGTGTTTTGCATGCATGTATGTATGTCATTGTGTCTTGCTGAAAGAAACAAGAGGAGGGTGTCTGATTCCCTGGAGCTGTAGTTATAGATTGTTGTTAGCTGCCCTGTTTGTGCTGGGATTTGAACTCCCATCCTCTGGGAGACAGCCAGTGTTCTTAACCACTGATCCATCACTTCAGCCTAAAATACCCATTTTTATATATACATGGAGTGGAGTATTATCCAGAGTAGGTTATGTGTTATACCATCAAGCAAATTTAACGAATTTAATAGGTTAAAATCTTTTTTCATTTTACATACCAATCTCATTTCCCAATCCCCCCCCACCCACTTTTTGTTCCCTCTACCTCTTCTAATTCCCATCCACTCCTCAGAGAGGACAAGGCACATAGATTTGGGGGAAGGTCCAAGGTTCTCCCTACTCTATCTAGGCCGAGAAAGATATCCCTTCAAAGAGAATGGGTTCCAAAAAGTCAGTACAAGCAGTAGGGATAAATCCTGGTGCCACTGCCAGTAGCCCTGAAGTCTGCCCTAGCCATACATCTCTCACCCACATTCAGAAGGCCTAGTTTGGTCTTATGCTGGTTTCTTCCCTGTCCAGTTAGAGTTGGTGAGCTCCCATTAACTCAGGTAAGTTGTTTCAGTGGGTATCTTCATCATGGTCTTGACCTTTTTGCTCATATTCCCATTCTTACCACTCATTGACTGGACTTTTGGAGCTCAGCCCAGTGCTCTGCTGTGGCTCTCTGTCTCTGCTTCCATCAGTTGCTGGATGAAGGTTCTATGGTGACATTTAAGATAGTCCTTAATCTGACTACAGGATAGTAACAAAGAGAACCCTAAGAGTAACATATATAGATCCCCCTGGGAAGGGTAAATAGACAAGATCTCCTGAGAAAATAAGAGCATGGGGGTTGAGGAAGAAGGGAGGATGTAAAAGAATGAGGAGGGTGAAGGGGTGGAGTACTTGAGAGAATGGGTTTGTCAACATGGGGGAAGGACAGAGACGGAGAGCAAGGAAAGAGATGTATTGATTGAGGGAGCCTTTATGGGACTAGCAAGAAACCTGGCACTAGAGAAATTCCAAGGAATCAATAAGAATGATCCAGCTAAGACCCTAAGCAATAGTGGAGAGGGTGCCCTAACTGGGCATGCCTTGTAGGTTTAAAATCTTGGCACATATCTTTTTGGACAAAAACAAAATTAAATTAGAAATCAAAGCAGCAATCTGAGAAAATACACAAATGTATAGATATAAAATGTTATGCTGTTCAATTACCAATGGGTCACAGATGAGACTAGGAAAAGAAAATTACCTTGAGAAAACCAAAACCAGAAACAATGCAACTGAAGTTAAAGGATGAAGTAAGACCACACCTAAGATCAATAAGATCTCTTCATCACTGAGCCCTTCTTCTCCTGACCTGTGGCTCATGCATTTCTGCCCACAATTTCTTCACTTTTATCTTCATTTATTGAGAATAGAGGATGGCAGTTAGCCAGGTAACAGACAGGAGTGACTAGTGCTTCCTCTGCCCACAATTGCTCCTGGTCACGCCTCTGATGTGTTTTGAATGCGGTAGCCTTCTTTGAAGGGTGAGTGGTAGCTGACCCAAGCATGCCCATTGGAAACTGCTTACTGGAAATGTAAATTGCACTGATGTAACAGATGAGGCCGCCTCCATCTTGACTCGCAGACACAGCTTTTTGGAAACTGAGATTTTATTATGAAATCATAATTAAATCACTGTGTGTACATTTTTCCAGTCCATGAAATGACCATGAAATATGTCAACTTTTTCCAGGAAGTCACTGTGAAATCAGCACAAATATTTCCATCAAAAAAATGGACCTCTGTGTAGATTAGAGAGAGGATTGCCGCAGGCTTTCTATCTGTGCTGCTCTAATTAAATGCTTCTTGTCAGAGGAAAAAGCTTTTAATACTTTTTTTTAGAACTAATTTCATATCTGTGTGGCCTGGACTTAGAAGGTTTGCTGCAGAAATGGGAAATATGGTCCTCTAGGACCTGGTTGCGTTTTAGCCTCTATCTTCTGACTGTAGGTAAAGACAACTGTAATAAACATTCATAGCAAGGAAAGAACCTGCCTTTTGATTTTTATCATCTACTGTGTCTTGTCTGTTTGCACTTCCCCCACACAATCTGTCTTCTCAGACATGGCTTTCCTTCAGAGGTCTCACCATCACGACCTGCTACTCCTGTGGTAGGAGAGCCTGTGTGCTCTGAAGTATCCCAAAGCAGATATGCGTGTGAAGTTAAGGAAGAGATAGCAAGGCTGGTCTGATTAGCTGTGTTGAAGCATCCACATGCTAATTCATGTATTCACCTTTAAATTGAGATGTATACATAGTACATACTTTAGTCCTCAGTGGTAGACACTACCCAGGAGGTATTTAAGCTTAAGTTTCGAGAGCTACTCCTATATAATTTTTCTTGAGGAACATTTCATTTGTAGTGGGGATAGTAACTTGTACATATTAATAAGGCTATCCAACACTTGCATTTTATTTAAAATTCAAAACTTTATCTCCTGATTGTAGATGTGGCATGAATATATTCAGCATTTCATGACAGGCATATGCTAAGAGAAGAAAATGCCTACCTTGGATCATGAGTTCAAAATCAACTTACTTGAAATATTATGTACAGCAATTTTGTTTCTCATTGAGTCCTACATAAGAATGACACAAATCTGGGAATACATGTACCAATGTGCTTACAATGCTTTTTCAGGGAAGTGGACCAAGGAATGTATGTATGTATGTATGTATGTATGTATGCATGCATGCATGTATCTATCTATCTATCTATCTATCTATCTATCTATCTATCTATCTATCTATCTATCTATGCATATATAAAATATATGTGTATATGTATATACATATATTTATAAATGAATTTATTAATGTATATATTTATTCTGTTTATTCTTATTTCCAAAATTTCCCATTACAGACCTGCATTACCTGTGTCCCAAAATGTTAAAAGGAGAGAATTATGTATAACACATGCACTTTGAAACATTTCTAATTTAAATGTACTTGCTGTTAGCAATTTCACATCATTTGGCTTGGCTCACTGAGCTTCTCAAGTGATACCAGGCTGTTTATATTAGAGAGTACTACAAATTGGATAACCAAAAGTCTCCTAGAGAGAGCTCATAAAATGACATGGTTGGATAGAAACCTGAACAGATGGGCTAGCTCTGCCATGTGCTGCATTAACCCCGCTGTTCTCAGTCTTTGGCCAACAACACATTGGAAAAGTACAGTTCTAAAAATAAATAGGTGGAAAGAAAGATGATAATCTTTGAGTTGGGACTTGGTAGACAGGCACTTGTGCGGTTTTTCCACTCTTATTAACATCATTTTTTTTTAATGCTTGTGAAAAAGAGTTGAATTTTAGAAGGCTCCCAGGATGATAAGCTGTAACGGGGGATGAGGGAACCTCAGCCCCGCATCTTTCCCAGCATTTCCTCAGGAGTTAGTTCATTACATTGCAGCTAGCCAGAGTCATGTCTGGTGGCGCATATGAGGATGATAAGCAGAGGAAAGTGGAGTTGTAATTGGCTAAATCAGAAGAATAGAGTCATTTCCAGATCTGGATGTTCCAATGGCTGGAAACCAATGGCAAAGATATGCAGACGGTACTGTGGGGAAGAAAAAAAAATATGTTATCTGTCTAGAGGTCAGAAGCTATTCCTGAGTCATCCATCTGAATTATGCATAGAAAGAACAAAAGATTGTAAAGGTGTTTGTTGTCACAGTTTAAAATGAAAGTATCAGCAGGAATGGAAAATGTCAATTTGGGAAATAGTCCTTGCATAAGCTGATGGTTCAAATCTCTAGAGATGGCTAAAGTATATGTTCACCATAGAAAGAAAAAATAAAGGCTGTTTATCCTGCTCTTGTTAGAGAGTGGGTGCAAACTGTATGGTCAAAAAGGCTGGCTTCTTGTCCAATCTATTATTGACTACGTTTATGACCTTTTTTTTAAATTTATTTATTTCTTTATTAATTAATTAAAGATTTCTGTCTCTTCCCCACCGCCTCCTCCCCTTTCCCTCCACCTCCCCCAATCGAGTCCCCCTCCCTCGTCAGCCCAAAGAGCAATCAGGGTTCCCTGCCCTGTGGGAAGTCTAAGGACCACCCACCTCCATCCAGGTCTAGTAAGGTGAGCATCCAAACTGCCTAGGCTCCCACAAAACCAATAGGTGCAGTAGGATCAAAAACCCATTGCCATTGTTCTTGGGGTCTCAGTAGTCCTCATTGTCCGCTATGTTCAGCGAGACCGGTTTTAACCCAGGCTTTTTCAGACCCAGGCCAGCTGGCCTTGGTGAGTTCCCGATAGGACATCCCCATTGTCTCAGTGTGTGGGTGCCCCCCTTGCGGTCCTGAGTTCCTTGCTCGTGCTCTCTCTCTCCTGGTACTCCTGATTTGGACCTTGAGATTTCTGTCCGGTGCTCCAATGTGGGTCTCTGTCTCCTTTCATCGCCTGATGAAGGTTAATATTCAGGAGGATGCCTGTATGTTTTTCTTTGGTTTCTCCTTCTTATTTAGCTTCTCCAAGAACCCAAATTATAGGCTCAATGTCCTTTATTTATGGCTAGAAACCAAATATGAGTGAGTACATCACATGTTCCTCTTTTTAACCAATCACTTACCCATGTGCAGCCCTAACTAGATTGAAAGGGTTACATATGTATAAAGACATGAAGTTAGGATGGGATTATTGAGGGCAATAAGGAGAGAACTGAAGGGAGAAATTGTGGCAACTATATTTAATTGTATGAGTGTATGATATGTTCAAGAATAGAGAAATATTTTAACTGTTATTTTAAAGATGATGACACATGCTACAGCCAGCTAGGTCGGATCTCCCGCTTAAGTGACTCACTGTGTCACACTTCAGCTTCCACAATGAGGTTTTTGTTTGTCTGTTTGTTTGTTTTTGTTTTTTTAAAATTTAATTTCATTTTCAGGTGGAGGTTGCAAGGGCAGAGGGTAGATACAAAGGGACAGGGAGATGAAAGGGATCAGGATGCATGATATGCCATCCACAAAGAGACAATAAAAAGTTAAAAATGATAAGAGGCTAATTTTCAACAATTATTGTTTCTATATACCCTTAACAGTACAATCTAAAGATTTCTATACCCAATAATGTTAAAGATATAAAAATGGTTTCCCTGGAAACCATTTTACATTTAAACTAACTTAAATGTTGTTTAAAAAAATCTTACTTATATGTTGTTTTTAAAAAATTCTTTTCTTGAAAACTACTAAAGCAATGAAATCAAAAGATTATCATTTTAATCTCATGTATTTTAATGAATAATTTACCATAATTTTGTTACCAGGAGACAATTCAGATATTTTTATGTTTCATAATTGAACTCTTTCCCTTCAAATGTAAACTCCTATTTACAGCTCATTTATTTGAGGATTTATTTATTTTTCATGATTCATTAAGACTATATTTAGGATGGAAATGAAACAAAAGAAATGATAAAAACTAAAACAAAAATAATTCAGTTTGGTTATTTTATGGGATTCCTGAGGGTGCAAATGTGTGGGTTTCTGTATCTACATTCGTTTCTTTTGATTTTCCTGTGACTCTTTTCTTCTTTTTTTTTGTTTGTTTTGTCAAACTTCCATTTTTGCTTTTACCTATTTTCTTTTATTGTTATTCCTTAGATGTTTGTTTTCTAAGGAGACACAGAAAAGATATGGATTGGAGGGGAGGTGGCAGGTGGCTAGGAGGAGTAGGGGGAGGGGAAACTGCAATCAGAATATATTGTGTATGATAAAATGTATTTTCAATAAAAGAAAAATTAATTAGGAATTTTTACCCCCAAATTTCCTTTCTATATATTTCTTAACCAAGTTAATTTTTAAAATTAAATTAGTTTTTAAATTTAATGTAACTCAAAATTTCCTCACAACTAATTTTTCAATTCATAATTTCATAAGGCTCAAATAAATGAATAAAGTTTTTATCATTACAAAAATGATAAAAGGATACTATCTTACAGAGAATAAGTAATTGTTTAAAGTCATAAGCTTAGTTAATAACATATTGGTGACATTTCTCCTATTTTTAGCTTTTCATATTATTTCCACTTCCTCTTTAGTGATGTTTCCTGAGCCTTTTGTGTGTGTGTGTGGGGGGGGTGTTGGTGAGTATACTCTTAATTTAAAAATTAGCCTATCTTGGGTGATAGTCAATAAACTGTTTGGATTACAAGCATGAGGACTTGAATTCGGTCCAGAGTCCACATCTGAAAGTTTGGTGGAGCTGGAGTCGTGACTCTGGATAAGAAAGCTTGCTATGCTTGCAGAGGGTCTGAGTGGTCCCTCAGCATCCATGTCAAATAGCTTACAACTGCCTACTCTAGATGCACATAAATTGAAGCCTTCTTCAGCATCTCCACTGGCAAACATATACTCATACTCCCTTCTTCCTTATATACAAAAAAATTGATAAAATTAAGTATTAAAAAGGCTCAGGAGTACATGCTTATATCCACATCTGGGAAGGCAGAGAAAGGACAATCTTGGAGCCTTGCTTGCCAGTCAGTCTAAACTATTTGGTGAGTTCCAATTTACTGCAAGACCCCTGACTCAAAATCCAAAGTGGGTAACACTTCAAGAATGACGTGGGAGATGGACATCGTCTTCCAAACACACACACACACACACACACACACACACACACACACACACGGACATGCACATGAAAACAAATCAAATCCTAAGGAAGGAATGGTTTATTCTTATTTTTTAAAAAGTAGAAAATTTAAAAACAAGAGTTATTATTTGGAATCTATAATGAAAAACATTAAAAATGGGTAATCATTAAACATTAAAATAGAAACACAAATATAGAATAGACAACTCAAATGCTTATGAAGAAGATTCTGATTTAATGGAGGAACACACCCACACCTCCCATGACTTTATTCATCTGAAATATCTCCAAAACACATCTCCCAATTTCTCGTCTAACTGAGAACTGATAACTTTAAGCTAAAGTTCTAGGCAGCATGAATCTCCTCCGGAATCTACTGAGCAGTTTAAGGCCTTTGCCTGGATACTACCGGCTTCAGCATAACCCTTAGTCAGTGACTGAGATTACTAATTGTGCTAGTAGGAAAGATGGTATAGAACAATGTTCTGTTTTCAAGTATTGGAAAGAGGAATGTATTTTCCAAATCACTTTCCTTCAGGTAACTCAGTGCTGTGTTCACTCAGTAACATCGCCTCAAAACTTTGTGCTTTCTCAGCTCTTTACACACTGTCATCAGACCTAATAATTTAAGATTAAATAGTCAAACATTAGGAGGGCTCAGTGACTTTTCTGTGTCAAATGGACAGACATTGAAGGAAATTCAAGTGCAGTTTGACACTGATATATTTGTACAGTTCATCTCTTCCTGCCCCATTGCCATAGCCAAGACACTGATGACCAATATAAGAAGTTCCCATCTTTAGTTTATGCTTCAGTGTGAAGACTAATACATACGGAAACATGGAGACAAGTCATAGTTCTGCTTTTAAAGGTTTTACAAATCTTCCAAAACTACAGAGAAACCCTGTCTCAAAAAAAAAAAAAAGAAAAAAAAAAGGAAAAAAAAATCTCAAGATTGGAGCTATAGCTCAGTTTGTAGAGTACATGTCCAGCATGCTGAGTTTGAGTTCCATCACCAGAATTATATAAACTGGGCATGTGGTACATGACTCTAATCCCAGCACTCAGAGGCGGAAGAATGATTTTTTAGATATGCAATGCCATTTTCAGCTGGGCAGTGAGTTTGATGTCAGCCTTGATTACATGAAAACCTGTCTTAAAAGCATTCTTGTCCTTGTAGAAACTTAAGTCAAGAGGATGATATGACCTAGATTTACCATCATATACTCTTTGTCCTCTGGAGTTTAGAGACTTTTGTTGTTGTTTTCTGTTGTTTTTGCCCCTCCCCTTGGTCTCAGTGACTCCATATGGAACAATGAACAAATAGTTTGGATATTATGCTGCAGATTGCTCAGTATAGTTTAGTTTTTAGGATTATTTGCATTCTAAAATCATCCCGGATTCCAAAAGGTGAATGGTCCTGGCTTTGGGGAAGAAATAATGTAAGATGGAGAGGCCTCTCCAGAACATCCTCTATCATGCTATGGAGACACTCTCCCAGCAAGCCTAGCCTTTATTTGGTTCTCAGACTCTTCACAATACATCTTTCCTGCTCCTCGGAAAACCCTTTCAAACTTTGTAAGCATCTTTTTTTTTTTCCCAGAGCAATCTTCTCTATAACTTAAAAAATGAATTGCGGTGTGCCCATGTCCCCTTTAGAGGTATTTGCAGATGATGGACTGACCTGGAAGGAGAAATAGAAGCTTTTAACTTTGACATCAATGAAACCAAGAAAATGTGAGGTTTTTCAGGCAAGGCGATTTATATAGGTCCCTTAGCAATTAAAGGCTGGTCAAAGAAAGCCAAATTTTAAGGGGCAGTTTCTTCCTACATCTGTATCCCATGAAACTCCATGCTTTGTGTGCAGCTCAGTGTATAGAAAAGAGCACTTATCAAAGATAAAATAATAAAAACAAAAGATTTAAAACTATCTCAGTGAATAGCCAAAATGTTTGTTTGCCCTTGTCAGCAGACGCTTCTTTATTCAGAACAGTTAGACTATCTCAGAACCATTTCAACAGACCCAAATGGAGGAGATTCCAGAACTCAACGGTACTTAGCCTTCATGTTCCTTTTCAATTATAAGAGTTCTTTTTGTTTTTCTCAATGCCAATTTTCATGGTTCATTATCCTTCCAAGATGATACTGGATGGAATTATAGCTTTAAATGCTGAACAAGAGAACCGGCTGTACCTTATTAGGGAAAATGTGGCTTTTCTAGCCCCTTTTCTTTTTGGTTTTCTTGTATCCTGCACCTGGGAGGGAGATTTTGGGGAGAATATTGGAGTCATCCAAGGTTTCCCTCAGGTCTAGCCTTTGTTGGCTGTGAAATTTACCCCATTATGTGCTAGGCTGCTCTTTATTTCCCACACTTGGCACTTTTCACTATAATTCCTCCAAACAGACACAGGGAGCCATGTGTGGTATTCTTTAAAGGGAACAAATAGATGAGCTAATTGTTTTAAATGCCTCCAATGAGATAAGTGGCAGGGTGCTGGAATTGATCGTTTAATGAGCTATTTGCTGTCACAGAGAAGAGGAAACTCCAGCAGTAATTAATGTTTAGAAAAGGCAAACGTTGTCATCTGAGATCAAGGTAAAATGGAATAATCCCACAGGCAACTTATTGTGGAGAAGTTTAAATGGCTTTCCAGGTATTGGAGGATTGCATGCTTTTTTTTGTTTCTCACCTAATGGAATGTTGGCCTTTCTTATACGGTGTTGCTCGAGAATTAGTCTGGAACTTAATTCTGATTTATAAGTGTTTTCACTTAGAGAACTTTGGATGCCATTCCACTTGCTGTCAGAAGACAAATGGCTACCAAGCTCCCCATTCAGGGCCAGGCATTTACTCACTAAGCAAGTAGTTCTCTTGTCAGAGAAGGGCAATGGCCCAGTGCTTTTGCTGACTATGCAAGCTATGGCACTGGTTATGAGAAAATCATGAAGACATCTGTTCACCAGAATGACAGCTTGAAGCATCTGCACAAGCCTGAAGAGCTAGTTGATATTATTTCTATTATACATATATTTGTTCTATGTGACAAGATTAATACAGAGAAAAGGCAAAAATTATCACAAAAAAAGCGCATACACAGTGATTTGTTCATTTTCTCACATTTCGTCCATT
Organism: Alexandromys fortis; assembly: GCF_014885135.2. Classification (NCBI taxonomy): domain Eukaryota; kingdom Metazoa; phylum Chordata; class Mammalia; order Rodentia; family Cricetidae; genus Alexandromys; species Alexandromys fortis. The sequence goes on from NW_026068034.1 coordinate 3,523,198, forward strand.
ACCTTGACAAATCAGGTAGATTGATTGGAGGGATTCTTGGTGAAATGTTGTCTAAAATGACTGTGTTACCCACTGACAATACACCCCACTCAATGACCATCAGAGCACTCGAGCTTGTGGTCATTACCACGCACTGATTGCTCTCACTGTTCATGGTCCCTGGAACAGCCTCAGCCTCTTCTCTACTGTCCAACTCATTACTGCAATCTTGGGCTTATCTTTGCTCACTCTTAGAATAACTTCCCCAGAAAGAGGGTGTCTGCTAAGGAAGCTTAGCGTGTTTAGCATTGACACAGAAGCTTTCCTGACTGGCCAATTCCATTTTGTATTACAGTTGAACCAGTGTAGCCTAGAAAGACCTGAAGAAAGCAGGCAACCTCATAAACACCTTCTGAGAACTGAAGAGGAAGGCACTATGAATTCACCAGGATGGAGGCAGGTTTAGGCAACTCGAATGTTTGGCATTTTACACAAGCAGGTTACACAAGCGTTGGGTTGAACTAATGGATCTTTCTGGATATGAGTGTAGATGAATGAATTTTGAATTGTAGAGACTGAGTTTGAACGCACATGCACTCAAACATGCATACATACAGACAGACAGACAAACACACACATGGGAGAGACCTAACTTTTTTTCTGACTTTTTATAAAGATATATTTTTTTAATTTTCATACTATTCCCCCCTCTTCTATATCCCTTCCCAAGTCCTCAAATTCATGATCTTATTTGTCAGTTTTTATTGTGATATATACATATATATTTATAAATACAGCTTGTTGAGTTCAATGGTGTTGAGAGCAATGAGTGTTGCTCATATGTGTTTAGAGATGACCTTTGGGGACTGTCTATCTATCAAGGGTTCATTCCTGGATAAGACTGATTTTCCCTCTCTCAGCAACCTGTAGCTCTTCGTATAGAGGTCATGTAGAGCTTCATATAGAGCTCTTCATATAGTTCTTCATAATTTGCTAGAATTAATTCCTCCATTCACATTGGCATGTCAGTTGGTGTATAGGTCCAGTTGAATTTTTAGGGGCTACTGCTTCCTTTTTATATGTAGGAGACATGTTACAGCAGACAGTTTACCCTGGTCCTCTGACTCTAACAATCTGTCCACCTAGGAGGGAGTCAGATTTCGATGTATTTGGAATTCTCCCATTTGGGGAGCAGTTTTCCAGGCTATAGCGTGGAGAACAGAGAAAGGAATTGAGTAGCAGAGTAAGGCTACCTCAAGTGAAACTGAGAGCAGCTGAACTAAGTCCTATTCAAACTCAACAGGATCTGATGGTAGTAAAGACACATTTTTCTTCTACACAAAACAAGAGAACCCAGTAAGTTCTTCAGTTGGAGCTTCTGACATCCATGCTCTGCCCTCTGGCAAGATGGCCAGGCTCCTAAAATGACCTCTAGCTATAGCAGAAGAATCTGAGTTGAAATCTGGGGATGGTGTTTATTATAAGATCCTCAACTTCAAAATGAGTTTGTAAGTGTATTAAAAAAAATACCTCATGCTTCTTCTTCTTCTTCTTCTTCTTCTTCTTCTTCTTCTTCTTCTTCTTCTTCTTCTTCTTCTTCTTCTTCTTCTTCTTCTTCTTCTTCTTCTTCTTCTTCTTCTTCTTCTTCTTCTTCTTCTTCTTCTT
>NW_026068034.1:3525464-3534829 GCF_014885135.2 Alexandromys fortis
CACCTTTGATGCCATCTCTAAGACCTACAGCTACCTGACCCCCGACCTCTGGAAAGAGACTGTGTTCACCAAGTCTCCTTATCAGGAATTCACTGACCATCTTGTGAAAAACCACACCAGAGTCTCTGTTCAGAGGACCCAGGCTCCAGCTGTGGCCACCACATAAGGGTTTTTATACAAGGAAAATAAAAGTGAATAAGTCTGTTAAAAAAAAATACCTCATTAAAAGGAGCTAGGAGTGCTTAAAAATTAAACTGAGGCTCATTTCCAGTGTTAAGTCAGGCTACAGACTTCAGAATCCACTCTAGCTTACCAATAAAGCAAGACATCCTGTTTGTACCACCTTTTGTTAGGGGTGGGAAAGAGGTGATGACACACTGGTATGTCCTGCTGACCATCCTAGGAAATGAATTTGAATTGAGGTATTTTAATTTCTGAAGAAATTTTAACATGGGTGATAGCTCCAAAGGAAAGTTGCCAGCAAGCACATTGCCAAGAGAGGGCTTTTCAGATGAGTCAGGAAAATACAAGTATTCAGAATGAGAGATGTTTAAGATTAACTTTAAGACTTAAATTTCTATTTTTAGAATGTAAAGTGAACATTGGAATGATATAAATTTGATTTTTTTCATAAGGAAAATAATTTAGTGAAAAAGTTATTATAATATATAATTTTATTATTTGAACCTAAAATGTCTCCCACAGGTTCTTGCATTGAATATGTCTTGCTTAACTGGCGGTGACATCTTGGGAGGCTATAGAGTCTTCAGGGGTGAGGCGTGACTGGCTGAGATGGGTCACAAAGGGTAGTTTTTTTTGAATGTTGTACTACCCATGATCCTTATTCAATTCTCTGTTTCTCAGTCTGTATGGATATGAATAGGCCAGACATGTTCCTACCATCATGAGCTGCTCCCCAGACTTCCATGATAGACAAAACCCTCTGAGTCGGTGAGTCAAAAACAAACCCTTTCCTTCCTAATATTACTGCTAGGTAAAATGATAATAGAAATGCAAAAGCATTTGATAAAATATATATTCAATATGTGCTTAAACTATCTACAGTGCTCAAAAGTAATCAATAAACAAATCAGTGGTTAGTAAGAGTTTGTGTTTATTTGTCTTCAACATCAAATAAAGTCTTTGACCTTCAACACAAATAAATCATATAGATATGTCATTCTACAAGCAAAGAAGGTCCAATTGGTTATAAGTAAACTATAAAGCAAAAACTTGAAGATAAGTTTTAATGATGAAAACCTACTATCACCTGGTGATTATAACAGTATCCTACTCTTACATAAATGTTTTAAGCATCAATGTAAAATTGTAATTTCTTAGCGTTTCCAGCCCATCTACAAGGACTTGTAGCATGCAAATAATTGCTTATCTCTATAATTGATAGATAAGTAGAAAGCCACTAAAAGAACATAAGAAACATATACATTCTGTTTTGTTCAATTAAAACAAACTATTTTATTTGTACATGTGAGTGCCTTATATGCATACTTGTGTACTGTATGTGGGCCTGTGATCCTCAGAGGCCAGCACAGGGTATTGGATCCTCAGGACCTGGAGTTTCAGATGCTTGTGAGCTGCACTGTTGATGCTGGGAACTGAATCTGTGTCCTCTAGAAGCAGCCAGTTCTCTTAACCATTGAACCATTTCTCAAGCTCCACATTTATATTGACCTGTCATGTTTTCAGCATCCTTTGCCTAGAAAAATACTGGTGATATTTAAGCGATGTTTTATGCCCACCAACAACCTTATACCATCCTAGAATCAGGGCCCTATTGCAAAGGTCTTGGTGAAGCAGCAGAGAGGGCATATGTCCCAGGTCTGCGTGGGTTTCTCCAGCATGGCTATAGGTTGGACTCCAGACTCTAAGAGTAGTTAGAGGGAAAAGAGAAGACCACAGATTTCTTCAGTATCTATGAAAATCAAGATATAGATATATGCAATAAAATCACTAAACTGTTCTTAAGTATTTTTTGACTGTGTCTTTTGGGCTTTTGTTGACTTGGTGGATAAAGCTACCTGCTGCCACGGCTGATACTTGACTTGGATACCCAGGAACCACATGGTGAAAAGAGAGCACTGACTCACACCAGTTGTCTTATGCATTCTACATATATGTTATAGCACATGAATACCTCCTCACTCACGCAATAAATCTATTTTGCTTATATTATTAAATTTATATTTATCATTTTGCCTGTGCATTGAACTTATACTCAAGGCTAACCAATAATTCACGTTGGAGATGAGAGGAGAATAAATAGCCTAAAAAATACAGTGAAGGTATAGATGCCCTCAAGTGCAGATGACAAAATAATTGATGCAGAGAATGAAACTCTGCTTAGAAAAAGGGGAGCTCACTGTGGTATCAACAGTCCTGGAAGTCCTTATTTTGGGTCCCCAGCCTCTAGAATGGGAACAGGATTATGTGACAATAATAGAGAGGACAGAGGTCACTTTAAACCAACAATAATGCTTTCAAATGAGAAGCTACCTTTTCATGTGAAGTTGTGGAAAATGTTCTCCTTTCCGTGAAGATGTCAGCCTGTTGTAGTGATTTACATTTTCCTGTCTATTGTTCCCCAAGTGTGGAAATATGCCCCTTTGATTGAACTCTTTCAGCATTGAAAAATGACCTCATTCCTTTGTAAGTATTAGTCACATTTTAATGGGAACATATTCAATGTTTGGACAAGAATTCTGGAATATCTGGAAAACAATAGCATCACACATGAGTGAATTTCAATTACTGATGGAGCTTCTGATGCAACGTACTTCCTATATTATGATCATGGATGAAAGTGAGCTTCAGATGGTTAGTGCCTAAAGGTATTGAAGCAACCAACCAAACGCGTTTATGTTCTGTTTGTGTCCTTTTGGTTCTTAATTGCTTCTCCTTCTATTGAGCAACATGTCTGATACAAAAATACGCTACACCTCATGGGTCTAGAGAGATTCCTCAGCAGTTTAGGGGACTGCTCCTCTGGTAGCGGACTCCAGGATCTGTTGCTCTCTTCCAGCCCCCATGGGCATTGTATACAGAGTTCACATACAGAGATTCGTGCAATCCTCATACACACAAAAATAAATATTGTATCTAAAATATATGCTGTGCTTTGGAATTGTGACCTCATCTGTATAAACGTATCTTTCAATGAATGTTCTGTTATCACATCTCATTAGGGATACAAGGAAAGCAAACTGTAGATGGAAATTGGGCATTCAGAGTGAGTCTCTGGAAACAGAAACATGCTTCCTTCTTTAGGCTTACTCTTTTCTGAAGAGAAATAAGGGAATGGATATAGTGGAGGGTGAGGTGCTGAGGAGGGAGAAGAAACTGCGGTTGGGATGTGATGTATTAGAGAACAATAAGGGGGGAAAAGGACAACAAAGAAAGGGTTGAAGAAAACCAACTCAAGGAAGACAGGCAACTAAGGAAGGCAACCAACTCTAGGAAGAAGCCAGAATTAAACTTGGCAAATGACTGCTAGAAGGTTGGGCTTGCTGAATTCCTGGGGCGATCCTGATCACGTAATGTGAGAGGGAGTGAGCCTGATCACATGATGTGAGATGCTTGCTTCATTCTGCAGACAGTATGAGCTGCAAGGTTGTCTTTAAATATTATTCTGAGTGCAGCAGGAGGTGCAGACAAAAGAAAAGCTGCGGTACACCTTCGATTGCTCTTAGGACCTCCACTTCACCTAGTGTACCCCATCTATTAACTAGGTGATGGTAATACTTACATATGGCTAGAGTGTGAAGCTTCAGTCGTGGTGCTGAGGTAGGGCAGCTGCCTTATCAAAGAAAAGGGCCGTGAATGTTCACAAGAGAGAACGAAGCCCACTCGGACAAACAAGACGCCACAGCTCTCGCCCGAAAGCCATTTCCTTCATTTCCCAATCAGTTCTGATGAGCCTGGCTTCAAGAAACAAGGGATTACTAGTTCCACAGGGCATGCAGGAAAGCAAATCACAAATCCAGCGACGTCCAAAATGCTAGGCACAGCATCTCCCGCTCCCTGCCATGTCCAGTCAGGGGATGGATGTGTTCTTGATGCTCTCATGTTGTCTTAAGCTTCTTAATTTGAGAACTACTCAGTAATACCTTAAATATATTTTCAAAATGTCTTATTGTTTTTTGTTAGGACTAGGTCTGCAATGAATAATTTACCCCTATGTTAAATAAGGGATGGGCAGCTTAGAAATTCCAGGATGATTTGTCTCTTTTACAGAGGAAAGAGTTGGATCTCTCAGGACAAGGACCAAGATAAGATGTACAAATCCAATGCCTATCATTTTCCTATATTGAGCAATACAATAGGGAGGGAAGATTGCTGGCCTTAAGTCCTAGATAAAGCCATACAATAGCCCGTTGATGAGCATAGCTAACGTTTTCATGCTTATTGCAGCCAGGGAGGGCACCTCTTTGACAGATCTTTGATTGTGGGTGTTTTATAAAATTGAAAGATCCTTTAATAGCAGGATACTTCAGTGCGTTTGTGTGTATGAATGTGCATACTCCATGTGTATGTTTGTGTATGCAGGTGCATGTTCACATGTTTGCATGTGACTGTGGGAGGGCAGAGGGCAGTTGGGGGGGTCACTTCATAGGAGGTGTCCATGTTGCTTTTGAGACAAGGTCTGTCATTGAGACGTAGGGATTATTAGTTAGACCAAGGATCCCCAGGGATACACTGTTTCTTCCTCCTGACTGCTGGGAATCAAATATGTACCACTGTGTCTTGCTTTTTGTATTGGTATAGAACATGGAACTCAGATTCTTTCCCATGACAAGCACTGTATGAACTGAGCTATCTTCCAATCTCATTATTTTAAAACAGTTTTCAATAATTGGAGCTGTGAAAGAAAGGTTTATCAGGCAAAATAGCAACAAGCTAAGATTCTGATATACAATATAGGTAAAGGTACAGAATCAGATAGATTTTGTGGATTCTCTGTATTCTGAGTAATTTGAACAGTTCCTTTGAACTCTAGGAAAGAAGTACTGTTGTTAGCGTTTTGGTTCCTGACTATGAGGCCATTTTGGTAGGTGGCCAATGACCAAAAACACAAAAATATAGTAAGAAAGTGATTAATATAAGGGCTTCCTCAGCTGTTCATGATAGGAGAGTCTAGTCAGAGGTTAAAAACTAAATTATAACCTCAGCTTGGAGCTCAGTGGTACAGCTCTTGCTTAGCATGTGCAAGGTCCTGTGTTCAGTCTCCAAGTAAGCAAGTGTCAACTGCCACCAACCAACTAAGAGTCAATCAACAATTCAATAAACCAACCAAGTGACAGCCATCCACTAACCAACCAACCAACAATCGTAACCAACTTAGAGGCAACAGATAAATCAACAAAACAATCAATTAATAAAAAAAACTATTAACAACCAACACCCGACAACTTTAAACAAATAAACGAAGACAGCAAGAAAGCCAATATTAAAACATTTCTTATAGGAAGCTTTCAGGAAAGAAATTTGTCATAGGAGTAGATCAAATGAGAACTTGTCTATGGCAGGAGATCACAAAAGAACTGGTCATGTCTTTGTGTATTGTCTCTGGTAATTTGTAGTAGGATTTTCAAGACAGGGACTGAGTCAGATTACACAAGTAGTATAAGAAAATGGTTTTCTATTGGAGAAGTAGAGAAAGGGGAGAATGTGAAAACAGAGTGTGATAAACTTTTGCTTGTTAAGCCAGCTATTTGCCCAGGTGAGGGGGTCTGTATGGTCTTAAGAAGCAAGCTGTTTGCTTAGCTATGAGACTGTTGACTTGCACATAGTTGTCTTTAGGAATTTTCTGAAACAAATAGTGCAGGCTTATTCTCCCGCTCAGGCTTTAATATCTTGGGACAGATGGAAAAGGCATGTTGACACAGGTGCTCCCAGTCATAAGAGCAGGTAGTTAGGCATTGTAGAGTCAAACCGTTTCAGTTCTCTGGGGGAAATAGATGGCTTGATTTTTTTGTACTTAGGAACTCTACAGGGCATACTTAGGGAGACAGTTCATCCACATGGAATGGTAGCAAATGCATAAAGTTTGCATATATATATACAGACCTTTGAACATACCAGAAAGTCGGTGTATATATACATATTAAAGTATGAATTTGTATTTGACATAATACATTATGGAACACATAAAGCTTGAGGCTTTAAAGCAGTTCATTTCACAGTGTATTATAATTTAGAGAGAGTTGGAATAAAAACAGATGGAAACCTCAAGCCTACCTTGGCCTTAGCTTTACACTAGGTACTGCTTTCTATGTGGGTAATTCACTGACCTGTAGGTCAAGAATCAAACATTCCTGTTTTGTTCTTTCTGAAACTCTTTGCTGAACAAATAAGTGAGTTTGATATCAAAATTCCATAGAAAAAGGTAGTTGTTGCTTTGTGCAACAAACTGGAGGGAGTGGAGGAAAGAAAGACAAAACAGAATCACAACAGAAATAGAGGATGTGAGTGAGTGAAGGGGCAATCTGTTCATAGTGTGGTAAAACATTGATGCTTCTTACACCAGAGAGGAAGTCACGGAAGGGCCAAGCAGAACCAGGGGAAGAAGGAGCTACTCAGGATACTGAGGCAGGAGGACTCTAAACTTAAGGTCAGCCCGGGATACAGAATGATTCAAAACCAGCTTGGGAAACTTTGTGAGACTGTGTCTCAAGATAAAAAGACAATGTAAATAGAAGTCAAGTCATAAAGAAGTGTGAGTATGTTGTTTGAAGGAAAATGGATGTGACTGAAGGCAATAATAGTGAGTGAATTAAGCCAGTCTCAGAGAGACAAAACATTGAAAATTTTATCTCATTTATGGTTACTAAATTTTGTGTAATTATAAAAAATCACACAGATACGCACACAGACATTATTAAAGTAGAGGTGTAGTAGTCTTGGAAAAACAAATGGAAAAGGAATATGGCAGAATAAGAAAAAGAAAGGTTCAAAGTGTTGGGGATAAATTCATTTAACCTAAAATAGTATATATTGATTCACTGACTTATAAAAAATTAAAATTTAATTTAAACTATTATTTATCCAGTTCACATTAAAATATGATCACAGAACTTTCCATCTTCCCTTTCCTCTATCCAGTCCCTCCCAAGTCCCCTCCTACCAGTTTTTTCCATGTCCTCCTTTACTCTAAAATTCATAGCCTCATTTTTAAAATTATTATTATTGCATCTATACCTACCATTATCTCTCTTTATGGACGTATATGTAGATAAAACCCGCTGAGTTGATTTTTGTTTTTATATTGACGGTCTCATGGTATTGCATAACAAGTTAAGGGTTTTAACTCTGAGAAAGACTAGCTCTCTATTTCTTAGAATTTGATCTCTGCATTGTGTCCAGTTTTGATTTTTTTGAGGTTTTATCAAACAAACTTGGTGTTATTTGTCACCCTTCCATTTTCTTTCTGTATTGATCTCTGTCACCCCTCCACAGGTGAAGTTCTCTTCCTAAAAGTAATAATAATAAAACAGAAGACAGAGGATATAGTTCAATAATAGAGTGCTTCCCTATAATTAGTTAGGTCTGGAGATCAACCCCTTGTACCACCCCAATTTTTTAAGAAATAGGGATGCTGAGTTGGGCCAGATTTGAAGACATATATACATGACAAACGAGACATTTATATTATATTTGATTGGTTACAGAGTGGTTATTCAACATAAAAATTATATTGGAAACACAATCTGAAGAATAGTGATACATGAATGGTTCTTTATAGATGGAGCAATGTGAGGGGGGACTTCTTTTGAGGTAGGTTGGTGACCCCATTGCATAGTGTCAGAGACAGTACAGAGATATGGTCATGGGTCAGTGCCTGACAAACTCCTGTTTGTAAAGATGGTTTCTGGGCACAACCATGTGCATTCATTTGTATAATGTCTGATAATTGTTATATTGCAGTATAGAGCCAAGTATTGCCACAGAGACTGGATAGCCTTAATGACAAAACAAAACAGCAAGCAAACACACAAACAAGAATCCCATAAAACTCCCTCAATTTTGGATCTTTGTTTAGCTTTAGCATGAGGAGGAGTCATTGGGATGAGGGAAGGGAGAGCTCAATAACATAAACATTACTGTGAAGAAATGCCTGACAGAAATCCTCAAGAGAAAGCCTGTTTTTTTGATTTATAGACTATGTGTTTTGACAAAATTAGAACACTTATACTTTATCTCTTTCAAAAATGACTTGAAATGTTCAAGCCTGCATGACTCAGAATATAGCGGTATCATTGGCAGACATGACAAGATGTAAAACAAAGCTAGTCTTGGGACTCAGCTTTTTTCATATTGATTGAATGGTGACAGATCAGTCCCCAAACCCCCACATAAATATAACTAATGAGATGCTGGGACTATTGACTTGTAACTTGATTGTAAGGTGGTAGTGGAAGATTCAGATTCTGAAGTCATCATCAGAAAATAAAGCTAGAGTCATTCCATATGACAGAACAGTCAATACACTTCATGACAAAAAGGGGGTGGGGAAACAATGCCCCAGGGCAGGTGACAAGATTGATCACTGAACACGATAGTAACAGGAGGATAAACACCTGCATATACTGTGATAGCTTGTAGCCTGTCATTAGTTTCTATCATTGTCCTATGATGCTCTGTCAATTAAATAGAAAAACAAAAAGCTCATATCTTACACAGTTTTAGGAAAAGGTTGAATAATGGAGTTAGGACATTGTTCACAGCTCTAGAATGAAAAGAAGAGTGATATGGACAGATTCTAAAGAATATGATTATTATGCATGAAAACACACAATAACCAGACACTGCCCATCTTTTGACCCCAGCCAGTGGTCTCATATACAGCTATAAAAATATAGATGAGCCCAGTGCCAGGAGTGGTAGTCTAGGTTTCCTTGGAGGATGTGGAGTGAGTGATTATTAGGAAGGCTGAGAAGTTGTTAGATTTTTTCAGATTTCTTTAGTTCAATTGCTAAGACATCTATCATAACATGTAACAAATAAGTTGGATATTCTCCCTCTTGTACTGTAGAGATATATAAATAAATTACTTACATATTTTCAAATGTAAAGTTGGCAATATTATAGTGAGATAAATTATTATCAATTTAGTATAGAAACCCTCATCTCTCTGTGCTGGAATATGATTTAAACAGTACTCATATCACATTCCCCACTCACTGGCTGGTAATGGGACTCTTCAAGTTACAGTGGTTTTTTATTCAGTTACCCAGAACAAGACAGAAGGAGAGGCAGCCAATACCTCCATCCCATTTAGTTACTTTCTGTTTTCTTTGCCTTCCTTCCTTCCTTCCTTCCTTCCTTCCTTCCTTCCTTCCTTCCTTCCT
>NW_026068034.1:3536054-3550870 GCF_014885135.2 Alexandromys fortis
CTCTCTCTCTCTCTCTCTGTGTGTGTGTGTGTGTGTGTGTGAGAGAGAGAGAGAGAGAGAGAGAGAGAGAGAGAGAGAGAGAGAAGAGAGAGAACAGGTGAGACATTTGTCTTTCTCAGATATCATCAAGCTTAAGCTTAAAACCTTTATATCTCCTCATTAGGAAAGGAGGAATATTGCTCTAATAGGACCTGTGCTAGCTGTGCATATAGAAACAGTAATGATAAGACTCTTGTCTGCATGTGTAGTTAGTGATTCAAGGTGGCTATTCTATACTGATGTCTGGCCTCTCAGTTTTAGAGGATGCATGTCATGGTGTCTCTTTAGCTTGTGTCTTTGGATACTGTCTCTAGTCCTCTTCCCCACTCTTCCTGGCCTCAGCAGCATGTTCTAGGCAGAAAAAAAAGGAAAACTGGTGTTGAAGAAGTGGCTCATGCTGGTGCAGTGAGACTATTCTCTGCAGTATTTACCATAGTCCACATCTCACTGGATAGCACTGGGATTGTTGTGAGACAATTACAGGCTGCCTTGGGGGATCTGAGCATGGTTTGGATGAGGGTTGGGGCCACCCAGGATAAAATAAGAAGTCTAGAGAAAGAAGTGAGAGGGAACAGACCTCGAGTGGCAGCTGAAAGTCTTTCAAAGGTGCAAGTCTAATGTCTCCAACACACTTTGAAGATGACACTGGCTTGTGCTGAACTGCTCAGGGCTGATTTTCATTCTCCTAGATAGAGTCTGAAGGGAAAGAGCATGGTAGATTGCGAGTTCATACAAAGAATTTCTTTCACTCTCTTGTAAAACCCACATAAAAAAGAAGTATAACGAGTTCTGAGGTGGAGAAGGAAAATTGAAAGAAAAATGATACATTCACAATGGTGCACTCTTTCCCCTGATTCAATCCTCCAGGTTTTCCTCATTAGAGGAATTTGGGGATAAAAATGAAATAAAGTGGAAGTCGGCAAGACACCTGCTCACATCTCAAATACTGGATATTCTAGGGAGCCATAAGTCCTTCTATTATTGAGAAGCAATCCTATATACTGTAATATCCTTCTGCTTCCAGGCACTGTCAAAATGTCTGGTATTAAATGGAGCTGCTACTTCTGTTGGGGTAGGGCAATTATGTTTCATATTTTAAAATGAATTTTAATATTTATATTCAGCCTCCTTGAAGGTGGAGCATCTACACAGTAGAGCTTGGAATTCTTCTGCATGGAAAATATGGCAGGTCTCCCTACTTCTCTATCAGTACAACCTCAGAAATATTTACCCTCAGAAATATTTACTTTATACTTTTAAATCATTCAATTTTGTTGCTCAAATTGTTCCCATGTTTTTACCACATGCTCTCAGCTTGAAGTTTGTTCTTGTTCTCTCTATAAATACCTCATTGCCCTATTGTTTCACGGTAATTTTTTATTTTATTTTATATTTCTTTGCATTCCCTTATCTGTCTTGCAGGCTCATCTTGCATATTTCCAGTCCATGTCCAAGAATCAGCTATTTCACCAGTGACTCTTGTTTTCTTATTGTGGGTAATGATATTGCAAATTAATATACATGCTATTAATGAATATTATACACACATTCATTGCTGCTGGAGGATAATTGCTCTTAGCCTAGAAATCAAAGATACGTGTGAATATACACTAAGTCACCTGCATAGAGAAATCTTACAAAAACAAAAATTCTCAAAATTCTCAGTGTATGTTTAATGTGCCAAAGTTTACGTACATGTATGTTCATGAATGTGGGTGTGGATGAGCATGGGCCACAGCATGCATGTGGCCGCAGAGCAGAGCCTCCAGCATCACCTCCCACCTTCCATTTTATTTAAGGCAAGGCCCTTTGCTATTAGCAACTGTGCATGTCAAGTTATCTGGCCTGCGAGCTTCAGAATTCTTCTGCCCCGTATCCCATCTTACTGCAGAGGGTTGGGCTTACAGGTGCACACTACCATTTCCAGATTTATGCAGCTCCCCTAGAGACTGAACTTAAGTCCTTGCATTTTCAAGTCAAGCGCTGTTATACTTTGAACTATCTCCCCTCTCCCCGGCCCACATACATAACTTTTGATTTGTAACCATCTGTAGCTCCATAAAGTTAAACCTGAGTTCATCCTGACCTTACTGTAATCCTCTGACACACATCATCTTAGCCTCCTCCCCTCTTTCACCCATAATCATTCACCTCTTTCCCTGTATCTTTCACCCATTTGTTTGACTGTTCATTTCTGGTAGAAGTAGCTGATCTTCTGTGAACTTGTATCCCACTGGAAATCACCTTGCTTCTGAAAGCACAGTTCTTGGGTATGGTATCCTTTCCTTTAGACTGATAGACTAAACTATTTTCCTCTTACAAAGGTTTCATCAACACCCATAGGGGATCACCCTAGCACATGATTACCAAAAAAGAGATACTGTGGGGCCCATCTAGGAGACTATACCCACAATTAATAATGTTTTTAGAGATAGATTGCTTTGTTTAGTCATATGCTTATTTATAAACTTTTTACTGCACACATTCCATGTCACATGCCTTTTGACCGATATTAGGACTCTCACAAGGATTCTGTTACTGATGAACTGTAAACCCTACAAACCTTTGGGTTCATAGACTTTCCCCCATGAATTTCTTGCAGTCACTCTCTATATACTGGCAGAGACACGCAATGAGGAGAAGTTAGCTAAAGTAAACATCAGAGAGAAGAGAAATATCTCCTTCACACAGTTTGATAATTTGAATTTCTTTTTAAGTCTGGACTATCCATAAATAGTGTTAGCAATTACAAGACTCTTGTTCATTGATCTAAAAATTATACAAGAAGAAAAATTCTATAAATTCAGCATTATTTAAAACATTTAGTTTCTTAATTTATTTAAAATAATATGTATATATTTGGAAAACAACAGTATCTTTCAGTAAGAAGAATAGTTGATTTGACAAGGTTGGTTTTAGATACGGATTTGTGAAGACCTCTTTTTTTTTTTATTCTGTTGACATCTGAAACATTCTTCAGCAGAGAAATTATTTTCTTAGTGGGAAACAGATACTTGTTGAAAGAAAGCTGCTTATTTGTCCGAACTGCCCAGAACCAAAATAACCACACATAAAGTATATTATTTAAAACACTGCTTGGCTCATTATTTCTAGCTTCTTATTGACTAAATCTTACATATTAATTTAACCCATTTCTATTCATCTGTGTATTGCCACGTGTCAGTGGCTTACTGGCAAAGTTCTGGCATCTGTCTCCGGCAGGGCTCCAAGGCTTCTCTCTGACTCCGCCTCCTTTCTCCCAGAATCCAGCTTAGTCCCCCTCTCCCCCCACCATCCTAGCTCTTTCTGCCCTGCTCTGCTATAGTCTCAAAGTAGTCCTTTATTAACCAATGATATTCACAGCATATAGAGGGCAATGCCACATCAGATACTTCTCTAGCAAAACTAACTCTAAAAAGTAAACATTTTGAATTTGAAGTATTTCCTAGTTTCATTTCTGTTACTGTTACTGATAAAACACCCTGATAAAAAGCAGCTTAGGAGGGAAAGGGTTTGTTTCAGCTCACCATTCCAGGTGATAGTCTATCACAGCAGAGACAGCCGTGCAGGAACTGGACGTGGCTAATCATAGACATAGTCAAGAGCAGACAGAGAATCAACCCGTTTGTCTCTGCTTGTACTGAATGCCCTCTTATCACTTACACAGTCCAGGACCCAAAGCAGGGAATGGTGCAACTCATAATGGGCTGGCTTTCCTACTTCAATTAGTGTAATAACTACAATCCCCAGAGACTTGGCCACAGGCCAATCGGATGTAGACAATCCCTCACAGATGTGCTCTTCCAGGTGCTTCTAGATTCTGTCAAGGTGACAATTAAAAGTAACCATGCCAAACTATAATAAACACAACATAATGCTAACAGCAGGAAGATACAACTTTCTTGGTTGACTGCAGACAATGAAAAAAAATAGTGCAAAAATTATAATACAGTGCTTAGTTGTTCCCCAATTGTAATGTTTCAGATGCCATATGCAGTATGCCACCTGGGGGTTGAATGGTGCAGAAGGCAATCACCGAAATGATATTGTGTGCGGATATTCCTAGCCAGAATTACTCTTGTGATTAGCTGGTACTTATACCTGATCATTACTTGCTGCTACTTAAGTACCTAAAGATTCAAAGCAATAAACAAAGCAGCAACGAACCAGGAAACTAAAGAGATCCACTTCAAATGGATTAGCATAATTACTCTAGCCAGAAAGTGACATCAAAGTGACAAAACACACTTGAAACATAGATGTTGTTGTAACCCACCTTCTGCTTGTACACACCTGTGCACTTTGTTAATGGCTCCATATGCTTAATCAAAAGAAATCTAATTGCCTTAATTTACTTCATCCAAAAGTAGAAGAGTAAATTATATGTTTAATTATAAACTTTCCACTTTGGGCAGCTATAATTAATGACTCAAGGAATTGTGCAATAAGCCAAGAGCAACCTTTTATTACTCTTGAGGTACCTGAACAACACGAGTGTTTCAGAGCCAGTCAGATTCTATTAGGACAAGAATCAAAATGCCTACCTGAGACATTAATCATGGAGCACCTCCAAGCAGAGAGGCTTTTAATTATATATCAGGCACACTCTCCAAACAGACTGTCTGCACCCTGGGCTGGTAAGAGATGCTCTATTCTAAGTAATGATGACAAGACGATTTTTCTTTTTAATTTATTTTGTATGTATATGTGTGAATGACACATCAATTTTATTTAAAAAAAAACAAATTTAAATTCTTTTTAATTAAGGGTGAGTGTGTCTGGGTATAGGTATATGTAGTGCCAAGTGCCTTCAGTGGCAGATTTCTGCCCTGGATCTGGAGATTCGAGCCCTGTGAACAGCTCAGTGGGAAGGGTAGGAACTAAACTCATGTCCTCTGCAGTACTCTCTTCTCTACCATGGTTAATTTTTGTCAACTTGACACAAACATAGACCTGGAAAGAGGGAATCTCAGCTGAGGAATGACCTCCATTGTATTGACCTATGAGTATATCTGTGGGGCATTTTCTTGATTTGACTGATGTAGGAAAGTCCTGCCCTCAGTGGGCAGGTGGGTATGGGCTGTACATGATAGGTAGCTGAGTATGTCAGAGGAAGCAAGCTGGTAAGCACTGTTCCTCTATGATCTCTTCAGTTCCTGTCCTACTTTCTCTCAATGATGGAAACCTATTGGCAGAAATCAACCCTTTCCTCCCCAAGTTGCTTTTGATCTTTGTGTTTACCACAGCAAGGGAAAACAACGAGGACACACACTGAACCACTAAGCTATCTCTCCAGCCCCAACACCTCAGATTTCTACAGTCTCATGCAGTTTTAAGTCTGGAGCATGGAGAGCCCCCTATAAAGGGAAGTCAGTGCCTTTATATTGCAACCTAATTCATATTTTCTGGAACTTACAATTGCATTGAGAATACTCAACTCCCAGGGATCAAGCTACTGCTTCTTTGTATGTCCAGGATTGCATTTCCAGGGAGAACTATGAATACCCTGTATGTTGAGAACAACCACAGAGTTTCTTTCTTTTTTTTTTTTTTTTTTAATCTGGCCTGTCTTGTCTCTTCTGGGCAATGTACATAAATTTGGACTCTGCTATAAAATTCAATTCACTTTATGAAGGGTTGAGAGATTTTAGTCTAACCTATGAACACAATAGTTCGGATTTATTATGTACAGTGTGCCTTGGTTATCTTGGTGTAAGTACTACTATTGTGTCATGGACATAATATTGGCTGCTGAATAAACATGGTCTAGATTTGAATCCTAAACTCTGCAAGTGACATAGTTGGGGGACTGTAAACAAAATTCTTCAATACCCTGAATCTTAATTTCTTCCTTTACTTGCAAGATAAGAATCTCAAAAGACCTGTAATTATTAACACCAATGCAGCAATGAAAAATAAAAATTCAGATACATATCATGAATGTGGCTCTCAACAATTGCTATGTATGTAAATATGTACATGACATGACTCCAATGTAGAGGGAAAAAGACTACTATCTGAAATATATTCTCCCCAGTGTTCCTGTGGGATCTGGGTTAGAACTCAGGTCATCAGGCATGTGAGCAAGTGTCTCTGCTGACTGAACTGTGCCATCAGACTAAGAACACTAATCTCATCTTAGATAATGATGTTTAAAAGTACAGCTTTCATTGAATGACAAGTCTATGATTTCATCTCCAGTCTCATCTCTCATCTCTCCACACTGTCCCTCTTACTGCACTGGGAAGATATCATTTACATCTCAAAACCAGGGATCCCTTCCAGTTCATGATTCTCATTTCCTTTGTCAATTGAAAAACACCCAGAAGTTGACAGGGTATTTGCAAGAGAAAGATGCCAAGACTTATATTATTTTTATCCTTTTCTTCTGCCTCACTGTAGGTCTGAATGGTACTATGTTCCTATACTATGGTTCTTGTGGTGGGGTAAATAAGAATGGTACCCATAGGCTCATATATTTGAATGCTTAGTCACCAGGGAGTGGCACTATTTAAAAGGATTAGAAGGATTGGGAAGTGTGACTTGTTGGAGGAAGTGTGTTAATGGAGATGAGCTTTGAGGTTTTAAAAGTCTATGTCAAGCCCAGTGTTTCTCTTTCTGTTTCCCTGTGTGAGAAGTGAAGACCAAGAAATTGCATTTCTAGTGAGTTCTATCAGGTGCTGTTGACTCTGAGTTAGAAGTATCTCCCAGAAGTATGCAGTACAGCCCTTCTTGCATGGATACTGCTTTGCTTCTGGTAGTCATTTATTCCTGGTCCTAGCTTTATTTCTGTTGCTGTAATAAAATATCCTGATAAAAAAATATCTCAGAGGAAGAGTTTATGGTATGGGATAATTGTCTGTATTCTGTCAGTCATGTTTTAAATGAACACTGATTGGACAGGCAGGCAGTATAAGTGGGTCAACCAGACAGGAAGTAGGAGTGGGACAATGAGAACAAGAGAATGCTAGGAAGGAAGAAGACCATTCCTCCCAGTCCTGCCCAGGCCACCAAAGAAGCAGGATGTAATCTACTCAGCTGGAAAAGGTACCGAGCCATGTGGCTAACATAGATAAGAATAATGGGTTAATATAAGCTACAAGAGCTAATAAGTAGCCTGAGCTAATGGGTCAATCAGTTTTATAACTTATGCAGATCTCTGTGTGATTTTCTTTGGGGCTTGCCAGCTCTGGTGTATCTGTTGGGACAGAAACCACAAAAAGCAGGCCCCTCATGTTACAGGTTTATTTCAGCTTACAATTTAAGGTTATAGTCCATCATGGTCAGGAAGTCAAGACAGGGACTATGAGCAGCTAGTCACATGACATCCACAGTAAAGAACAGAGAAAAGTGAATGTATACATGTCCCCTTACTTGCTTTCTTGTGTCCAGTTCGCTTTACTCATTCTTCTTATACAGTTCAGAAGCCCCTGCCTAGGGGATGATGCTACCCACAATTGATTGGGTCTTCCTATGTTAATTAACTTAAGACAGTTACCCACAGACGTGTCCATAAGCCTACCCAATGGAGATAGTGTTTTCTTGAGACTGTCTTCTCAGGTGACTAACTCTAGAATGTATTATGTTGACAATTAAAGTTATCATAGTTCTCTTTAGGTCTAGACTGAATATAAGCATCCCTCTGTGGCACCACATACTGCAGTATAAAACTATTTAGTTTCCTCATTAGGCACTTGTCTACTCTTCCAAAAATAAAACTTCCACTAAATTGTTTACCCCAAGCTCTATAAGTTTACCATTTTTTCTTTTATGAAACCAAACTTATACAGCATCTTAAAAATAACTCAAAACAGATATTTTAAAAATATGTTATTGAAAATTTTTTGCATTTTAACTGGTATTAAAATTTTACAATTTAATGTCACTAGGCCAAACTCTACAAATTCGAATTGAGAATATTAAATTAGAAGCCCTAGAATATATCCATTTTCTTATAAATAGCATTTGAATATTTTTTAACAATTGAGACAAAACAATAGCAAATTTTGTATTACTCCAGATGCCTTTCATATCACATTTAGTCTTGTCTAAGACTGGAAATCTAAATTGGACTGTGACTTTGCACAATGGGTTTCTAAAATAGAAGTTTCTCTGTTGTTAATGTATGCTAATGTATCATGTTTCCAACATGTGTTTTATACCATTTTGGTAATTTCAAATTGCTCAGCATAAATAATTTCATTGCTGCAAAAAGGCTTACTGTGTTTTCTGGAACATTGTCTAGATTTACTAAACAATTAGGATTAAAAGTGTTTGGAGGGGCTGAAGAAATGCTCAGTGCTTAAGAATGCTTCCTCTTCTTCAAGAGGACCAGAGGTATGTTTCCAACACCCACATCAGGCAGCTAGCTCACAGTACCATGGGGTCTAGCTCCCTCTACTGACCTCCATGGAAATTGCACTCATGTATACATCCAGCCCCCACATATACCTAAAAGTATAACTAAAAATAAAATAAATCATTTAAAAAGTGTTCGGAAACATCAAGATCGGTTTCTAAGTCTTTCTAAGAATAAAATCTTTAAGTCCCCCTGCTGTTACCTTTGTTTCTGCATTACAAGGTTCTTTTACCTCTGATAAACATGTCCTTTTTCCTTTCTAGAAAGCAAGCCTGCTTACTGTTAAAGGTTATTCTTAACTAGTCTCCTGTGGACTGTTCTAGACAAAAACTGAGTAACACACAAAGAGAGAGAAAATCTTCAGATCGAGCTGGTGATGAGAACAGTGGAGGTCAGCTGTGATGCCTGTGGGGTGTGAGGAGTCAGGATGCACTTCAGACACCAGGTCAACTGTCACCACAGCAGGAGCCTACCGTCTCCCACCCTTAAGACTTTCTGTCTTGTGGGGTCGCTTTGTGGAACTTTGAAGAATGAAATCCCTGCCATCAATGCCAAAGGCATGTCACATTGTTTTTCAAAGTAAGTGAAGAAACAGCAGCAACAATGAAAAAAATGCAAAGAGTCTGCTTCTCCCAGCTTCTAGTATTCGTTTCTCATATCAGCCAGCTGGCAGTATTACAGTGTGGAGGGAGGGAGGACGCATTAAAGTTTTGGAAGCTACAGGGCTGGCTGTTTACTGTGGCAAGGTATCAGCCCGGAACTTATTGTAAGAGACTGTGGAAGGCAGACAAGAATGGACAGAGAACCAAGTGCATACACCTTGGGTTTTAGAATATAAGTTTGCTTCACCTGAGAACCTAATTTAAGGATTTTATTTTTAATTTTTTTCTCTGTAGAATTGGTACTACAAATAAAATTGTATGTGTCTTAGAAAAATAGCAACAAATATAATATGTATCATAGTCAGGCTTCTATAGCTGGGTTAGAACCCATGACCAAAAGAAGCTTGAGAAGGAAAAGCTTTTGTTCTTATTATAGCTTGGAGCCCATCACGAAGAAAAGTTGAGGCAAAAACCAAAAGCAGGAAGCTGGATGTAGAAGATGAAGCAGAGACTATGGAGGAATGTTGATTACTGGCTTGTTTTCAATGGCTTTCTCAGTCTTCTTTCTTTTAAACCCAAGGACCACCTGCCCAGTGGTAATATTATGCACAGTTGGCTGGACCTCCCCACAGCAATCATCAGTAAGAAAATACCCATAGACATGCCCAGGGGCAAATCTGATGAAGGCAATTTCTCAACTGACATTCCCTCTTCCTAGATGACTCTAGTTTGTGTCAAGTTAAAGACTAACCAGTAAAATGTGTCATCAACATCTGCTTCTTAGGGTTTGGAGAGATGGCTTGGTGATTGAGTGTATACAGCAGATACAGAGGTCCATACTGCAATTAAGTACCCAGTCCCCATATTATATAGCTCAAACCCAAGAGTCACTCCAGCTCCAGGAGATCCTATACCTTTGATCTCCTTAGGCACCGGCATTCATGCACACATTCCACTACCACATATATGTTATTGTAATTTAAAACAGAAATCAACTAAAAGTATGGCTTCCAAAACACACAGTGAAGTATTGGATCCCCATGATTTAATCCCCATGATTTACCGACTTTTAAATTCTAAGAATCAGAAAATGAAGCCCCTGTGTGAGTACACAATTATTTTACCTATTTTTTGTGGGTCGTGCCAATGCATGTCTTGTAGAAAAAAAATTGAAGAAATACTGTATGTAGTTTCCTAAAAATTTATTTTTCTTCAAACTTTTTACATTTTCTATTTGCGTGAGAGTATGTGTGGACATGCACACGTCACAGCATGCAAAAGCATATTTGAGGACAACTTGTAGCACTTGATTATTTGCTTTCAATATATGGGTTCTGAAGATGAAAATCCGGTCAGCAGGCTTGGTGGCAAGTTATTCTACCCACTGAGATATCTGCTGACCCATCTAGAAATTTTAATGCAAATATTTCTCCGTACATGTGTCTCTGGGACCTTCCAGATATTTTATCTTAAGCTTAAATCAACATCTCCCTAATTTGCTTGACTGTAGCAGGTTGTGGTCTGTGCTACATAGAGTAAATAAATATCTTTTAGTCAAATAAATGATCAGAATTCCTTGGAATATACATCTAGAAATTCATCCTAATATGTTTAACATGTTTTCATTTATTAAGTTAAATAACGGTACATAAACTGTTGTGAGAAAATGACGTACTTTTGTAGGATAATGCATAAATTATTACAATTTAAAAAATAAGTATTAGCTGAATCAAGTTGGCATTTTGATTTGTTCAAGACAATCCTAATTTCTATATCTTTCTTTTGCTAGAAAAAGAAATCATACTCTTTATAATAAATAAGGTGATTTTGTATTATCATCTCCAATATGATACTTGTAAATATGCCAGTTACTTACACTGTAAACTGTGTACAGGGACCAACAAGATTGTTCGGCAATAAGGCTCCAAGATTGGGTGCCTGAGTTTGATTCCGAGAACCCGCATAGTGGAAAAAGAGAATCAACATTAGTAACTTGTCCTCTGATCTCCACATGGCATCGTGGCATATGACATCCTCTTCTGGGCTCCAAGAATCAGCCTGCACATATACACACACAGAATACATGTGTACACCATATTCATATACAGACATACTCTCTCTCACACACACATGCACAAGGATTATAGGAATGGATCTTCTGCCTATAATATCTAGAAGATGCACGTGTCTCATGACTCATCAACGGGTAAATAAAAATTGAAAATGTAATATTACTGAAAGAGTGTGTCTTTTTTTCTACTAATGAGCAGCAGGACACAACTATATTTTGAGTTGCGTAACAGCCGAATCCAAATCAATCCCCTGTATCTGTAGAGGAAAATGCGTGTGTGGGGAACACATGCCAGTTTTGTTCTTGCCATTATCCCCTAAACAATATGGTGTAATAGATATTTACATAGTTTTGCACAGTATTAGGAATTATAAGTGATCTATGCATAATAAAACACACATGGGGGGATGTGTGTGAGTTGGCTACAAATGCAGCATCATCTCAGAGAAGAATCTTAGCATCTTCACACTGGTACCTGCAGGATTCATGAATCTATTTTCCTTTGCACACAATGGAGATCCTCATCTTTAACCATATTATTGCTATTTCTGGATTGTAGGACTTAATAAATATAATACTTTTTATTAATCCCTTAAGAATGTCATACATGCATAAAATATATTTTGATCATATTCAATCCCTATCCCAGCACCTAACTTGCTCCAGATTCAATCCCCAGTCCTTATCCCACTCCCCCTTTTCATATACTATTTCTTTAAAAGACCTTTTCAAAATGATGTGAAAATGAGTACAGATGACCGTGGAGTTAAGCAAAGGGATGTTTCATCACCCTGGATCTTGAAGAACAGGATGTTGTGAGACACGTAACATGGGTGCTTGCCATCGAACTTGGATTCTCTGCACCCCAAGAGAAATACTTGTCTTTAACTGCTTAACTGCCAAGCCACTTCTTCAGCAGCTCTGCTCTTCTATATGCTACTGTGTCCATTTATGATGTAGGATCATTGGCTGGCATGGTTGACCTATCAAAGACCACACCCTTGCAAACACTGATTGTTCCTCCGAGAACATATTTGAATATACGTGGATGATGATTTTAAGGATGAAAGTTTGTGATAATTTTCAAAAGAGACATATGGGTTAACAATGAGAAGAGAAGTAAGTTAGGAGACTTAGACCCTGTTTTTACTGTTCACAGGATGCTCTGGTCTTTTCTAGAATTTAGGTTTAAGAAGAGGATGATGGTAAAGGGAATGAAAAGAACTGCAAGAAAAGAAAAATGCAGTTTAAATAGAATGCAAGTAAAATCAGAAAATTTAAAAAGAACCCAAGCTTGCATTAAGAAAGAGAATGTTGGTTACCTTCATAACTTCACCAGTAGAGGATTGAAAACAAAGGAGCCAAGAGACGGTCTCTTGCACTGAATAGAAGAGCCTGTGCTTGCCATAAATTAATTACTGCTGTTTCAGGAAGAAAGGCTTCTCAACTTTGGCTGCCATTTACTTATTTATTTATTATGGATACAATATTCTGTCTGTGTGTATGTCTGCAGGCCAGAAGAGGGTACCAGACCTCATTACAGATGGTTGTGAGCCACCATGTGGTTGGTGGGAATTGAACTCAGGACCTTTGGAAGAGCAGACAATGCTCTTAACCACTGAGCCATCTCTCCAGCCCCCTGCCATTTACATTTTAATAATATAATTTTCCCTATCCTTGGGAATTTCATACGTGTATACAAGAAAACATGATTATATCCAGCCCCATTTCCATAATGCAGCTCCTCCATAGCCTATCCCTTCCTACAGGCACTCCTTCCAACTTCATGTCTTTAGAAAATTCTTCCAATTGGTGCTGCTTATACATGCATAGGCATGTTGTCAGTCCAGAGTACACAGGAGCTCTACTAGTGGGAGCACTCTTGAAGGATGCGACTCCCTCCTACAGCAAGTATCACCTTCCAGTAGCTCCTAAGTAAGGTGTGGGAGTGGATAGCCCATCATCTGTCTATGCCAGAATTATACTGGATTGACCTCATGCAGGTTTAAGCAGCGAACCCTAGCTTCCGTGACTTCATGAACACAATGGCCTTATCATGTCCAAAAGAGACTATTGCACAGCCTTTCCCAATCCCCTGGCTCTATCATTATTTAAACTTCTTCAATGATGTTCTCTGAGATTTGGGAGCAGTCAGGGTAGGTTTGTAAAGATGTCCTATTCAGGATTCAACACTCAGTCACTTAAGCCCAGAACTTTGACCAAATATGCATCTCTACAATGATTGTTATTTGACTGCCACTTACATGTTGGTAGAGCTTCTATACTGTAAAAAGAGAAAGGAGCCACTGTACAGGGTTAGGACCTTTAACTATGTCCCCTCCTACCTTGCTTGTCATTTTCCTGCTTTCATAAAATTTCTTTTGAACTCTTTGAAAGCTGCAAGGGTTTCATCACAAATGTTTGACCTTATCTTCCATGCAATGAACTCACAAGTCATTAAGCAGATATCAGTATATTTGTCTGTCTATCTATCTATCTATCTATCTATCTATCTATCTATCTATCTATCATCTGTCAGTTGATATAGCATTATATCTTTACATATAACAGTGAATACAGACAAAGGAAACTACTGGAAAGAGAAAGTAACAGTTTGAAATGGCAATGATAACTATGGCAAGAGAGCTTTACTTCTCCTACAGCTTAATAAATGTATGTTTTCTAGGTGGATATTGGGGTGAAATTGAGGAGGAGGTAGGAAAGAGACCTACAATATAATACTGGTGAGTTTAGCATATCTTCCCAGTGTGATAAATGTCAAAGCTTAGGTGAGGGTAATTCCCCCTCAACAAAGGGAAGTTTCATAGAATAAATCAACAAAGACAAGGTTAATTTATGTTAAGAGTTCTTTGGAACAATCCATTTTTTACATCTTAATCATATTAAGAGTCATTAACAAGAGTAAAAAAATCAAAGAAAGGAAAGAAAACTATATCTAGGGGGAGGCTGTGTCATATCCAGTTACTTTCTTGGTTAACCCAGGAAAGAAATGATAACTGTGGTATAATATTATTTTCCCCTTTTTTCTTACTTAGCACACGGACAGTTGAGTGCTTATGAATTTCATCACCCAGACAGATTGTTTGTGGTTTACAGACAGCAGAACCACAGGAGTACAGGTTCACATAACTGATGACCCTTTAAGCTCATGGAAATGTGTCCTGTGAGGCTACTGCATGTTAACCACACAGTCTGCTATACTGGCAAAAACTTTATGGAAATCTGGTTGGAATCACTCATCTCTTTTAGGAGATGCAACTTAGCAAAATGAATGAGATGTTCATTTTGGTGCTAACATGAAATGAGAGAGTTCCAGATGCATTATTCCAATCTCTTTCAGTCAGGTTTCAGTCAGAGTATGGTTTATAATGTTAGTTTTTTAGGACAAAGTGTGACTGGATTTTAACCCCAAATATAAGTGCTCATTTTTCTGCAAGGGCACAGGGTTGTCACTAGTACACATCTCCACATTACTTTCAAACACACATATACACACATTCATTCTTGGGGAATTAT
This sequence comes from Alexandromys fortis, assembly GCF_014885135.2. Classification (NCBI taxonomy): domain Eukaryota; kingdom Metazoa; phylum Chordata; class Mammalia; order Rodentia; family Cricetidae; genus Alexandromys; species Alexandromys fortis. The sequence continues at coordinate 3,550,663 of NW_026068034.1, forward strand.
GTATATGTATGCAATATAATACATTAGAATCACACCCATCACAACCCCTCAACCAACTACTACAGATTTCTGCCAAAACATTTCTTCCCAATTTCATTTTCATTTATGTATGTCTATATATCTGTGTATGTATCTATTTATCTACCTATCTATGTATCTATTTACCTATGAATTTATGTATGTATGTATCCATCTACCCATGCATGTA
>NW_026068034.1:3550940-3554454 GCF_014885135.2 Alexandromys fortis
TCTATCTATCTATCTTTCTATCTATCATTTATCTATCTAAGAGCTATATATTCCTGGTTTTAATTAGTTTTTCCAACAAGCACATAGGCACAGGGCTACCCACTGAAGTATAGGCAACACACCAGTGATCACAACATCTGAAAAAAAAAAGACTTTTCCTTCCCCACTTGCTGTTGATAGAAAATAACCTCTCAGCTAGTGGAGGAGCCTTGTGAGCAACTCACCCATCCGTGTTGGAAGTTTGATTGGCTTGATTTTGTGCAGGTAACCATAGCTGCCATGAGCTCATGATAGTCGTGTCAAGACCGCATGGCAACATTCTGTGGAAGCATGCCTCCCATCTTCTGGCTCTTACATTCTTCCATTCCATTATCTTATATTGTACTCTGACCTTTAGAGAGGTGGTATTTATTTCTTCTGTGTGTGTGTGTGTGTGTGTGTGTGTGTGTGTGTGTGTGTGTACAGAACTAAAATACAAATGCTAAGTGTTGCCTAGAGTGTGACAGGCACAAGAGCCAACTCTTGACCACTGAAAAGTATTTATCCAATCCCAGAAGTGTCTAATAATAATGACAACTAATGTTCTATATTTAAACAAAACAGATTGTAAGCATATTCTTGGAAAGGTGGAAACCTGGGCTTGTTTGGCCTGCCAAGTTGTGTACTTGTCAAGGTTAAAGCCAATGAGAAAATCTACCTCAAAAATCAAAGTGGAGGATACCAGAGGAAGGAAACCTGAGGAAGACCTCTGACCTCTACAGCTGAATGCAAACACATTTGCATGCACACCAACTGTCTGTACTAGGTTGTCTTTATTGCTGTGATACAACACTGACCAAAATGACTTTGAAAAAGAAAAGGTGAATTTGACTTGTAGTTTCACGTTGTACTCTACTATAGAGGGGAACTAAGGCAGAAACTCTAGCAGGAACCTTGAATCAGGAACTAAAACAGAGACTGTGAATGGTTTTTACTGGATTGTTTATCAAGGCTTGGTCAACATGATTTTTTTTTTAAATACAGAACCACCTCCAGCGGGCTGGACACTCAGGACAGTGTTCATTAATCAAGAAAATGCTCTACAGACTTGCCCACAGGCTGATCTGATGGGGACAATTATCCAATTGGGGTGTTCGTTCCAGTCAAGTAGACAAAAAAACCAGCTCACATGTGTATACATACAAACATGAAAACACATACAAATTAGATCATACTCTAGAGGCTATTTTGTTATTTTCTCATATGATTTAGCACATAATTTCCATTAATATAAATGTAGACTCAAAACGTCACATGTTACTTTCGAAATGGTTATCTGTGTGGCTCAGCAAGTTTTGTGTATTACAGAAATACAAGATTATTGAGTCTCATGCATCCTAGGCTGCTTCATTGATTGCAGTCTGGGGTACTATGACCACACACATTGTCTTTACTTTGCTTGAATACAGAGTAGACATTTCCCAAGATTTCTCTGCCCCATTTCTGTTGTATGAGAAGGTGCTTGTTCATTGCCCAGACACCCAAAACTCCACTATATGAATTAAATCACTGCTTGGCCCATTAGCTCTAGCTTCTTATTGGCTAACTCATACATCTAAATTTAACCCATCTCCATTAATCTGTGTATCGCTACATAGCAGTGGCTTATTGGGTAAAGTTTCAGAATCTATCTCCAGTAGGGCTACATGGCTTCTCTCTTGACTCTGCCTCCTTTCTCCCAGCATTCAGTTTAGTCCCCCCAAGCTCTGCTCTACTCTATCACAGTCCCAAAACAGCTTCTTTATTAACCAATGGTATTCACATCATACAGAGGGGAATCCCACATCTCTGACTCTAAAACAGTCTATAGCACTGGACTTTTCTCAAAGAGAACAATCAGGTAAGTGTGTTGAATCCCTTCCTTGTTTTCTGATTGAGTAGGTTTAGGTGGACACAGCAACTTAGAGACTGTATCCATTGATAGGTTAGGAGTACATTTTCTTCCTCACTCCTTCTTTTCTACCTTCTATCTCTTAGTCATCTGCCTCATTTCTCACCCCTGACTTCCCTCTTCTCTTCTGTCCTGTTTATCTTTTTTTCCACCGTCCAATCTCTCCAGCCCCTTACCTGGTTTTTAAAAAAACTATTTGCTTAATGCATTTGAGTGCTCTGCTGGCTTATCTGTATGTTTACCTTGTACATTCAGGTGCCTGAGGTTTACAAAAGAAGGAACTGGATCCCCTAGAATTAGCTATATACGGTTGTAAGCTGCCTGAGATGGGTTTTGAGAAACTTAAGGCCTCTGTAACAGCAGCAAATGCTCTTAAACACTGAGTCATCTCTAGCTCTCTTTTTATATAAGAGAGATTTCACATCCTATTTGCTATATTTCTGAAAAGATAACCAAACATATACATGATAATTTAAACATGGGGATTTGTATGTATATATGTTAAGTTTGTGTTTAATTACTGTAACTTCTGTATATTTGCTGGTTTATTATTCTCACTTAATCTTGATGTTCCTGTAAGTATATATGTGGATCTATGTGTATTCAGTGCAAGACAAGTCTTAGTTATAAAACATTTTCTTGTTTTGGAAAATGTTATCCATAACTGACTGATTTTTTTTTGCCCTGAGAAGACAGCGTAGCTTGAAATCATTGTCGATTTCCATCAACTCTGGGATTTATATGTTTCAAGTTGAATTAATACCCTCTTAGATCCAATTGTAATTCTGGAATCGTAACAAGAATATTTCCTCCTCATCAGATCATGACATCTAATTTTGGAATCAACAGAATCAGGTTTTCTCAAACTCCTCTTTTGTGTTCAACTCTTCAGTGTTACTTTCTGTTGACTTTGTTACTGTGACCTATACTGCCCGTGATTCAGCAGATGATCTAAGCTGAGCTAGGGGTCAAAATGTTTGATCTTGGTTCTTAGTTCTTTCTGAAAACTTGGCACTCTGAGTTCTGGGGTAGCACTGAGCTCCACTTACTGTCTGTCTAGATCTGAAAACTTCTCAGAGTCCTGAGGTTTTCCTTTGCTTCGTACTGGCTCCTGTGTGCTCAACTTTTGAACACATGGACCTCTATCTTCTTTAAGACAATCAAAGACCTTAATGAAAAAGAGTAGCAGAGGGTGTCAAACTCACAGAAATATATTCGTCTTGCATTTTGGATCCTGAAATACTGACCACAGAGGTGATTCTCAAAAAGCATCATGTAGCTTGTTGATTTTTAGCAAGATTTTGCTTGATTTCAGTGGTTAGGTTTTCCTATAAGCTTTGTTGGCCTGGTTGGAATAGGAAGCTTAACATATTTTCTGTTCTTTAAGGTTCATTTATATTACTTATATGTATATGTGCTTATTGTGTGCAGTTGTCCAAGGTGTCCAGAGGAGGGCATTAGATCTCTTTAACCTGAAGTTATAGGCAGTTGTGCACTATCTGATATGTTGGGTCCTACTGGAACAAAATCCTGGTCTTCTATAGGAACAGCAGAATCCCTGAACCACTGAGCCAGCTCTCCAAC
>NW_026068034.1:3554573-3570434 GCF_014885135.2 Alexandromys fortis
TATGTGCCATGCCTATAAGTGTGGGTGGGTCAACAGGGGTGCACACAGATGTGGAATCCCAAGGTTTATGTTTATCAATTTATTTACTAAGGCAGGATCTTGCAGTCAAATGCAGAGCTTGACTGAATGGCTAGTCTTGTCGCCAGTTTGCTATGTGCATATTTTGTTTCATCATTTGGGGCTGGGATTACAGTTGGGCTGGTACACCTACCAGGCATCTATATTGGTTCTGGGGATACTAACTTCAGTTGTTATGCTTCTGTAACAAATGCTTCAACCACTGAGTCATCTCTTGTTGCTTGAATTCCAAGTTTTGTTATCAAAAATAACTTCAGAAGTTGCATTGTTAGGTTATTCTGGGTACTCATGAAATGCTAGAATTGAAGAAGAACAAATCAGTAACACATGCATATTCTGAATACGAGTCACTATGGTGGTTATTACAGCAGAAACAGAATCTGTAAAAAGGTGGTCCTTGTTCTCCAGGTGACTCACTTGGAGAATGGAAGCAGAGATGCAAAAAACTGATAGAGACCAGCTTTTCATCTAAGCTTTATGGATGGGGTGTGTACGACAGTGGGAATACTAGGGGGATAAAGATTATCAGTCACTGAAATAGCAATTCAGACTTTGTGAAGTCAGTATGATCTGGGATGTGTTAGAATTTATCAGACAGAGTAAGAGTAAAAGATATATTCAATTATTTTCTAATCTTTTTCCTTATTTTTTTCTAAAGATGCTTTGAAAGTATTATTTTGAAGACACCTATGCTTGCATTTTTCTCTGTCTGAAAAAAAGAGAAAAACCTCTCCTCATTGATGGATTTTCCATGGACTATAAATCTGTTTCAGTTGAATAAACACATTTAACCCAAGCTACTGGATCACAGGAAGTTTGCTGACAAATTGCCGAGCTGACAACCCTCTATATGCAAATTTGAGGACAGAGCTATATTGCTTTGCCAACTTGAAATAGGAAAAGTTTATGATCCTTATTTTCTCACCTACTCAGAAATCCAGGCAGGCTATGCATCTATACCATTGCCTAACCATGCATTAGAGAAGAGATAGGCTCCAAGAGAGAACATCCCCAGTGCCACCAGCGAGAAAGACATGTGCCAAGCACTTGCATGCATTACTTTATCTATCATATCACCATATCACCATGGCATGTGTTACTTTCCTACTGTAAGAATAGAGAACTGTTCAATCTCCCAGAAAATGATGAGTCTTCATTTGGAGTCTGCTGAAGTTGTAAGCATGTTTTCCTTCCCTTAATGATGAGGTTCTTTTAACAAAGACCACAAAGCTATACATCTAATAAAACCATGTGTGTCATGACAAAATACACATGCAAATTCAGAAAAAGTAAGCCCACTTGAAGAAGTAATTTGATAGATAACAGTTTATGCATTCACATTTGGCTATACTGTCACTGAGTTGTGAACTTGGAGTTAATTTAGCTTTCTAAAAGTCCTGTCTAGAAAAGGTTATCCAGATCCTTCAAATGTCCTCTCTGAACAGCCCTGTTTCAGAGATAGATATCTTGCCTTTGCTGTGATACTCTGAAAGTGGCCACAGTTTATGGCCTCATCACAAGGCACAATAAACGCGTGATAAATACTTTCTTCTAAGTCATAACCAGTACAGGTAAGATTACTGAAGCACATACACTTAGCTGGCAGCAATGTGGATTGGTTCAGTACTTACAGAAAACATACATAAATATTCTGTCAAGAAACATTAAAATGTTTATTCTTATTGACCCAACCATTACACTTCTGGGAATATATCCTAACTAAGTAATTTAACAGATGGAAAGCTAGGCACTATTATGCTGTTCTCTATAGGAAAGGGAGAGAAAACTCAGGAGAACTAAGATGGTGAGGACTGTTTCAGAAATGCATGACAAGGAGACTCAGGTGACTTTCACTGTGTTCTGAGTAGACCTTAGAGAAGGCAGGCTTAGTCACACTGTGTATTTTCATCATCAAACTCGCCAGTGGTTCCACAACAGTCGGCACCAGCTTCTTTTTCAGAAGGTCACATCAATTTCTCCCCTCCACTGCCTCAGGTTCTGTCTTGAACATCACATCTGTCCTGATGTGCAACATGCCCTTTGCTTAATTGCTTTAATTTTTTGAAGGTTTTATTGATGTATATATTGCATGAAGAGCATATTCTTACTCATCACTCCTGTGCACTCGTTATTCACTCTTCTCCTGTTAGTTCCTCTGAGCCCCAAAGTGTTTGACCTTCTCTTTCATGTCTTATACAAATATATGCAAACATATGCATGATCTTTTTTCCTTTTTTTTGGATTTTTCGAGGCAGGGTTTCTCCATAGCTTTTGGTTCCTGTCCTGGAACTAGCTCTTGTAGACCAGGCATATGCATGATCTTATATCTCTATATGAAATCTAGAAATTACCTGAGGGAAACTAAAAATGACAGAAAACATGTTTCCTTCTGAGACTGGCTGAATTCCCTTATATCTTCAGTTATATTCATTTTCTTGCAAATTTTATATCTTTGTTCCTTAAGACTGTATAATAATTCTATTGTATACATGCACCACATTTCCTCATATATTATTCTTATTAGGTACCTGGTTTTATTCTGTCATTTAGTTATTTAATTGGTAAAAATAATGAGAATAATAAATCTATAATCATAGAAAACTCTTTCTGATCGCTTTCTATGTACCAGCCATGGTTGTAATATGTTCATATATTTACATATTTAATTAAATCTTCAATATAGGTACTTATGAGTAACCATTTTATAAATTAAAAAGAATGAATCATTGAGAATTTAACCACGTATGAATAAGTCTTCTTTAGAAAATCATGGCATAAAGTTTTAAATTTAGGCCAGTATTCATGACACTGGGTGAGTTCTCAAAGGAATATATGCCTGAAAAGCAAGACACATACATCTGAGAAACACTGGTAGCAGTGTAGGATAAAAACTTGCTGGGAGAAAAAAGTCCCCTCAAAAAAAAGAATGTAGAGAGAAATGTAAAGAGAAAAAAGTGGCATGGAGTTCGGAAAGATCACACACATGGTACAGTTGAGGAGAACAAAAGGAAAAGAGACTTCAGGGCTAGAGCACAGAAGGGAGAAGAAACACTGGAGTGGGGGTTTTCCTTGAAATGCAAAGACAAAAGCATTTCAAAGAGGAGATAATGGACAATGGTTTTCTTTTTAAATTTAGTTTAACTTTATTTTATGTATATAGGTGTTTTGTCTGTCCACAATACATACCACTGCAGAGACAAGAAGGAGGACCCTGAAACTGGAGTTACAAACAGTTTTGAATCAGCACGTAGGTGCTGGGAATTGAACCCAGGTCCTCTAGAAGAGTAGCAGTGCTCTTAGTTACTGAGTCTTCTCTAGCTCTGAAATGGCTTTCAATGCCATCAAATCAGGACAAAGTGAAGCCATTGTTTTTTCTCAACAAAGAGTAATACCTGGTGGTTAGATAAGCTTTGGGGCAATGGAGAGGAACCAGAGAGTGAAGTGGAAGACAAAGAACGGAGCTAACACATACAAAAACTCTGTATAAGAATTTGGTTAAGCAACGGGGCAATGAATTGGGAAAGATACTTGAGGTAAAACAATATTCAAAGATGTATTAGGCAGAGTTCTATAGGAGATCAGAACCCCAGAGAGTTTATATGTTAAAAAGGGAGTTTACTAGTTTGGCTTATAGCATAGATTTAGTAAGTCCAACAAAGGCTGTTTGCATGCTGAGAAGCAGAGACTTGCAGGCTACTTTAGTCCATGAAGTCCATGAGGCTTTGTTCCTAAAGCCTGGAATTTCCCCAGAGAGTCCTTTCTTTTGAATCTATATTGTAAAGCTGAATATTCTAGAGATTATGTCAGCAGAGGATGGAAGCATTAGTGATCTACACCTGTGCATTAAAAATGGAAAGGCAGGTAGACAGCATTATCCTTTCCCAGGACTTCGTCTATCTGGATGGCAGGGTTGAAGGTAGCACCCACTTTGAGGGCGTGTCTGCTCAGCTGAGTAAATCACTGTAAATGCTTCAAACAAGCAGAGGTATGTCTCTGTTGTCTGGGAGTTTCAGAGGAACTGAAACTCTGACTAGTGAGAGGACTGGAGAAGATTCTTGGACCTGTTAAGCCATTGGCGAGTTCTGCCGATAGCTCCAGGGATGTAGAGTTTGCAAGTGGTCACCTATGCTTGGGTGGGTTTTCATCAGTATAGCTGCTATTGAGTCATTCCTTTACCCATAGCCTTGTTTGTATCCCAGTATAAGCTCATTGGTTCATTAAGTTGGACTTTGGCGCTAGTATTACTTTGATCTATCGTGAGTTCCCTTTATGGAGTGAGTAGCTATGTAGGTTTGTATGTGCATGCAGTCTCTCCAGGAGCATCCTGTCAGACAACGGTCTTCTAGGTTGATTCTGAGTGCTGCCAAGTTGGCATCAAAAGCTACCACCACAGAAAAGTGTATTTTAGAATATGCACAAGAAACACTAAAGTAAGTTTGTATTATCTTGGAATGACCTTGCAATAGATGAAGGCAGGAAAGGCATATGGGAAAAAAGGGATGCCTAGGAATTTGCATCTTTAGAGGGCAGGGGAAGATGAGCCTGTTAGGTGGAGTAAAACATTTTCTTTTGGAACAGAGGTGAATGAAGATGGATGGAGAAGGAGGTACAGGAAGGTGAGCTTTGTGGTCCTTGGATTTAATAATGCATGAAGTGAGGTCATCCATTAAGGATAGAAAGAGACACTTTGAGAGGATGGGGCCAAAGAATTATAGTGTTGAGGGTAATTATCAGGGAGGCACTAATAGGAGTTTGCTTCCAGGAAGTGTGATGTTTGAAACTGTTATTTCACTTATGATGTGTATTTTACTTCTGACAAGATCGGTGATATGTTCTGATATTTGGTAGTCAAAAACTTCATTGTGTAATGACATAAGGTAAGATTGCCAAAACAGAGGAAGATGGTGGAGGTGTGGATGACTCACTGACTTAATTTTCTCAGAAGTTAGAATGGAGCACCTATCCACACCACTTTGGTAATTTTTATGGAAAGATATATTTAGTGTCTGAAAATCCCCTACTTTTGGATCTTTCCTAAGTGAATTTTCCCTTAATAAACCACAAGGTTCTGTGGAGATATTGTGAAATCCAATTTCTTAACAGAATATTCAAAACCATGCTTCAAAAGAAGTCAAATGTTGAAGAACTCGTATTCTGGTGTCAAAACTTATGTCAGATAAGACAGAAGCTTAACAGCAAACAAAGAGACCAATGGATAGACAATGGAGAACTAGCAATAAACTCTCATGGTTTCAGTGTCTTGATTTTGACAAAGGGGAAACTAATTCAATGAGTGTAAAAATAGTACATTTGTTCATCTGTATTCATGAGTTCTGACTCTGTGCCTTAAGTCAACCATACACTAAAACCTTCTGAAAAATGCTTCTGTACTGAATATGTACAGACCTTTAAAATAATCACCATTCCCTAAACAATGCTGTTTGACAACTGTTAACCTGTCATTTATATGTGTTAGATGTTGTAACCTAGAAATGATCTTCAATTTACTGGAGGATTTTCTTCAGTTTTGTATAAATACTATGCCAGTTTATGTAACAGACTTGAACAATCATAGGTCTTGATATCTATAGGGATCTGGAACAAATCCCCCACACATACTGAGGAACAACTTTATTTTCCAGCTTATATCCCCAAGGCATTGAAAAGAGTGATACTGGTTTTCTACTGCACATCACTTAGAAAGTTCAATGTGGGAGAAGATAGTTTCAGATAATATATATCTGGAGAGGAATGTATAAACAAATGTAACATAGAAAGAAAAAAATAACCTAGTTAGCACTGAAGGAAGGCTCTGGATAGACAGTTGTCTGGAGAAGGTGTACAGATGGTGAACAAGCATTTGCAAATTGCGTAGTATCACTGCTCACATGGAAGATTCAAGTCACACCCACCAGGAGAAAAGCACATGGGTGTAATGTTGGCAATGACTGTACACTGACAGTGGGCATTAAAATAGTGTAACCTTGGAAACTAATCTGGCAGTTCTTAATGGTTAAGTTGACCATGTGATCTGAAAATTACACTTTAAATAGATACATAGGGATAACGAGCATGTGTATGATAGAGTTCTCCAGAGAAACAGAACCAACAAAGTGTGTGTGTGTGAATGTGTGTGTTTGTACACACTCATTCTATCAGTTATGTTCCTTTAGAGAATGTGTGTGTGTATGTGTGTTTGTGTGTGTGTGTGTGGTTTATTAGAGTGGCTTACAGGCTGTGGTCTCAGTAGTCTAACAATGGCTGTCCCCAGAGAGGCCAACAGCCAAGGACCTGATAATTGTTCTGATGTGGGATTCCCCTCTGCATGCTACGAATATCATTGGTTAATAAAGAAACCTTTGGGCCAATAGGAGCAACAGAGCTAGGCAGGGAAAACTAAACAGAATGCTGGGAGAAAGGAGGCAGAGTCAAGGAGAAACCACAGAGCTGTCTCCGGAAACAGACACACTGAAAATTTGCACCATGACCTCGTGGTGATGCACAGATTAATGGGGATGGGTTAAATTAATATGTGAGCTAGCCAATAATATGCTAAAGCTAATAGGTCAAGTCGTGATTTAATTAATATAGTTTCTCTGTGATTATTTTCGGGCTAAGCAACGAGTAATTAACTAGTGGTCCCTTGAAACATTGTTCAGTTTGAGACTGGATATCTCAACAGTTCCATTGTGGAGTTAGAGTTCCAAGGAAGTCTTAGAGAGCTTCTGCTTTTCAGTTTGCATAGGAATCCAAGGATATAGGTTCTAACACCATTGAACAAATGCTTGAGCAACAAGATAAAAGAACTTGCCAGTGAGAAGTGTGGCCCAGGTTTAAGGTGGGCCTTCCCTGTCTCGAATGATCCAATTGAGAAATTCCTTCACAGGTGTGCCCCCAGATACTTGGGTTTAAGTTGATTTCAGATATACTCAAGCTGTCAATCATCATTGACTAAAATGGTTTACAACCAATAGGGGTGGAATAGCCAAACAATAACCATCTGTACACCACTAGAAAGGTCGAGAAACCTTGCTGCTAACTCCACCAAGCTGGATTCATTAGCTGCCCTATCAGTAAGAAAAGCAAGAAGATTGCTAGAAAGTCACTGGTCTTTAGTCTACATTGTAATGTCAAAGACACTGGATTTTAATGTTAGACACTGAATGCAGCAGCAGCAGCAGCACCATCACCACCATAATCATCATCATCACTACCATCCATCATCATCACCATCATCATCACCAGTAGTAGCAGCAGTAGCAGTGGCAACAGCAGTACTAATACACTTCCCCACAAGAAGCAAATGAAGGTTTGTGGTGTGGCATCATTCTCACTCAATAATTGAAAAGTCGAAATTTGCAAGAAGCAAATATGAAGGTTTGTTGTCTGGCAACATTCTCAGCAATTGGAAAGTAGAAATAGTCCAAATGTCCATCAACAGAAGAAAGAATAAATTCAATATAGTGCATCTTCATGCTGTCTTTATATTTTGTATTAAAAATAATAAATAAGATAGCAGGGATGGAACTTGATGTTGCTATGTTAAATGAAAAAAAGCAACCTTAGTCAACCACAAATTGCACAGCTTCATCTACATTGAAACCTGGAGTAGCCGACTCTGAATTAATGGTTAGCAGGAGCTTGAGATCTGAAAGGAAGAGGTTGTTAAGGGGGTTACATCTATGTGGTGTGACTTATTTTTGACAGAATGAAGTTGTTCTTCAGTTGACTCTGGAAACAGGTTACAGTGCTTGATATTCAAAAAGGTAATGGATGAACTACAAACTGTGTGAGCTAAATCTCAGAAAAAGATTATAAAAGAAGTAAAAAAACATGCCCGTGTGGTCTACACGAGGGTAGTAAGAAGAGAAATTGCTGAGTTACTTGAGGCTCAATGCTGATTTAGGGGGGAAATGAGTGAAATCAAGATGCAAATATTTGTTCAGAGTAACCTCTGAGTAGAAAGCAAGAAAGCTGTATAACTCCCAAGTCTAGACCAGAGAGTCACATGCTCACATGGTTGTATGTTGTTACAAGCTGTATAACTCCCAAGTCTAGACCCAGAGAACCACATGCTCACATGATTGTATGTTGTTACTCTTGATTAAAGGTTTTACATGACTGAATCAAGTCGCTAAAAATTATGTGCTCCTGGCTTCATTTTTGTGGCAAGACTAATGCAGATGTTTATAGCTTAAATGGTTTTTCACCCAGTTCTTATTTATAATCATCCCTGAGTTGCTTTCCATATTTTCTAGATTTCATGAATTACAACTTTGACTTTTATTTATTGTTAGCTTTCCTTTCAGTCCTGTCCACTCTATTCGTTCACTCCACCATCTAGGCTCCATCCTTAGAGGTTACTGTCTTTTAATAAGCTTCCATCTAGGTTCCTGATGCTGTTAAAACTTTTATTCTTCATAAACCTTAGCATTTTATACAAGTCTACAAGCAGCCAGTGTTAGCTTTATCCACGTTTCTATTCATATTTGTCTGTTTTTAAAATTAGTAAATATAACTCCTTCTGAAAATTCCATATAAATTTAATCTTTCCCTTCTGTTTCTTTCTCTAGTGCCTGGTTTTGTTTGTATCTGATTTTTCATCCTGACTTAAATCAAGGCTGACTCTGAGGTTTGAATTTATGACTGAAGCTCCTGTGGTTTATGTCTAGATTCTAGTAGGATTGCTTGACATTTATAAACTCCTACACCCAGCATCTGATACCTTCAGTAATAACTAATAAGTAGCATGGTCATATGACATCACATTTATCTAAACATCACTAAGCATGCAAGGTCACGAATGGAGTGGCAGAGTATCCTAAGCCTTCCCAATCTGAGTAAATCTCTCTAATTGGTTCAGCAAAGAAATGTGTTCAGGAAGTCCAAGGCACTTGAGTACAAGATTTTGATCTTGCCATTGAAAGTTCAAAATGAGGCCCTCAGAATACAGTTGAGGAACTGGCAATATGAGTGAATATGTAAAAGTACTCCCCGTCCAAACTTGACAGCCTGAGTACTGGCTCCCAGGAACCCATGGTGGAAGGAGAGCACTGACTCCTGCAGGTTCCCCTCTGTCCTGCATGGGCATACACTGTGCTGTGTGCTCTCCCCTTCTCCACACACACACACACACACACACACACACACACACACACACACACACACACCACACCACACTGTAATGCTCAAGTGTGGTACATAAAAGGAAGATCAGTTAATATTCAGGTTTCACAGCCAGACAGCAGCAAAATATGGAAGCTGAAAGCTGCACATATTGTCCCTGGGTCAGACTCACAACAAAACAACAGCAAGAGGGACCTCACCTGAGATCCGGAACTTGAATGCATGGTCTACAGATATTAGAGGGGCCCACAGTCACCTTATGTGCACAAGGTTGTCAACAAGGGATTCTGCTCCAGCACTGACATGAAAGAAAGCTGGGTCCTTAAAGAAAGAAGCAGAAAGTCCAGACCCAGAAGGTGCAGGTCTAAAGGTGTGATCACATCTGCTCAACTGTTCCTATCAGTCTATAGCAAGGTGAAGGCAAGCGGACACACAAGCAGGGCTGTGGAAAGCCAGAGAAAACACGAACTGGGAAGTGATTTGATTAACACCCTTTCACGCCTCCCTGGACATCCGAGGGTATGTAGACTATAACACATGCTCTGTCTTTCCACTGATTCTTTCTCTTTCCCTTTTGAAGTGTACAAGCTGTCTGTAACCATGTTTCACACTCTACAACTGCAGTTCTAGACACCAGATTATTCCTGAAGAACTATGAGGGCTACATGAGGCTCTGAGCTTCTTCCAGCTTCTGCTGGCTCCAGGATAGCAGTGTTAAAATGAGACCCCATACTTATCACATTCTTTAACATCTATAACCATTTCCAATGTGTGCTAGAATCAAATATAACTCCTGGACCAAATTCAAGGCCATCCATAATCTGGTTCTTAGCTGCCAATCCAACCTCCTTTCCTAATTTTGTATGTGACATTCTCAGAAGGAAGCAGCTCTTGGGAGCTGGCCAGCTCCATGTGGAATTTCTTTACTTCCTGGGACCATGAGCCATGTAACGACTGTCTGTTGAGAGGTTCAATGCTTTGTCTCTTGGTATCTTTGCACACTTTGGAGAGTGGTTTGGAATACCAGTGGTGAAATCTCTAGATACAAATATGGTACAAATTTCCAGGTGTTAGGTTCCCTAATATATTGATCATTCAAGCGACAATTTTTATAGAACATTTAAATCCTTTATTGTTCATGGGTACATTGTCTAATTCCCATAACATTTTATGATTTTTTATGAGTAAACTGTTGACTTTTATGTCAGTAATTAGCATTTTAAAGTTTGAAAGCTAACTTCTACCTTCACATATTTTCCACAAAGCTTGAAAACATGATCTGGCTTTTATTTTGGAATTTTCCATTACATCAACACTTCAATTGAAATACATTTCTTTAAAACCTCTGAAGATAAATTTGGATATTGAAACTTTTATGCCTTGTATTACTTCATCCACTCCCTTTAAAATTATTTTCTTTATTAAGACTGTACTTAAAGATAGTTGCCTAAAAACTGGAAAGGGTTCAGGAAGTCAGGTAAGATGAGGGAACTGGCAAATCCTCAATATCTGCTATTCCATTTTCTATAGAAGTGTAATTTTACCTCAGAAAATATAAATAAAAACTCTAGCACTCCCTTTCTCATCTGGATATGCTTTATGACTATGTATGTACAATGTGGTGTACAGTGAGGTAGCAGGTAGTAGATTTTAAAAAACATGTTTCAGAGAACAAAGGTACTTCTGCAGTCCCAGCAGTGGGGAGGCAGAGCTAGTAGACTCCTGTAGCACATGATCCAGTGGAACAGCAAAATCAGATAGCTCCAGGCCGAATGAGAGACCTTGTCTCAAAATCCAAGTTGGAGATGGATTAAGGAAGACAACCAACATTAGCATTTTGTCCCTTATACATATTACATGTGTGTATATATTCACATTTTTGTGTGTTTATATATATATATATATATGATATATATATACACATGCAAATATATATATATGATATATATATATACACATACAAATATATACATGAGAGAGGGATATGGGATACTTTTGGCTAAATGACTAGTCCTCTCAATGTGGATAAGTAACAGCTGCTCTCTGGCTTGCTCAGCAGTTAGTTTGAGGACAATTTCTAATTAATATTTGCTTCATAGAGTGTCTCTAGGTCTCCATTATGGGTCAAGCTAATGAAAACCACTCACTAGGGATGAGATATCAAAATTTTAAGCAGTTTGGGTTCAGAGATATGTACTCCTAATATCTACCATTGATTGTTTATACCTGGACTTGATCTTGTTAAAGAAACGGTCCTATTTTACTAAAAAAGCAAATTTGTAGTTATCTATTACTTACACCCACTCTTAGTCTTAACCATTGCACATTCTAAGCCTTCCTTCCAAGCAAGAGCTACAACATCATGGAACAGGTGTTTTTATTTGTAAACAGTTACTTACACAGAGACTTTAGAATACTTAAATAACATTACCTAATGTACACGTGGGCTTTAACATTTAAAATATTTTTTTGCTCAATCATTAAGAACAAGAATTTAAATTTGAACATTTCTAGAAACAACAACAAACAATATAAATGGTCAGAGAAAAAAGATCTTTAAATTAAAGATATGCCAAATGGGCCATAATAGCATGACTAGGGTGAGGGTAACTAACCTCTCTCTGGATTTGAGGCCCTCCCCACAAGAGAGAATTTGTAACTTGCCCAAAACCCATATTTGGGGAGATTATAGGACCTATGGGGACCTTGCTCCTGTTGTTTTACTAAATGGACTTGGTTTTAAATTGCCCTCTAAATACTTATGTTCATACCCATAGATTAATGTATCTCTCACTCTTAGACATGGAAGGTTTTGTAATGAACATTGATGAATGTAGAGAGTCATAGTTGCACAAGATGCTTAGAACAAGTGACTGCTAAATGCTCACCCTTACATAGGACATTTATATTATTCCCTCTCTGGGTCAGAGAGCATCCTGGAATGGGGACAAAAAATATTGTTAGAGCTAGAAGGCAGGGAGAAGGGTTACAAATGTTTTCTGAGTGTGGGACGGTTATTGCAGCCATGAAGTTGCAACAGCTGTATTTGCCTGCATTGAGCCTGTCAATAGTCAGTCAGAAGTTAGAGAGAGAGTTCACCTTTCCATGGGGAACTATTAGCTGTTGAAAGATGCTAGGTAAGGGGAAGTCACTAATTTAGTTGTGTGACCACTGGTGAGTACACTAACCTTCAACAGATAGTTGCACACACATGATCACATGTACGTCCCTGCTTAACTTCAGTGGGCCACAGAATTACAACAACATGGGTGGCTTTATCCCTAAAACCTGAGAAAGCATTTGTTTTTTAGATGGGCTCTGTTTGATGGCAGCAAGTAGGAGTGCCATGGCTCCTTTAACAGAGTTCTGGATTCAGTGGTAGCAAAAAAACCAAAAACCAAAACAAAACAAAACAAAAAAACCGAAGTGGTTTTGCAATGGCGGCTGTTTGGTTCGTGTTGCCAGCATGAACTCTGGCTCTTTCAAGAGGCCAAGCACTTCAATAGAGTTTGTAGGCAGAGTGTTTCAAGTTACTTAGTAGCAGCATGGGCAAACTGATTACCAGAGTTGAGGTGGTGAGTATGGCTCCAACCTGGCAGTCTCAGAGGCATTGAACAGACCTCCGACATGTTGGACTGGGCTGAGTCAAAAAACAAAGCAGCCTTAGTCCTAGCCATACCACTTTGCATTTTCAAAGTAGTCATTGGTCAGAAAAAGATTACAGGCACACAATAAAAACAGATTCAGATGAAAAAGACCTCTAAATAGGTCACAGTGTTGGTTAAATGTATGTAGGCTTGAGAGACAGAGGAAAAGAAATATAGACAATTATAAAAGAAAGTAAATGGTTTTAAAAAATTGAACAATGTGTTTAAAAAGACAGAGTACAGACAGTCATAGGTTGAAGGATAAAAATAAGCCACATATTCTGGCAATTACAAACAATTCTGCTATGAACATATAATAGAGCATATATTTTTGTTGTATGATAAGGCCTTTCTTGGGTATATTCCCAAGAGTGGCATTGCTGGGTCCAGGGGTAGGTTGATCCCGAATTTCCTGAGAAACTGCCACACTGCTTTCCAAAGTGGTTGCACAAGTTTGCATTCCCACCAGTGTACCCCTTTCTCCACAACCTCTCCAGCAAAGGCTATCATTGGTGTTTTTGATTTTAGCCATTCTGACAGGTGTAAGATGGTATCTTAAAGTTGTCTTGGTTTGCATTTACCTGATCGCTAAGGAAGTTGAGCATTTCCTTAAGTGTCTTATGGCCATTTGAACTTCTTCTGTTGAGAATTCTCTGTTCAGCTCAGTGCCCCTTTTGTAATTGGGTTGATTAGCGTTTTACGGTCTAGTTTCTTGAGTTCTTTATGTATTTTGGAGATCAGTCCTTTGCCAGAACCTGGAAACAACCTAGATGCCCTTCAATGGAAGAATGGATGAAGAAAGTATGGAATATATACATATTAGAGTACTACTCAACAGTAAAAAATAAGGACTTCTTGAATTTTGCATACAAATGGATGGAAATAGAAAACACTATACTGAGTGAGGTAAGCCAGACCCAAAAAGAGTAACATGGGATGTACTCACTCATATTTGGTTTCTAGCTTTAAACAAAGGACATTGAGCCTATAATTAGTGATCCTAGAGAAGCTAAATAAGGAGAACCCAAAGAAAAACATATAGGCATGCTCCGGAATATTAACCTTCATCAGGCAATGAAAGGAGACAGAGACAGAGACCCACATTGGAGCACCAGACAGAAATCTCAAGGTCCAAATCAGGTGCAGAAGGAGAGAGAGCATGAGCAAGGAACTCAGGACCGCGAGGGGTGCACCCACACACTGAGACAATGGGGATGTTCTATCGGGAACTCACCAAGGCCAGCTGGCATGGATCTGAAAAAGCCTGGGATAAAACCAGACTCACTGAACATAGTGGACAATGAGGACTACTGAGAACTCAAGAACAATGACAATGGGTTTTTGTTTCTACTGCACGAACTGGCTTTGTGGGAGCCTAGGCAGTTTTGATGCTCACCTTACTAGGCCTGGATGGAGGTGGGTGGTCCTTGGACTTCCCACAGGGCAGGGAAACTTGATTGCTCTTTGGGCTAATGAGGGAGGGGGACTTGATTGGGGGAGGGGGAAGGAAATGGGAGGCAGTGGCGGGAAAGAATCAGAAATCTTTAATAAATAAATAAAAAGAAAAAAATAAGCCACATAATGCTGAAACACAGAGAGTCTGGATTACACATTTTATTGTGTGTTCTTTGAATATTTTGACTGTAAATGACTGTACAGGCTGCTAAGCTAAACCAACATATATGTTTTAAAGGTTTCTTGACTTCAGAATTTGTGTCTAAGGATTTGTTGCTTTGGAAAAGAGGTTCTACTTCTGTTTCCACAGAAGATGAGAACCTGTGGATTTCTTCCAGACTAATGTGGTTTGATGGACCAAGAGCACCTGAGAGGTTTCCATGAAAATCCCCTCCAAATACTTTGCCTAACAAAAGCGGGAAGTAGTTTGGAAAGAACTATGCCCAAATTCCCAAATGATGTTTATAAATGTTTGTTTACATTTAAAGGGGGATATGCTATAGAGATTTGCATCGGTATGGATCTTGTTCTATTGATACAAATTTTAGGTCAGTTTTGTTATATGTATATTTCTGCTCTTGATTAAGATACTGTGTTTTGCAGCTCATTAAAAATGTAATTTATAATTAGGAAATATAGGTAAATAGATAATCATCTATAATAGTCAAGCTTCTAGTCATGCTAGGTTTTCTAGATATATAGAGATATATTTCAGATAGATATGCATTTCTCATATCTTTCAGAGGTGTTCAGAATATAGCATTTAAAATGATTTAAGAATTTAGATTTTTTTCATGGCAGTGAGACACATCTGCTCCTGGCAGCATCAATTACTTCAAGAGGAATTGCATTAAAGAGGCTCTGTATGGAGTTTGTTGGTCATTTGGGCAAGAAACTGATCTTGTCTGAACTGCTTGATGTTATGTTGTAAGGACTGGACTTGCAGGACCACAGAAAAATGACTGTGGAACTTGCCTAAAGGTGTGACAGTCCTTCAGGGTTCCTGCTTCATGAAAGAGTCTGCCAGACAGTCTGTAAAACACCAATATAGGCAGAACTGTCTTTAAAATTTTCTGTTTCAAGGAAAAGTCTGCCAGATAGTATGGGCCTAGAGGCTGAAGATAGGTGCCCCAATGATACAAAAGATCTTTGGGTAACTGTCCGGGTGACAAGATGTCTCTGTCAATTCTAGAGTTTTGGAAGGTGCTTGCAACGCACTTCTTGTTAACTTAGATAATACTATATCCTTCTGGAGTCTGATGGAGTTGAAGAATAGATGGTTACAATTATAGTTTTCTTTAGTTATGATAAAAGATAAAGTAGATATAAATATTGTAACTGTAATTCTTGCTTGATATCTGTTTTGTTATATGTAATTTTACTATGTTAAAGTTAAACCTTTCTTTTTATTTAAACAGAGAAGCAGAAAAGAGTAAGTGGTATGGGAAGTCCTTCTGTATATGTGTTGCTTCTATTGGTTAATAAAGAATCTGCTTTTGGCCAATGGCTTAACTTAATACAACCAGGCTGGAAGATATATGTATGTATGTATGTA
>NW_026068034.1:3570484-3576146 GCF_014885135.2 Alexandromys fortis
AGAGAGAGAGAGAGAGAGAGAGACAGAGAGACAGAGAGAGAGAGACAGAGAGAGACAGAGACAGAGACAGAGAGACAGAGACAGAGAGACAGAGACAGAGAGACAGAGACAGAGATAGAGACAAAGAGAGACAGAGAGAGTAGACAGAGCATGTAGCAGCCACCAAAGACAGACACCTCCTCTGGAGTCCACTGAAATTTTGCTGGTATGCAAAAACCTTGTGATGGTGCACAGATTAATGGAGATGGGTTAGTTTAGGATATAAGAGCTAGCTAAAAATATGAGTAAGCTTTTGGACAAACATTATTGCAAATAATATAGTTTCTGTGTGATTATTTCATGTCAGGGTGTTTGAGAAATGAATAAGCAGCCTCCTCCAACAATAGAATAAAATGACAATGCCATGGGAAAGAGACTTGTGAGAAAGAAAGGGGTTTGGCAAGGTGGGAGGGAGATGAAATAGGGTGGAGAGCACCCAAAGCTATATATTAATTAAAAACAAACAGTTGTACAATCATTTTAAAAAGACAAAATTAATTTCACTATTTCTTGGACATACATTCAGAGAAAGAATTTAAGTATTTTGGTTGAATTTATCATTGAGTTTTTTGATAGCTAATAGTACATAATTAATTGATATACATAACTACATATAAATGTAGGTCTATAACTGTCATAATTCCAGCTGAAATAAAAAATCATTTGCAAATTCAAGTCTGTTGATGTTTACATGATAAAAATTGTTAAAAAAAAGAAATGGTTTTAGTGGTACTTTTCCATTCTTTTCTGAACAAAGACTATGTTATGCCATTTTATTTAAATGTCAGATGCTCAATTAGCATCTGTATAAATATTTCCACCCTATAGCATGGAGCTTTTTCATGTTCATTTAATTCTGTTCAAAGGTTAATTCCTTCTTTGCTGTTTGTTCAATGGTAACAGGTAATAAGTAGTGAATTATTTTCATAATTATTATTATCAAGAAAATTATTACATTTATCAAAAGCAGCACAGCCACGATTTTCATCTTGTCCTAAGGCCTTACTGCAAACTTTCATTATAAATCTCTGGATAACTTCAGATACACATTTTCTAGGTGTCAGAATCTAGCCATAAATATGAATAATTTACCAAATCATCTTAAAATGGCTTAGAAATCAAGATAAAAGAGAAATACCCATTATTCAAAGGAATCCTGCTTGAAAGGTTATTTTTTTAAATTCAGGAACTTCAGGAGACTATTAACTGAAGATTTATCATAAACTCTCTTTAGCAAGTCTGTCAATAAAACCTGAAATCCAATTCCACAAGACTGTAAAGATAAGGTTATCTATTATATGCCGTGGGTTTGAAAGGTTATTTTTCACTGGGAAACAAAGCTGCAATTTAACATAATGTACCGTACCCTGCTTTTACCACTTCTGTATGGGGAGAATTTTTGTTGAACCATGTAAAATGAATTCCTATCTCATATGCATATCTAGTAAAATGCGGGAGAAGTCTTTGGATTAAGACATCCCACATGCTAGGCTGTGGCAGGTTGCTGTGGCAGTGTCTTGTTCTGCTTTCTAACATAGGTTATCAATTGGTTTATGTGACTTCTTGGCCAGTATGCAGCAAGAATAAGACTTTTGACAGGTATCTATACTTTATGCCTTGCTTTTTTTTTATTAATGTCTCAAGTGGGCTTAGATGTGAGACTGGTCTAGTCTTTCAAACCAAGCAAACTCACAGATATTTGTGAGACAACTCACTAGGTCCTCTGAAAGCATAGTATTCAGCAGACCATTACCTTATGAGTGATACCAAGAAAAATCAATGCAGTTATTTACTTAACCACAGAATTATGATATCATGATAATTTGTTACTATAATCTATGTTCCCTCTTCTTATCACCTATATATCAATCAGTTAGCTATCTGCCTACCTACTCTGTATTCTCTATATAGGCATGAATCCATTTATCTTTAACTTTTCATCTCTCTATCAACTATTTATTATCTATCTTATAATTAGATTATTTATCCTTTATAAGTATCTGTCCAGCTACTTATGAACATTTCTATCATTTGCTTATCCATCACTTTTCATTTATGTCTATATGCATCTTGATGTTTGTTTTCTGTCTATCCATGAATTATATTTTAAATTTTTGTTTTATTTTTTGTATATAAATTTATTTGCCTGAATGTCTGTATGTGTACCATCTTTGTACCTGGTACCCTTGAAGGTTAGAAGAAGGCTTTAGATCCCCTGGAACTTGATGATTTGGATATAAGTGCTGAATACTGAACCACTGAGACATATTTACAGACCCTACAAATTATATTTTTGAAAAGAATCTGTTTTACTGACTTTATGTACCCAGATTTTGACTTAACAGGCTTTATGGATGTTCATATATACTTGTTAGTAAGGGTGTGTGCACATGTTTATGTGTGGAATGAATGGAGAGGCCAGAGGTGAAGATCAGGACTTTCCTGGGCTACCTGCACCTTTGTTTTCTGAGATAGGGTCTCTCATTGAACCTGAAGCTCATCAACTTGAGACCGGGATAGCTAGTCAATGACTGTAGTGATCTGCTTGTCACTGCCCCTGCCCCTATTCCTGGGGTTGCAGGCTGGCAACACTACACTCAGCTTTTTATATGGAAGATAGGGATCCCAACACAGGTCCCCATGCTTGGTTGGAAAGCCAAGTGAGCCATCTTACCAGTCAATTTTGTAAGATTTAACATGTGGTTGTTTTATTTAAAATGTCCAAAGTAACTTGTACATATACAACTAAGATGTTTTTACTAACTAACTTATTAGAACATTCAGTATCCTTATAGAATATATATATATATTTATACACACATGTGTAATATACATATATACACATAGACATACACATACATATATATGCATACATACATATATACACACATATATAATTATTTTCTCTGTGTAAGTTAAATGACTTATTGATGATCAAGAAATTAGTGAAAGGAGGATTGAGCCCTGGTTTCTTGCTTGCTACATTGCCTTCCATGTAGTATGGTCTAGCAACTTATCTAATAATAAAACACTATACACATCAAAAATAAAACTCAGTGATTAATGTGAGTTTTCCAAGTGGAGTCCTGAACAGAGTTAATCAGGACTGGTGTCTAGATTTTATCATGAAGAATTCTATAACTGCCTATCAGGAATTGGGAGTATGCAGGCATTATTTTAGCCAAAGCATCTGATTTATAGCCATGGCTTCCATATCTGTGTGACCCCATTCAGAGGTGCCTCTGAAGTTTCCTTGAAAGTGTGTGTGTGTTGTTTCTAGTTATTAAGTAAGTACTTCATTTTGAGAAAGATGTTGGTAACTATGTCTCTTTTGAAAAGTGAGTGGATGTATTTTCAAGGTTCAGATGCTAATGCATATTCTTCTCATGGCTCCTTATGAAAGAAAATTAATTTCACTAAGAGTGCACATGTTTTCATGCTGTTCTTTCTTAATTAAGTTGATTAGAGTCCTAGTTGGACCATTATGTCAAGGTTTGCCATGCTCAAGACAAAATGTGAACAGGCAGGCAATTCATTTGAATGACTATAATATGAGTTTAGAATACCTAGGACAATAGGTCCCTCTTAATCTTTGGTTAATAAGTCATCTTAATTACAACTCAGGCAAGGACCTTGACAAAATTTCATACTTTACACTGAGGGAACCATTATGTTTTATACCTTCCCTTGACAAGTTGTAGAAGTGTCAGGTGTTTTGGGAAAGATTTGATTTCCAATGTTAAATTTTTATCCATGTATTCTTTCTCCTTTATAATTTTTATTAAATTCTTATTATGTGACTTTTTATTAAAGTACAATATAGCTGCAGAACTCGGCATAAATAGATTATTGTAAATTTTCATAAGCATGAATATACATTTAAAATAATGTTACAATCAAGAAGAATTCTAATATTTCAAATCTCTCTTCATTTTTGTACTTTCCTAATTTCTTTAACTCTAGAGCATTTTATTATATTTTTCATTATCCAAAAGAAACCAATCTAAATATAACTTGATCACACTTTTCCCCTCCCCCAAGTTCCCCAGATTCTCTCTCCTCGCCACCCAATCAACACCAAGCTGTCTCTCAAGAAACAAAAACCCAATTTAACAACAAAACCATGAAAACATCTTCCTCAAAAGCCCCACCAAACTCCAACCAAACAAAAGCCCATAAAAGTACTGTGAAGTCTGTCATATGCTGGGCTACATCTTCTGAAGATAAGGCCTGCCCTGGAATAGTTGACATACCCAATATCACTTTATTGTAGAAAACTGATTTTCCCTCTTCTAGATGATGCAAGTGGCAGCTCAGTTGTTAACCCTCCATTTTAATTTTAATTTTTATTTATTCTTTGAAAATTTTATGCTTGTATATACATCCATCCTTCTTTCCAATGATCCTGGAACCATCCCATTGCATCTCCCTTCAAGCTTTATGCTTTCATTTTATACATTTTAATTAGTGAATTTACTCTTTAACTCACTAAGTCTAATCAGCTAACTAATGCTTCACTTATGTGCATAGATATGGTATCATCCACCAGGATGGCAACTTACTAGAGTTCATACCTCAAAAGGGAACTGACTCTCCCTCCTCAAGAAGCTGCTGTTCGCCAAAGCCCTTGGCTATGGGTAGAGTCTCAGAAGTCCTTTTCTCATCCATGCTTACTGGCTTGATCTTGTGCAGGTCTTATTTAGGCTGTGAATTCATGAGTAGAAGAATCTTCTCATGTTCAGACGGTCTTATTTCAAAGCACTTTTCTCTTAACTTTTGGCTCTTAAACTATTTTCACTGTTCTTCCACAAAATATTCTGAGTCTTGGGGTGAGGGATTGACAAACGTGTCTGATTTGTGACTGAGCACTCTATGAGCATTTATTCTTTGAACTTTGTTTAGTTGTGGGTCTCTATATTAACTGAAATCTATTCACTGCTATGAGAAATTGTAACAGCACTCTCTCATCAGGAATGCCAACCTGCAAATAATGTCACAACGACTTATTATTGGCCTTAGCTTAGGCTTGTTCTCAACTAGCTCTTATAATTTAAATTAACCAATATTTTTAAATCTATGTTCTTGAGCTTGGCCTATTTTCTTGTTTCCATCCTGCCCATCCTGCTTCCTCCCAACTTGGCTGGCAATTCCACCTTCCTTCTTCCTATAGTTCTTTCACTGCCTGGAAGTCCCGCCTAAACCTCCTGCCTAAATTGGTCATTCAGCTTTTTATTATACCAATCACAACAATACATCTTCACACAGTGTGCAAATATCCCACAATAAGAAGCTTCTCTAATGAAATGTGACAGCTGAAGTAATCTATTGATACAAAGACTAAATTTTCCAGGTTCTGGCTATTACAAATAATGCTGCTATGAACATAGTTGAACAAATGCTTTTGTCATATGATAGGGCATCTCTTGGGTATATTCCCAAGAGTGGTATTGCTGGGTCCAGGGGTAGGTTGATCTCGAATTTCCTGAGAAACCGAAACACTGATTTACAAAGTGGTTGCACAAGATTGCATTCCCACCAGCAATGGATGAGGGTACCCCTTCCTCCACAGCCTCTCCAGCAAAGGCTATCATCGGTGCTTTTGATTTTAGCCATTCTGACAGGT
>NW_026068034.1:3584980-3588999 GCF_014885135.2 Alexandromys fortis
ATTTTATTGTAGGAAAAAAAATTCTCTCTCTTCATCCTGTTAATCCATAGTCAGGTTTCCAATTGCTTTGCAGAGAGTTGAGTTATGTGGTAGAACTGCTTCTAAACCTTGAGTTTTTCAAAATGTACTTGCTAAGGTGGAAGTTTGTAAAAATACAGAAACGCTGAGGAAGTCTACTATGTGTGATTGACAGCACAGAGGATAGTTCTAGTTGGTACTTTTTTTTTTTTTTATAAGAGATCACTGGGGCTCTGGTGTAAGATGAGGCAGCTTGCTAAACTGTCTGTGGAGAATATCTCTCCTTCATATCATTCATACTTGTATAGTTGCATAATAGGCACTAAATCTCCACATCTTGCCATATTGCTCTTAAAATTTTCTGGTTTCATCCCATGCTTATTCAGTCCCAGTCCCGCTGGCCTTGGTGAGCTCCCTGTAGATCAGTTCCACTGTCACAGTGGGTGGGTGCACCTCTCGTGGTCCTGACTTCCTTGCTCATGTTCTCCCTCCTTCTGCTCCTCATTTGGATCTTAAGAGTTCTGTCCGGTGCTCCAATTTGTGTCTCTGTCGTATCTCGATCCATGGCCAGATGAAGGTTCTAAACCGGATTTTCTGAACGTGGTGGACAATGAAGGCTGATGAGAAGCCAAGGACAATGGCTCTAGGTTTCGATCCTAATACATGAACTGGCTTTGTGGGAGCCTAGCCTGTTTGGATGCTCACCTTCCTGGTCCTGGATAGAAGTGGGAGGACCTTGGACTTCCCGCAGGGCAGGGAATCTGGACTGCTCTTCATTCTTGAGAGGGAGGGGAAATGGAGTGGGGGGAGGGGGAGAGGGGAGGGGAGTGGAGGGAGGGGGCAATGTGTGCAAGGAGGGGGAGGGAAATGGGAATTTTTTTGCAACAACTAAAAATAAAATAAAATAAAATAAAATTCTGGTTTCTACCTACCTTTCATTCCTTGCACATATTAGAATGAAGATTTTCATAGTCATCATTTTCAGTGGGGGCTTTTTTCTTGAAATGATGTGTTTTATGCAAAGACATGCAATAAGAACTGTAAAATGAATATGATTTGGTTAGAAAAAGGAAGAGAGACAGAGACCCAGGATGGTCTTAACTCCTTTCTTTGTTTTCTTGGTGTTTGCTAATCCACTTCTGCAGATACCTAACATTTCAAGAAGCACAATTTCAGAAATCAATAATTACAAGAAAATATCTCTGGTGACACTGCATATCTCTTAGATGTCACTAATTATTCTTAATGAATAGAGCAGTCTGATGGCTCGCATGAGAAGAGAGCTGTCAAGACCTTCTGTGACGAGGTATGTCACAGAAAAGTTCTGTTGATAAGAGTCAACATTATCATAATGTGAAGATTTTTTCTACTTTCTCTGGTGCCCTGGAAATAGCTTTTAAAAACCAGAATCTTTGCAGAAGAGCTGTCAAAGAAGAAAGAAAAGAAAAGAAAACTGAAAGAGTTTGGTACCTAGGCCACTGACCTGCATTAATTTCACCCATACCTTCACCACTGACAAGTAATTCAATCAATTATTATTTTCCTTGCATACTAGTCTGAAAATTCTTTTTGGTAGGCCCCTTCTAAAGAAGAAAAGTTAAACCAGTTCACCCTCAATTCATGCCTCATGAGCTTGGGAAGTTTAGACACAAACTTCCCAGGATATTTCAGCAAATTCAGGCTATACTATATTCCTTTTGGACCTTAAAGTAACTTGAGTGTATAGTGTAGGTACTCATTGTCAAGGAATAGCCATAAATGGATGAACTTCTCAATCTAAAACCCTTAAGAATCTCATTCAGCCCTCAGTATCTAGGGAGCTACATATGTGTTTGGTACATAAATTATCCTGTATCTGTGTAAGCAGCTTACGAACATATGGATTCCTTAGGAGCTGCAGTGGAATCTTCTCAAGCTCTGTTTGCAGTTCTTTATATGTGGCCACATATTCACAATGGCCAGAAGGAACCTTCTGTTATACGTGTGTTGTTGAAACCTCAAGAAAGGACTCAACAAATCTCTAGCAACCGCCAGTGCCTTGAATAGCCTTTGAGTTTCAGGTTTCTCAGCAGAAGTTTTCCTAGTGTATCGCCAAGACTCTAATTTGGATATCAGTTATTTATGGGAATTAACATGGAGAGATGGAACAGCAGGTCTGTGTGGGATGCTGGCAAGTCAGAGACTAAAAATGAGTGACG
The DNA here is from genome assembly GCF_014885135.2 of Alexandromys fortis. Lineage (NCBI taxonomy): Eukaryota > Metazoa > Chordata > Mammalia > Rodentia > Cricetidae > Alexandromys > Alexandromys fortis. The sequence continues at coordinate 3,587,197 of NW_026068034.1, forward strand.
TGTGTTGTAATGAGGTGCATACATCTGAGACAGAGGGTGGTAGAGGCAGAGGGGGAGACGAGAAGAACATATTATGATTTGGTTTATTTAAAGGCATTGAAAGAAAAATACATCACTCAAATGCACTCAGGTGAAGGTCTCTTCTTTATTTTTATCTAAGTGCCTTTATAGTTAAAAAAGAAACAATGAAGGCAATGAGACAACATACCATATTTAAAGGAAGAAAACCAGTATTTCCCTGTCACTGCAACTGTGTGCTTCCATTTTTTTCTGAGTCAATTCAGCTATGCCTTCCTTGTTCAGATGGGTCAGGAGAACACAATAGTGCACATCCAGGGTAGTTTCTCCGTGAGGCGAGCCTTTGCCTACCATCAGCACACCATAAAGTCAGACTTAGTGATGCACGCTTGGAATCTCAGGACTTTGTGGGGAAATGCAGGGAGGATATCTGAAGTTCAAAGCGGCCATTGCCTACAAAGTGAATTGGATACCAGCCTTGATAACATGAGACCCTGTTTCAAAAACAAGCAAACGGACAGACAATCAAATAGACAGGCAATGAAAACCTCACCACTGTTGTGCTTCAGAAGTAAGAAAGCTCAACATTATAGGTTTTATTTTGCTGTAAACCTGGACACCCTGCTATGGTGTACTTGTTACTGATAGGCAATTTACAAGAGATGTTAAGTTCTAATCAGTTGAAAAATTAGAAGCAAATGGCAGGTCTTTATAAATAGAACCATGGTAACTATGCTGGAATTATCTAATTCATTAAGTGTGATACATAAAGAGGACAAATCTGCTTTTTAATTAGCTAATAACATGAAGTTCTCGAGTGGGTGGCCAATAAACCTCTCAGGTTGATTGCTTCATGTTGTGTGTGTAACGATTGGCAGGGTGGTGGAGCTCTTGCTGGGCTGAACTGGGGGTTCTCCTCTTCTTTTGAGAAGTCTGTGTATTTATACCCATGAAACTGCGCTGCTCTCAACTTTGGTCAGAGAAGGTAATTTTTTTTTGCAGTGAATAGCAGTTTATGAAGAGATTTATATCTGGTTAATAGGCTGAGTATGACAGACTGTGAGTATTCAACCCAAACGTGACCTCTTTATCAACCCTTTCCTCCTGTTTCTGCACCTTCCATCGAGGTCCTGGGAACAGCACTGAAGAGGAAGAGGAAACAGTGTGAGAGCCTGTGTATGGAGGGAAATACTGAGAATGCTGTCCTTCAGTCACGGCATGGCTATTGCTTTTGGGAACTCATGGCAGCTGTGAGTATCTGCACACCATCAAGACAGCTATAGTTCAAGCATGTAGAGTGTGTGCTCTCCAGGCTTCATCTCTTCATAAGGAGTAGTTGGTTGTTGCTAGATCCCTGGGGAGGGAGAACCATTCTTTGGGTTTGTGGCAACTGGTTTCCTATGTTCCAGTGGATGGCCTCATTCCCATGCCTGCAAATGGCAGCACTAACTTGTCTTAGCCAGCTATTCAAAAGCAAAAGAAGAGACACAAAATACAGAGGTGGATATGTGTAGGGAGATCCAGGGGAAGTTGGAGGGGGAGATTAGGATGGACGTGATCATATTTCATTGTATACATGTATGGAATTCTCATATAATAAAACAGCCTGTGCCTTTTTTATAGGTGAGTTGAGCCCATTGACATTAAGTGATATTAATGACCAGGGGTTGTTAACTCCGGTCACTTTTTTAGTAGTAGAGTTCGTGTGTATCCCTTCTTTGAGTTGCGCTGGTGAAGGGTCTCTAGATGTCTGAGTTATTGTGGTCATTGTTGGACTCCTTGGTT
>NW_026068034.1:3589693-3593341 GCF_014885135.2 Alexandromys fortis
TGATTGCTTTTTCATGTTTCTCTTGGTTTTCTTGGGTATCTTTAAGCGATTTATTCATTTCCTCTACCTTTTTGTTTGTAATCTCTAATTGTTTATGGCAGTTTTTCACCTCCTGTTTAAGGTCTTCTATTATTTTCATATAATTCACTTTTGAGTCGATTTCTTCTAATTCTTCTGGAGTAGGGTGTACAATTCTTCTTATTTCGGGATCCCTTGATTCTGGTGAAGTCATGTTGCCTTTCAAGTTGTTGGAGGAAGTCTTGCTTTGGCGCCTTCCCATCTCCTCCTTCAAATGGAGCCAGGAGAGGGGGGAGAGGCCTGGTGTCTTGGTCCAGTCTTTGCTGTGAATGAGTCTCTGGGTGTATCTTTTCAGTGTAGAAGCAGGGACCGTCCAGTAGAGCTGGAACTCCTCAGCACCAAAACATGGACGACCGTCCAGATGGAACTCCTCAGCACTGCTCTGGGTGGGTTGTGGATGGAAGCCCGATGTCTCTCCTGGTGCCCGGATCGGATCTCCTTGCTGCTTGGGTGGCCCAATGATGTCTCTCCTGGTGCCCTGACTGGATCTCCTTGCTGCTTGAGTAAACAAGGGGCCTACCTTGCTTGCTGCAGGCAGGCTATTGGGACAAAGGAGCTACCACCCTCCTGATTCGGATTCGTCCCCTGTGCCCAAACAGGCTGAGCTGGGAGATGTTATGTGGTCAAAGAGGGGAGGTAGTCAGACGGAGGGGGGGAGGGTTGTAGATGCAAGCTGGGTGGGATAGGAAGAGAGAGGAGGTATCGGGCAGAATAGCCCCTGAGGATGACCAGGAAGTGTAGGAGGGGTGTCTGAGTTCCCTGTCCCGGGCTGCTGCCGCGGTCAGAAACTCACTCACCCCAATGATGTCTCTCCTGGTGCCTGGACCGGATCTCCTTGCTGCTTGGGTGGCTGGTAAACAAGGGGCTCATATAATAAAATAAAATGAACAAAAGACCGATGTGTTCTCAAGGGACTTTCCCTCAAGTGTAGCTCTAAAAATGAAACGATAAAAGCTATGTGAGAATAAGATACTTGTTACAGGTGGATGCACGCTAGACCACTCACCTCAGTGATGCTGGAATGATACTCTAGGCTGAAAACTCACAAATTGAGAAGACTGAAGTGAACAACTGGCCTTCTCTAGCCATGTTCTTGGTGGCTTGGGAATGACAGAAAGACTTTTTTTGGCTGAGGATGTGAATCAGTTTGTGAAGTGTAACACAAGTGTGAGGATCCTAGCTACATTGCGAGAAACAAGGTTAACAAAAATACAAGCCTTGTCATGAAGGCACTTGTAATCACAGTGCCTGAGGGAGGAGGTGGACACAGGAAAATCCCTGGCATTTGCTGATCTTCCAGCCTAGCCAACTGGAGAGTTTTAGGCCAAATAAGAGACTCCCAACTCAAGATACAAAGTGAACAGATCCTTGGGATGAAACCCAAATGCTATCCTCTAGCCTCTAAATACATGTGCATATGTACACAAATACATAGCTGCATGCACATGTGCAGAGGGAGAGAGAAAGAGTGTATTCAAGTGTGAGCACTTGTATACATGCACACACACACACACACACACACACACGAATACCCACACACACTGTAGAAAGATTTCTCTCCCAATGCCTGCCATGGCCATAATGTTTACTTACAAGCAACTAAAATAAGTCAGTTGTCCTAGCTGTGTTGCAAACAATGGAAGTGGAGTATGGATTGATTCACAGTTGTTTCTAGTTTTATAATTACAAAATGGCACAGCAGCATGTGAGCCCAAGCAGTCAGGAAGGTCTTCATGCTTCACTAATATGTCTTGGTTCTCATACTTTAGTCTATGTTCACTTTACCTGGGTATTTTAATAATATGCATCTTTCCTCTTGCTCTCTTCCTCCCTCCCCCTCCTCTTTTTGTCTGTGTGTCTCTGTCTCTGTTTCTGGATCTCTCTATGCCTCTTTGTCTCTCTGTGTCTGTGTCTCTTTGTCTCTTTCTGTCTGTCTGTTTCCGTGTGTGTGTGTGTGTGTGTGTGTGTGTGTGTGCAGAGATGATTGAATGCATGTGGAGATCAGATGCATCTTTAGGTGTTGATTTGCTTTGAGACAAAGCTTCTTCACTGTTCTGGAGCTCACAGATTCATCTAGACTGACTGCACCATACTTGTTGTATTTTCTTTATGTAGACTTTTAGGGACTGAACTCTGGTTCTCATGCTTATGAATCAGATACACTAGGGGCAGTAGCATATGCCTGGCAAATAAAAATATTTTTAAATTGCTCTGAAGTATGTATCAGATAAAAAACCATCTCTAACAAGTTTCTATGTAGAGTAAATGCTTTTGGGGCTTGAGTGCACTAAGGATGACCCACACTTCAGAGTCTGGACTGAAGAAATGGAGGAAAACTTGGACGCTCTTATCCATTCTTCTACAATTATTAAAATTAGATTTCCTCTTAACCTGTGCTGGTCAAGTTTATGATAAGTAACTCCCCATCATTCGGTTCCCACCTCTTCCTCTTACCTCATGCTTGGCAGAATCAGTATAAGGACATGTGGGAACATGCCCTGGTGACTAGAGCATGTTATTCAGGTCCACGTCCTGCTCAATGGTTCCATCTAAGATGGGGAAATTGATTCATGAAGAGCTGTGGAGGGGCAGCTAATGAAAGAGAATCCAAGAGCCTTTTCTCAGAGTGCATGACGGTTTTCAGTAATCTGTCTCCAGCAATTCTCCAGAAAGTTCTATGACCTAACATTTTTTGGTACATTTCTGGGGTGTGGGTAGGCTGGGAAGATATTTAAAAGGACAAGGAAGGCTTTATGCTAGCACTGCTAAAAATCTTTACACATGGTTTCCACTCTGATGTGATTAACTTTATGGAGAGAGTACCCAGGCTGGAAACAGGTGTTGCCTGGTCCACCAGGGCATGAGAAGACCTGTATAAATCTGGCCATCAGAAACTCTCTTTGGGAAGGTTTTCATGCGGAAGGTACTGTGCTGTCAGTTTTATATGACTTTAAAAGACAACGCTTTGTTCTGTCCTTTAAATATGAGGCATCTAAGGGCCACAGAGTAAGCGAATTGTGTGAGTAACAGTGCCTTAGTGCCAACCAAGGATATATGGCTGAGCAGTAATTCAAGGCATGTGCATTCCTTCCTTGCTATAACTGTTATGTTTATGATGCCTAGAACTGTGCTTTAAAAATACTATTCTTAAAATTAGTATTAGTATTAATAATTGTTATCATCAAAATCATCGTCATTATGTTTTGCTTTTTGAGAGAAGGTCTCATTCTGTGGCTAATGATGAGCTAAAATTCATAATCTTTTTTTTGATTTTTTTTTTTTACGAAAAAATAAAGTATGACTTTCACATTTTAATCCCTCCTTCCAACTAGTGATCATAGGATCCAAGATATTGTTTCAAACAATATGATCATTGAATCAACTATTTCCAAAATGTTTCTTTAGGAATAATTTATGTGACCTCTTTAAAAATAAAAATTAGAAATATATTAATCGTTTTAATTAATGGGATTCACTGTGGTATTTTTGGAAAAAAATTAAATCATTAACATAAAATTTTTATGTAAATTGAAATTTTTGATGTTTGGCTTTGTATAAAATCACAGATAT
>NW_026068034.1:3599209-3611095 GCF_014885135.2 Alexandromys fortis
CTCAGGTTTGGTCTTTTTATTGTGTCCCATATTTCCTGAATGTTTTGTGATGAGAATTTGTTGGCTTTGCTGTTTTCTTTGATCAGTGCGTTTATTTTCTCTATGGTGTCTTCAGAATCTGAGATTCTTTCTTCTATTTCTTGTATTCTATTGATTATGCTTGTTTCTGCAGGCTCTGCTCGTTGATCTAGAGTTTCCGTATCCATCTGGTCCCCCGTTTGTGTTTTCTTCTTTGCTTCCATTTCAGTTTTCAATTCTTGAACCTGTTTGTGGGTCTCATGTAGGTATTTACTCAATTCTTCAAACTTTTTGTTATACTTCTCATCCATTTCTATAAAGGTGTTTTTTACATATTGTTTAAGGGACTCTATTGCTTTCATAAAGTCGATTTTTTCCACTTCTTCTGTGTTTGGGTGCTCAAGACCTTCTATTGTAAGATCATTGGGTTCTGGTGCTTTCATATTGTTTTTCAGGTTATTGGGTGAATTTTTGCCTTGGCGCCTGCCCATCTCCTCTTATTGATGCTCTCTAATTGGTCTTTTAAAACCAGATCAGGTTTCCCTGCTGAAAGAGGCTCCTCTTGCAAAATGCCCTCGTTCTGTTTCCTGGCTTCTGCCAGGGGCCAAGATCCCTCTCACCCCTCAGACGGGTCTTCAGGAAAAGAACCAGGTTCCCTGTATTCCAGGGACCTAGCCAACCAAAGGCCTACCTCTTTGATTAAATTGTCCTGGGGCGATCTGCTCTCAGTGTTGCGCTGGTCCCTGCCGCCTGCGTTGCCTGCCACTGTGTCAGTTTTTTTTTTGATTTTTAAAAATTTTTTTTATTGAGAAAAGGAAAAAAAAGTTTTCGCCTCCTCCCAGCCTTCCATTTCCCTCCCCCTCTTCCCACCCTTCTCCCCCTCTTCCCACTTTTCTTCCCCTCCCTCTCCAGTACAAAGAGCAGTCAGGGTTCCCTGCCCTGTGGAAAGTCCAAGGTCCTCCCCCCTCCATCCATGTCTAGGAAGGTGAACATTCAAACTGGCTAGGCTCCCACAAAACCAGAACATGAAGTAGGATCAAAACCCCGTGTCATTGTCCTTGGCTTCTCATCAGCCCTCATTGTTCGCCATGTTCAGAGAGTCCAGTTTTATCCCACGCTTTTTCAGTCACAGTCCAGCTGGCCTTGGTGAGCTCCCACTAGATCAGCCCCACTGTCTCAGTGGGTGAGTGCACCCCTCGTGGAGCCCAAGGCAATGTCCCCAGTTAGTTCCTTTGGCAGCTGAGGATAGGGAACCTGAAATGACCCTATGTTATAGCAATACTGACGAATATCTTGCATATCACCAGAGAACCTTCCTCTGGTGATGAATGAAGATAGAGACAGAGACCCACACTGGAGCACTGGACTGAGCTCCCAAGGTCCCAATGAGGAGCGGAAGGAGGGAGAACATGAGCAAGGAAGTCAGGACTCATAATCTTTTTGTCTCAGCCTCCTGAGTTCTAAAATGATGGGTAACAGATATAAGCCACCTCACAAAGTTGTATATGTCCTTGTGTCTTCACATATTCATCTGTATATGACAATATATGGAGGTCAGTGGCTAAAGTCAGGTGCCCTCCTTAGTCCATATCCACATTAATTTTTAAGGCAGGCTCTCTGAATATAGAGCTGACTGATTCATCACAAAGGCTGGCCAGTGACCTACAGGGTCTACCTTCCAGGGACAGGTTATATGCATATGCTATATATAGCACTTGTTTTTTCACATCATTTGCTAACAATATACTCTATAATCTGGACCAGCAGATACAAGAAAGGTGACTGCCGAGCTTTGCCAAAACAAGATAGGAACAGTCCTTCAAAATATTCTGCCTCACAAGAAAGTTCAGATATGCTATACACATAGGCCAGAGTTGGATGCCTCAACATTGCAGAGGAAATTTAGGTGACAATCCAAGCAGTTTCATGTCCTTGTCATTAGGTAACATTTAATCCTTTTGGGTCTTTGACAGAGTTGAAGACTATATAGTCATAGTTTTTCTTAGTTGTGATAAAAAATAAATTTGATGTGAAAATTTAGATTCATGAAGATAGGATAAATAATTGAATATTTTCTCTAAGGTCAGGCATTTTTTATTAACAATAGGCTCCATGTGTGTATTATTTGGGATCTAGGTGGTGTCCCCCTCAAAAGCCAAAAAAAAAAATAGCTACACAGGTTGGTCTTAAACTCATGGAAATTCTTCTGCCTCAACATCCAAGGTGCTGGGATTACAAGAATACATATCATTTCTTTTTGATTAAAAAATTGAGAATTCTTTTTTGGAGCTTTTAAAAAATATACAGCAGCTATTCTTGTCATTGTCATACTGCCCTGATGCCACCTCCCAAATGTGACTTATTGCCCACTGAGCCAGGTGTCTTTCTTTGCCTTCTATCCTGCTCTTCTCAGTCTAGCTCTCTACTATTGACACATCAATTTTTTAGTTGATCATATGGGCAGTTCTCTATCTGGGTCTGTCTCAGTTTACTTTATATGACCTTCTCTTGTTCTCCTCTTCTTGTCACAAGATTCCCATTAAAAAAAATCTTTCATGGCCCTAAAAAGGTTATTCTCAGCTCTTCTGGAAGCATTCCTTTTTGGTAAAATTGAATCCAGGGGTCCTTGATTTATTCTGCTATAAATAAATGCTGTTCATTCTTCTGCTCATTTATACTCAGCTTTTAAATTGCTTGACAGATGTTCTGACACAGGCTCCGCATGTAGAGGAAACAAAACAGAGAAGTAGTGGATTATTCTCCAAACCCCAGCTCCCTATGATGTAAGCTGGTTTATGCAAGTTACCATTCTCTCACATTCTATTAATTCTCTCTTTCTATTAATGATTCTTATTCTATTGATAGCCTTTTAATCAATGGTCCTTCTATTGACCAGCAGCTCTTCTCTTCTGTGATCTCACCCTCTCTTCTGGCTTTAATCCTCATCTGTCTCCTTATGATTTTCACACCACACCTTTCCAGACATCTCTTCAGTGCCTTTAATTTAGCATACAAAAAGCTGATGTGAATACTGACCTTCTAAATCAGTTCTTCTGCGTTTGCTCTGCAGTCATTGAAGGATGTCACCACATTCTTACTCAGGAATCTGGGTATCACCCTTGCCTTCTCTTCTGCTAACCTTGAACAAGTTCTGTTAACGAATGCCTCATTACATACCATCCGCCACATTTCTTCTGCTCTCCACCTTCTTCCTTGACAGTTCACCTCCTTTCCAGTTTTGTTCAAATTATTTTTATTTTGTATTGAACCCAATGTGACCTTTTAATACCAAAACCTAATGTCAGATTCTGAAGTAGTTTTGCATTTCTCTCATAAAATATCTGAAGTACATAAATAGACCTTTATTATAATGTAACATGTCTTATATTGATCTGTCCTTGTGACCCCCCTTCTTCTTTATTATGTTCTCTCATATATTGCTGCCTGACTAAAGTTTTCCCTCCCTCCACTCCTTGCAGATGGTCCCCATCCCCTCTCACCCAGATCCATGCCTCTTCTAGTTCTCTTCAAAAAAGAACAGATTTACAAGGGATATCAACTGAATATGACCAAACAAGATACAATAAAACTATGCACAAACCCTCATGTCAAGGCTAGGTGAGGTAACCCAGTAGGAGAAAAAAGGTCCCATGAGCAGGCAAAAGAGTCACACACACACACACACACACACACACACACACACACACACACACTGTTAGAGATCCCACAAGAAGATCAAGATAATAGCCATAACATACATGCAGAAAACCTAGCACAAACCCATGCAGGTTCCATGATTGGTAAGACCCTCTTAGATACAAAATTATAGCCCTCAAAGATAAATTTGAATTTTTGATAACATTCTACCCTCTCACAACGGTATTTTGCTTTCTAGGGACTGCTCTTCAGGCTCTCTCCTGAACTATTCTTGCTTGAGTACACTAATATTCCCTGTCTCTGTCTCTGTCCCAGTCCTTCTCCCTGCTCTTATCTCTCTTTCTCTCTCTGCATGTTTCTGAGTGATTACATCCATTTGTGTTGAGATTACAACATTCTTGGGTGTAGTTTCTCATCATTACTCCTATCTTGTTTAAAGCAGGGCCTTTTGATTCCCACTGTGTAATCTAGGCTAGCTGACTTGAGAGTGTCCAGCAATTCTTGTCTTTGTCTTTTATCTTCCCATAGTGGCACTGCAATCACAGACATGTACTACAATGCCTGGATGTATATAAATTGGGGGATTTCATATTGAGATATCATACTTGGATGAACAAGAGCTTACCCACTGGTCCATCTCTCCAGCCTTTGTGTGCCCTTTCTGGTGTACAAATTTTTTTCTTATCTAAACCTCTTTGACCTCTGTATCGTATATTCTGTTTATAGATGTCATAGAAGCTTCTGGGATGGGTTATAAATGTCTACTTACTTACTCTATCTCTGTTCTTGCCAGAATGTTTTTTTGGGGGGGGGGCGTAGAACTCGTCTCTTATCTCATGAATACTGCTAAGTATAGTGCCTGTCACAGGTGGGTGCCAATCTACTTGTGCTGAATAGACTAATAAAGCATGCAGCTTCAGTGAAGCACAGCTGCCTGGACAGAAGTGCAATTGTTTCTGCTGGATTATTTTAATTAAACACCAGGTGGAAATGCCAGGTACTTAAGGTGGAAATAAAACTCAGAGTCAATAGGATGACTTTATTATTGGAACCTTATAAACTCTGAAAATCCTTAAAAGCCACAGCTAATAAAAATATTTTGGGATGTTTGATCATCCTCTATCAGTTTTGAGAACAGGTTATGAGATTCTGTCATCTTTCTAATGATTCTTTGGGTTTTCTCAATTTATAAAGGGCTATTCTATTTTTATCAATGCTAGAAATACACTGTGCACAAATATACCACATTCTTGCACTGGGGCCTAAAACTTTAGGTGTGTAAATTCACCATTCATGAAATAACAGTCTTAAATTTCATTTCTTTAAGACACACTATCTCATATAATTCCATTAGAGAGAAAGAAAAAGGATTTACAATTTTACCCAATTCTGAACATTTTATGTTGTATCAACTTTCCTGGTGGATATATAAACAAAAGTTTCTTCACCTAGAGATGATACATAAAACAGATAAAAGCACATGACCATCATAATCCAATTTTGAATACAGGTATGGATTAGGATTTACCTACAGGTGTGTGAGTGTGTGTGTGTGTGTGTGTGTGTGTGTGTGTGTGATCGTCAAACAGATTTATCACCTAAAAATATCACTCCATCATGAATGCAGGTAACCTTCCAATTCATGCATGGTCTAACATCTCCTGCAACCACGTATAATGACTGAACTCCTATGTGAGAGTATATGGCTTTTCATTATTCTGTGTGTTCATGTCTCCATTGCTATTAACATAAACCTAGTTGACTCTCTACTATTCTGACGAGTTTATTGCCATGATTATGAAGTGGACTTGTAGAAAAGTCACAAAAAAAAAAAAAAACCTTCCTTAGCAAGTACAGGATTTGACATCTTCAGGAGAGTATACTTATTGTTTGCAATTCAAAATATACTCATTAATAAAATGTAATAACAGCTCCCTACCTATGTCACAGAGAGGAATGAGAATTCTATGAAGATGATAAGAGTAATGAAGAATATAACATGTTTCTGTTCTCTATAGATTGTATTCATTACCAAAATAAAGGAAACACATTGCACTTTCAAGAGCATGACATGTCCTTGGACCAGTAACGTCTCACCCAAACTCTATGAGAATAGTAATGAAGGTGTTTAATGTATATGTAAAAAAATCTATAAATTATTATTTTCCATTCCTTTTGTGTGCTTTATGCACATTTTACTAAAGTATAATATCACATACAATTGTGAAAAAAAGTAAATTTATAGATAAATTATTACAAGATAAATAGCTAATTTCTATTGTTAAAGTGACTGGATTAAGGAACATTTAAGGCTTAAGTGAGTCAAAACATTGGGTATGTTTGTGAGGGCATTTCTCAAGAGATGGAACTGTAAGGGAATAACTCACCCTGAATTTCAGGAACACCATGCAGTGGTCTGAGATCTCAGACTAAGTAAAATTTGCAAAAGGATTAACTGAGCCTAAGCATTTATCTATTTCTACATCCTGACTATAGGTAAAATGTGAGCAGCCCACCAACACCATGCTTTCTCTGCCGTGATAGACATTGTCCCCTGAAAAATGTAACACAAAAGAAATGCTTCCTTTCTTCAGTCGCTTTTTTTGTTAGGTATCTGGTCACACTAATGTTAAAGGTAACTAACATATAAATTTGAATCAGGAGTGGGGTTGTGTAGTTTGTAGGTTCACACCTGCGGTTTGTGGAGGAAGGTAGAAAAGATTACAGCCGTGAACTCAAAAGACCTTGAATTCTAGAAACTGTGTTTAATGGGATATCTTAGAGGTAGTTTAAAATTCCAAAATTGAGAGAAATATGGATAGTAGAGGCTTGAATCATAAAATTTCAGAGCAGAACATGTATTCTCTATTGGGAACTGGGCTAGAGACCATCAAATTACATTATGCCAAAGAATCTTACTGTGGTTTGCTGTCCTGGAAATGTGAATGAAATGATAGATGAAAATGAAAGACGGCATGACATTCAAGCTATAGCATGTTTATGGTTCGTTGCTTTTATGTAAATTACAGTCAGAGAGCAAGAAGCACAGCAGAAAGTTAGAAAACAAAACCATGTGATTGGGTGAGGATAGGGCTATACGCAAATTCAAAGTTTTAGATAGGAATGTAGAGAAAAGCAACTGTAATTAACAGGATTGGTATAATTAAAAAAGAGATCTTAAGTTATCCTACAATACCATGAAAGACTCCTTGAGGACTAAATGCTACCCATTGAAAGCTCTAGTTTTTTTATGTGAGTTTTCTATTATTTTTTTCACTTTACATACCAACCACAGTTCCCCTTACTCCCCCTTTTCCACTCTCTATCATCTCCCCTTCCTACCTACTAACCAACAACCACTTCTAAGAGGGAATAATGCCTCCCTTGCAGAGTCAACAAAGTCTGGCATACCAAGCTGAGGCAGGATCAAGCCACCCCCCCCCCCCCCGTATCCATGCTGAGAAAGTTATCTCACCATAGGGAATAGGCTCTAAAAAGCCAGTTCATCTACCTGGGATAAGTCCTGGTCCCACTGCCAGGGTCCTTCACAATAGATCAAGCTACATAACTGTCAGCACATTCAGGGAGTCTAGTTGGGTTCAATGCAGGTTCTCCAGCTGTCATTCCAGAGTCCATGAGCTCCCACTGACTCTGTGCTTTTCTTTTCATGATCCTGACCCTCCTTGTTCATGTGATTCCTCCTCCCTCACTTCAACTGAACTCCAGGAGTTCAGTCCAGTGCTTGGCTGTGGGTCACTGTATCTAATTCTATCAGTTACTGGATATAGGTTTTATGATGACAATTAGAGCCATTCTGGATTTTTGTATAATGTTGAGATTGTATTAAATGGGGAAATTCTGAAGTTGAACTAATGTGGTTGTCATTATGAAATGGCCATGAGTCTATGGGCAGCATAGGTGATAGGTATGATTTAAGGTAACATATATGACACATATTTGGATGTCAGGTTGACAAGGGGTGGACTTGTGAGGCTTTATTTTGACTCTCCAGTTTATTGGTCTAAAAAACAAGAAACATTTAGCGCACTGATGAACCATGTATTTGGACATGTTTATGATACCATTACAGTTAAGGAGGAAAGACCAACCTGAATGTGAGTGGTGTAATTCCATGATATGGTAAATAAAATGGAGAGAGTGGGCAGAGCCACAACATTGATTTATCTCTCCTTCCTGAATGTACACATTGAGACCAGCTTGCCTCAGTATCCTCTCCTCCATGATAAATTTTATCCTTCAAAAATGCGAGCCAAAGTAAATACTTTCTTCTTTAAATTGTTTTTTTTTTTTTGTCAGATATTTGGACACAGACATGTAAAAAGTACTAATACAAAGATGAATCCACTTATCCAGTCTCTACCAAGACTCAGAAGGTAGAGATTTAGAACCCTAGGCAGTCCGTTCCATCTACTAACTATATGGACTGCAGCATTTCATTCTTCTCTAAAGGCTACCCTTAACCTACTGCTGATCCTGTCATTCATACCACCTTTTGGTACTGTAAGTAGAAGTCACATCATCTTTCTAAACATGCTCACCATTGTTTAAATACACACAAAACACTTTTGTGTTGTACGTTGGCAGATGCTGTGGCATGTAGCAGTAATCACTAAATGTTGCATTACTCAATTCTATTACATGCATAGACCTAAAAGTACTGTATTTACTGACAGTTAATTTGACTCCTGTTTTGGGGCTGTTGTAAATAATAGTGCTATGGCCATCATTAAAAACATTGTGTGATTTGTGCAATGTCATGATCATAACCTATGACTGTAATATTTTATTGCATATGCTCTCGGGTAGAATTTCATAGTCATAGGTCATATTCATGTCCAACTTAAGAACGAACTAATTTTCTTGCTCCACAAAACATTTCTCTCAGGGCTTACAGAGTGATCCAAATGAATAAATTTTCCTAGCTCTTGTTGTTATGCCCCTTTAAGCATTTATGTGGGGAGCATCATCCTACAATAGCTTTCATGCTATGTTCTCTTAAGAACCAATGGCATAGACCAACCTTTTCTATTTAGGGTAAACTAGTTTTAAAAGCCTCTGTCAAGTTTCTCTATTGGCTTCCTTCTGTTTTCTTGTTGACTTTTAGAAGTTCTTTATAAACTCTGGCTGTGGCCTTTGCCAACTGCATATATCACAAGTGTCATCTTTCCTTTGGTGTTCCACTTTTTTTAGTCATCAATGGCTAATATTTTTTCTTAATCCTTAGTGCTATATCTTTGTTTATCCAAAAACTTATAAACAGTTTCCTTCTGATTTCATTGCTTTTTAGTGAAATCCAATTCCAACAGACTAATATTAGCTGTATGAATACTATAAATAGCACCTTTATGAATATGCATGAGCAGGAGTCTCTGTGGGATGCTACATTAAGTTTCTTTGGGAATACACACTGGAGTAGTACAGCTAGACTGGCCAATAATATGTTTAATGTGAGAGAAGATATTCTCTCAGATCCGTCATTTATAAGTGTGTGTTATTGCTGCTTTGATCTTAGCCTGAGAGACTCTCACCAGAGAATCCTGGCTAGTCTGCTGGGTGGGAACTTTCTGCACATGCAACTATGAATTACTAAATGATGTTATTTAAATGGCGCCATTTGAGATTATTTACCATACATCTACAGATAATTAGCACAAACAATCCTTTTGCACATAAGTGTACATTATTTTATTTGTACTTACTATAATTTGTATTATATTTTGAGTCTAGATCTCTTTTTTCTGATTTCTTATTAATTTTGTCACCAATATATATGCTCTTTATATTTTTCTTATCTACTTTAAAAATAATTTGAATTAGTGTGTGTAAATATGTGTGTCCATGCTCATGTATAAAGACTAAAAACCAATTTCAGGTATCTTCCTTTTTCACTTTCTTGGTTTTTTTTTTTTTATCATGTTCTCGCACTGAAATTCATTGTTTCAGCTATCCTGACTGGCCCAAGGGTGGGAACTGACCAACCCCTTGTGCCTAAATTAGGATTGTAGGTTCAGGTCATATGCTTAGATTAGAGACAGGTACTGGAGATCTGAAAAACCATCCTCATGCTTGTTCAGAGAGCACCTCACTGCCTGGGCCATCTCCCCAGCATCCTCTTCTTGTCTAGTTTGACAGTAGGTAATTTTAGTGTTTTTTTTTCTCTTACAGTTTTCTAAATAAACAGTCTTTTGTTCTCTTATTAGCAGTTGAAAAATAGATCATATAATTCATTTGTAAGCTCATGGACCTCAGCGTAAAGAATGTTCATATGCTACTTCCTACATAATGGGAAAAGATTAAGAAAACTCAATTTGCTTATCAATTTCCTATTTTATGCTGCTGTTGTTTTACTTTTTAATTTTCAATATTTTAACTATCATACATTACTAACAGTATCTTGAAAGTTAAATTTATTTAGATAATTTAGGAGTGGGGAGACAGCTCAGTGGTTCAGAGCATTTGCTGCTGTTGTAAATGAGCTTGATTTGGGTCCCAGAACCCATATCAGTAACTAACAGCTATTTGTAAACACAGCTCCAGTAAATCCAACACCTTCTTCTGGCAACAGTGGCACCAGGCATACATGTGATGCACATAGAAACAGTCAAGCAGATATAAACATATATTGCAAAAATCAGATATTAGCAATACATTTTCTTTTTTTACTTTTTAAACTTTCTACACACTCCTTTTTTACAATTTCATCTTACCTAAAAATATTATCTTTAAAACTTCATTTAGAAAGTAGCTCTAGAAGGGCCAGAGAGATGGTTAAATGGCTAAGAGCACTTGCTATTGTTCTAGAGGACCTGGGTTAAGTTCCCCGCACCTGCATGGCAACTCACAACAGTGTATAACTCAAGTTCCAGAGGATGCTATGCCCTGTTACAGCCTCTGTGGGCACTGTAGCCACCTAGTGATCATACATGTTTGCAGACCACACTCATACACATAAGGTAAAAATAAATAAATCTTTAAAAGTAAATGGAAAATACCTTCTAACAATTATCTGTCTTTGTTTCACATAAATGAAACAGCTATATTTTCTTAAATTATTGAAGAGTATTTTTTGATGAGTTGTAAATAATAGTGCTACAGATGTTTTTATTATTGAATGGCTCTGAAAGGCCCAAGCTCAGCAAACATGGCACCACATCAGAAGGTCTTACTCATTCTCCTTCTCTCTCTTTTACTGAACCCTTAAATTCTCTTATTTAGGCATGGCCACTTTCCTAAAACTAGTCACCAATGTCTTTTCCCTTATTTGGCCACTTTCTTATACCTGTCTCATTCTTGAGGCTGATCACCAAGGACCAACTATCAAACATCAATGTCCAGCAATCAAAAATCCCCATTTGATACCATGATTAACATGACTAAATCAAACTTATCAAGTTATCCAAACTCATTCTAATATAGACAGCCCTCTTTTTCCTCTTAAAATTATACCTGAAAATTTCTTTGTTGTTGTTCTTCATATTCAGCTACCTGTCTCTTTGCCTTGTTTAATAAAAGATCTCTTTATGTTGAAAATTAGTGTTTGGGTATGGCCTGGGCCTAATCTGGAGTCCAAAATGGACCATACCATGATGTGAGTCCCTTCAATTATTTTTTATTATTTTTTGTGTGTTCTCTTTCTATTTTTTTATTTTCTCTTCATTGCATTTAGAAGGCTGTGAAAAAATTACCAATCTTTGGAAAAAATCCTTTATCTCTGACTTGTATGATGTATTTTCTTCTTTCCTGAGTTTCAGTCATTTTACCTTTATTGCTAATGACAGGCCCACCACATCTCTCCAAGATTCATGTACTCTTGAAAACAAAACAAAACAAAACCAAAAAACTCCAAATGACACAAAAACCTGGTGGAATGCTGCCCATCTATGTATGTGTAGGGTTTCTCACTGTTGTGTAGGCAGTGTACCAGGTACTGTATCCCAAGAAACCTGGCTCTCCCTCCCTTTTTAGTTTTGTATATTTCAAACTATATTGCTAACCTGTGCTTCCTGACATCCTTGCTCATGTTCTCCTTCCATCTGCTCCTCATTGGGACCTTGGGAGCTCAGTCCAGTGCTCCAGTGTGGGTCTCTGTCTCTATCTCCATCCATCACCAGATGAAGGTTCTATGGTGATATGAAAGATATTCGTCAGTATTGCTATAGGATAGGGTCATTTCAGGTTCCCTATCCTCAG
>NW_026068034.1:3619070-3669770 GCF_014885135.2 Alexandromys fortis
TTGCCTTGGCGCCTGCCCATCTCCTCCTATTGATGATCTCTAATTGGTCTTTTAAAACCAGATCAGGTTTCCCTGCTGGCCAGAGGCTCCTCTTGCAAAATTCTCTCGTTCTGTTTCCTGGCTCCTGCCAGGGGCCAGGATCCCTCTCACCCCTCAGACTGGTCTTCAGGAAAAGAACCAGGTTCCCTGTTTGCCCGGGACCTCGCCAACCAAAGGCCTACCTCTTTGATTTAATTGTCCTGGGGCGATCTGCTCTTGGTGTTGCACTGGTCCCTGTCGCCTGCGTTGTCTGCCAGCCATGCGCGTCCGGTTCCGGCCGCCGTTGCCGTCACTCTCTTATAACTCAGTATCGACCCTTTCTCTTAATTTCTTTATTTCAATGCTTTTTTTTCTTTAAATTTTACTCAATGACCCTTCTATGTCTCTGACTATTTTAACTGAAGACCTGGACATGGCACGTTATCACTTTTGATGACATCAGGGATCATAAGGAATCTGTGGTGTTTGTCTACAGGACAATCTGCGTTTTGTGAACAATAGACACAGTGCCAGCTTGCATCTCCCTGTTCAGGTGTACAACCTGTCCCAATCTGTTTAACAGTTTAAAAAGTGATCCTTGATAGAAAAGGTTTTCAGATACACAATAGGACAGATTCGGACATAAAAGATCTTTAAATGAGACACAATGTGTTTTAAAAAAATGCATACAGGGGCCAGGTAGTAGTTGCACATGCCTTTAATCCCAGCATTCAGGAGGCGGAGGCAGGCTGATATTTGTGAGTTTGGAGCCAGCCTGTTCTACAGATTGAGTTCCAGGACAGGCTCCAAAGCTACAAAGAACCCCGTCCAAAAAAAAAAAAAGACAGTAAATTTAATATAAAAATACAGACACTTATAGATTAAAGGAGAAAAGATATTAAGATAAATATTAAACTTGTAGAAAAGTAACAGATTAAGAAAATAAGCCATGTATAAAGATGAAATATACACAGGGAGTCTGGATTATGTATATTATTGAGTTTTCTTTGAATTTTTTGACTGTGAAGGGCCTAAGTACAATGAAGTATGGGTAGCAAAGCTGAACCAGCCTATATATTTTATAGGTATCTTGATTCCAAAATTTGGGTCAAAGAATTTGTTGGTTTGGAAAAGAGATTCTGCTTTTGTCTCCACAGAGATGAGGACCTGTGGATTAATTCCAAACTAATGTGTTTGATGGACCAAGACCTTCTGAAAGTCAACAGAACATTCCGCCAAATACTTAGCCCAACAAAAAGCAGGAAGTGGTGTGGAGAGAACTATGCCCAAATTCCCAAACATTGTTTGCATTTAACGAGGGATGTGCTATAAAGATGAATACTTTGCCTTGGTACGGATCTTGGTTTATTGATACAAATTTATATTTCTGCTCTTGATTAAGGTATTGTGTTTGTACAGCTCATTTAAAAATATAATGTATAATTAATAAATACAGGTTAATAGATAATCATCTATAATAGTCAAGTTTGTAGTCATGTTAGGTATTATAGATATATAGAGATATATTTCAGTGAGATAGTTATTATTCAAATCTTTCAGAGACCTTCAGAATATGGCATTTAAAATGTTTTAATACTTAGGACTTTTCATGACAATGAGACACAACTGCTCCTGGCAGCACCAATCTGCTTCAAGAGGATGATGGACATTGAAGAGGCTCCTTATGGAGTTTGTTAGCCATTTGTGCAAGAAACTGTTCTTGACTGGACTGCTTGACTGGACATGCAGGACCCACAGAAAAATAACTGCTGAATCTGCCTAAAGAAGGTGAGACAGTCCTTAGGGGTCCCGCTTCATGAAAGAGTCTGCAAGGCCCTCTGCAGGACATAGAAAAAAGTGACTGACAAACTGCCAATATAGGCAGAACTGTCTTTGAAATTTACTGTTTCATGGAAAAGTCTGCCAGATACTATGGGCCTACAGGATGAAGATAGATGCCCTACCAGTAAAGAAGAACTTTGGGTGACCATCTAGGCAGCAATATGTCTCTGTCAATTCTAGAGTTTTGGAAGATGCTTACAATTCATTTCCTGTTTTCTTAGGTAATATTATATCCTTCTGGAGTCTTTGTTGGAGTTAAAGCATAGATAGTTATAATTATAGTTTTCCTTAGTTATGATAAAAGATAAAGTAGATGTAAATATTGTAACTCTAGTCTTTATTTGATACTTGCTTTTTTATATGTAATTTTACTAAGTTAAAGTTAAACCTTCCTTTTTATTTAAACAGAAAAGTTTAAATGGTGTGGGAAGTCTTCCTGCATATGTGTGCTTTTATTGATTAATTAATAAAGAAGCTGCTTTTGGCCATTGGCTTAACAGAATATAGCCAGACTGGAAAAAGATTTATGTAAAGAGAATAGGCAGAGTGAAGAAGAAGCTATGGAGTCACCAGAGGGGAAAGACGCAAGCTGTCAGCTGGAACCTTGCCGGTAGACCACAAGCCTCATGGTAAAATAAAAAAAAATAATAGTAATGGGTTAACCAAAGATATAAGAGCTAGCTAGCAATACACCTAAGTGATTGGTCAAGCAGTGATTTAAATAATATAGGTTTTTTGTGTGATTATATCGGTTCTGGGTGGCTGAGAACAAACAAGTGGCCTCTGTACAACAAACTGAAGATCAGAGAGATTAAATCACTTAATGAAGGGCTTACAGAGAATCTGAGTTAGCATTTTTTAACAGAACACAAATTCCATATATATATCCGTACATAGAATTGTCCTTAAAACGGCATCTTAAAATAGGATTATTTAAATTTCATTATTATCATTTTAGTACATGTTCATTTAAATTAGAGATATCTTATGATTTTATTACTCTGACGACTTTTTTTGAGGGTATTTCGTTCTTTACATTGTCATGGATGGCTCAGCTCCTGCAGGGAAGAAAGGGTCCAACGTTATGACCCAGAAATGTGAAGTTTGGATCAATATCATGCTTTTTGCTTTTTAAAGCCTTTCTGGATGACAACTGTTCCTCTAAAGAGCATACATTTATCCATGTTTCAATCCATCTAAACACCCCGTGGGTCTGTGTGCCACCAGCAAGGAGTAGGCTTCCTGAATAATCAGGTTCCAGTGGGGAGCAGATGGCTCAGATTCACACCATCGCAGGCCAATCCCCGACAGCTGTTGAATATGACGAGATAACTGTAGATGCCATTTGGAATATTTGAGAGTTGTGTGGTAAACAGGAAGCAAGATGTTGAGAAACAACTGCTTGCCTCATCTTTGTATTCACAGTTAGCATGTTTTCATGGGAAGTTTCCAAACAGAGGTGGCAACATTGACCGTGTGAGGCTCGCTTTACTTCCAAAATTTTCATTGCCAGACTCTGTGTGTGTGTGTGTGTATACACATATGTGTGAGTGTGTGTGTCTCCAGTAGGTCATGGTAGATTTATAGCAGACAGGTATAAACAGGCTATAACACATGACTTTTCAAACTCTTACATCAGAATTTTAGATATAATTGAAAAACACAGTCATATTTACAATAATCTAAAAAACAGGCACAGTTTCTCTGCTACAGTCTGGTTCTGTATATTTCTGCTATAATCCCGATTCACAAATTGAATCTTGATGTCTGTAGTGATGGTTTCATGAAGGTCGAACTCTCACAGAGAGATTAATGCTTGTGATGCTCAGCTTCACAACTTGTCAACTAGACACTCCCTAGAGCAACCTGGGGAGAGAGTCTAAACAAGGGATTGTGTAGATTGGATGGGACTCTGGAGATATCTGTGGGGAACTGTCATGGGTTAATTCATGTGGGAATGCCCTTTCTCCTGTGGCCTACTGTATTCAATAGGCGGGAGGTCATGAACTGGATAGAAGTGATGAAGGCAAGCAAGCAAGTAAGCACACTTGCATTCATTTCTTTCTGCTCTTGAATAAGGTGTGATGGACAAGTTTTTTGAAGTTCCTGTCTTGATACCACTACTATAATAGACTATGACATGAAATTATTAGTGAGATATACCCTTTCTCCCAAAAGTTACATTTTGAAAAGGGTGTGTTTTAACATAGCAACAGAAATGAAACCTGAAGAGTACCCTTATAAAAGAGATTCTAGAGGGAACAGGAGAAGTGGCCCCATAGCTGAGAGGATTTTCTGTACGTACAGAGGATGAGAGTTTGGTTCCTAGATCCCAAATCTCACAACTATCTGCCAATCTAGCTCCAGGGGATCCAATACCTCTGGCCTTCACAGACACCTAAACTTCCATGTAATTGTACATACATGCATACTCTCCACACACACTTAAAATAATAATAAATACACCTGTCTTGCTTCTTCTATCACACAAGGAAGCAGCAATAAGGTCTTTTTATGATAAATGGGGCTTCCCTAGATTGAAAATCTTGCATAACTTAGATCTTGGGCTTCTTAGTCTTCAAAATTATGGAAAATAAATTTATTTTGCTTATAAATTACCCAATTTTGTGTTATTGTAGTCCAAACAGGACAAAGAAACTCCAAACAGAACTTTTCCATGTATGTGGTCCTGCATAAGTGAAAACACTGATTGATATTGCAAATGTATACATTTGCTTGCCTGCAAATATTTGTATGTGGCTATACATAATCATATTTAATTTGTATTCAGCACAAAGGTGATTAACTTAAACTAAAAAATAATTTGTGCATATTATATGTTGGGGATTTGTGTATGTTAGAACAGGGTATTGGATTACTGGAGCTGGAGTTACAGACTGTGAACCATTTGTTGTGGCTTGGGAACCAACCTTGGATCCTCTACAAGAGAAGTATGTACTGCACTCTGAACCTCTGAGCCATCTTTTTATCCCCCAAAAGATTAACGTTCATTCTGGGGCTAAATGAACTTTTAGACTTGTTTTTCTTTTAATAAAGTGGCACAGGCAAATTCAGTAGCAACAGGAAAACTTAATGCTGCTTTAAGCACAGATGACTTTTATCACTGTTTGTTCAATGAGGATTGACTGAGTTCTCTAGGCTAAACAGTGGTGAGTTTCCATAAACAACATGCAGAAACATGTTTATTGAAAGTTGTATGTACGTATGCTGGAGTTTTATCCATCGGAGAACATCACATGCGTGTGTCTGAATTCCACTCGGCAGAGCAGAATCTTATGAAGGACACTCAAACCGCCACATCCCTCCCTCCAGTCACCAAACATTTGTTGCAGTCTCCATTGTACACAGAAAATTCATTCTATCCACCACAATGGGTATTATTCTCTCCCCAAGGTACGAGGCAGAGAAGCGAGGTCCAAGTTCAGGTTGTGGGAGTGATGGCTGGCATTCTTCTTATCTGGTCTGGAGGTATCTCTCTTTGTTCAGGAGAACAGTGAATTAAAAGGATCAGCTATCTTCCCTGTCACAGACTCAGTATTCACTGGAGGAATGGGGAAGGACAATAGCCATAAACAGTGCCATTAAGAACAGGCGACAGAAGAGCAGTCCCTGGCTTATAATGAATTCAGAAACTTCACGGTGCAGCCAGTGGGAGACTCTCTGCAAAAATGACTCTGCAGTTTGTAGGATTCGATGTGAAATCAAAATGCAAGGTATCTTGTTAAAAAAGAATAACAACGTATTAAAACAAATATGGGATTTTTTTTTGGTACTGAGTGCTCTATAACTTCATATAACCTGAGATCATAACGCTGGTACTGACCTTGAGTTACAGAGAGTGATATCCATTGGTGAGACTTGGATTCCTCTTCTGGTTATGGCTGTCTGTGCCTTTGCTCTTAGGTATCTCTGATTTTGTTTCTTAGGAATTCCTCCCTTTCAAAAATTCAGGATTTGGCTTCATTTAAACAGGACACAAAATAGAGGAAAGGAGCTGGAGGGACATGTAAAGGAAGAAAGGGGCTGAATATGGGAATCCATTAGCACAGTGTTTGTCTAGACTGCACATGACTTTGGGTTCAATGCCTACCACCACATAAAAGGCATGGTGGTTCATGCATGTGGTTCAGGAACTTGGGAGGTGGAGGAAGGAGAATCAGAAGTTCAAGGTCATTCTTCATACATGGCCAAATTGAAGCCAGTTTGGTCTACACAGTAATAGAGAGCCTGTTGTTAAAATAAAGAAAGGGCAAATGTGTTGGCCTGTGGGGATCCACTCCTCTGCTCCCAGCATGTGTGATGTAAGAAAGTCATCCTTGACTATGTAGGGAGTTCAAAACCAGCCTGAGTTTCAGGTGTTCTGGTGGGGAAGGAAAATGTTTATAGACATATATACAAGATTACAAGCATAAATCTCTTTTGCCATGCATGCACAAGCCTCTGGATTTCATCTTCAGTACTGTATTAACTGGGCATGGTGACACACACCTGAATTCCCAGCAACCTGTTGTAATAGGAGTGGTGGGGCTGCGTCCCCAGCACCCTGGCCGCATGCTAGCTTATGCCTGAAATAACAACACACAAACTGTATTCATTTAAACACTGCTTGGCCCATTTCTATCTAGCCTCTTCTAGGCTAACTCTTTCACCTGGACTAGCCCATTTCTAATAATGTGTGTAAGCAGCTCAAGGTGCGCTTACCAGGAAGATTCTAGCCTACGTCCATCCTGGGTCAGAGCTTCATCATGTGTGTCTCTGAGAGCAGAGCTATCGCACGTCTCTGTCTGAGGCGTCTGGCTCTGAGAGGAGCTGCATGGTTTCTGACCTCACTTCCTCTTCCCCCCAGTATTTTGTTCTGTTTACTCCACCCACCTATGTTCCTACCTATCAGGGCCAAGGCAGTTTATTTAACCAATGACCTTCCTCCATCAGCAACCAAGAGGTAAATGTAAAATAATTCAACGTTCAACATTATCATCAGCTGTATAACAAGCTGAAGACTTCCAAGCCCAGCTAGGAATAGTTGAGACCCTATTAAGCAACATGAAAACATATCCTTAAGACTGAACTTTTCAACATAATAGTTGTAATTGTATTAGGAAAACAATGTCATTGGAACTTCTCTGAAATGTTTTAAAAGTTTAAGATTCAAAGAACATCATCTTAAAAGTGGCAGATAACCTACACAATGAAAGTGTTTGCAAGCTACGTATCTGACAAGGATATTGGGCCTATGAAGGACTGCTTGAACTAACAAAAGGAAAAAATTCAAATGGGGCAAAGGATTCAGTTAGATGCACCATGCAGAGACAATACACAAGTGGGTAATAAGTCTAACCCTGCTGAAAGACATTACCACCATTGTTCTTTAGAGAAATGCTGATCAAAACCACAATGAGACACTACATCATTGGGGTGACGAGAATAAAAGCATGTACAATTACAAACACTGGCAAAGATACGGAGATTGGAAAGCTCATTCATCAATTCGTTCAATTGCTGCAGCCACTTTGGCAAACAGCTTAGCAGTTCTTCAAAAAGGGAGAACATAGTCAGAGAGATGACGCAGCCAGTGAAAGTGCTAGGCGTGTAACCCTGATGACCCCAATGCAATGCTCAAATACCCACCCCCTGCAGAAAACAAACAACAACAACAACAACAAAACTTGAGATGTGCTGTCACGTACCTGTGTTCCCAGCATTTCTACAGCAATAAGGGCACAGAGACAGAAGAGTCACGTGGAAGCTTACAAGTCAGAGAGCCTTGGAGTACACAACTCAGCAGAAGTATCAAGAAAGACCCTGCTAGCCCAGTTTAGTACACATCTTTAATCCAAGAATTCAGGAAGTAGAGGCAGGCAGATTTCTGTAAGTCTGAGGCTAGTGTGGTCTGCAAAGTGAGTTTCAGAACAGCCAATGTTGTTGTTACACAGAGGAACACTATCTCACAAAATCAGAGAGAGAGAGACCGAGCTTCAGTGATGTGGTAGATAAGAACAGATATCTGAAAGTTACCCTTTGAGTGCTGTCACACACACACATAAACACACAGAGAGAAAGAGAGAGACAGAGACAGAGAGACAGGGGATATAATATTCATGACATAATTAGTATTAATAAAGAAAAGGTACAAAATTCCAACTCTGTATGAACTGATGAATGAACACACAAACTAGGAGGTTTTTGTCCTGTCTCAATTCTTTCAAATCCCTGTTGTAGACATTGTTGCATAGGGGGAATCATGATTTTAACACATGAACCTTTGGGGGGAATGGTACCAATTCAAGCATAAAACAGAAAGTGGGTTTCTCATTGCTAAAATATGAGGGCTAATGGGTCATGAATATCAAGGAGTACAGGATTTCCCTGAGGGTTGAATAAGTGGTCTAAAATCAGATAATGATACTGATAATATGATTATTTAAATCTGATGAAAGTCACCAAAACAGGCACTTTCAAAAGGTAGGTGTAATAGTTTGAGAATTATCTATCAATCATTTAAAGAGATGTCTTAGGACCAGTGAGATGGCTCAGCTGGTGAAGGTATTTGCTTCCAAACCTGGAAATCTGAGTTCCATCTTTGGGGTCTACATCGTGGAAGGAGAGAACAAATTCCCACAAGTTGTCATCTGACCTTCACAGGCGTGCTGACACACACACACACACACACACACACACACACACACAAATAAATAACATGTACTATTTTTAAGATGTTATAGCAAAGCCCTATACTTAAAGGATTTTTATTGCTGTTTAAAACACTGTTGTGTGTTGTGTTTGTGTGTGTGTGTGTGTGTCTAGACAAGCCATGATGTATATTTGGAGGTCAGTAGACAAGTTTTGGGACTCAGTTTTCTCCTTCCACTATGTAGGTCTCTAAGATCAAACTTAGCTCATAGGACTTTAAAGCAAGTACCATTATTCTTTGGGCCACCTCATTAGATCCAATTGGGAACAGTTTTAGTAGTCATTCCAAACTGAAATACCACGGTACTAAGCAATCTCAGAGCTAAACAGCACATGAAAACAGAAACCGGAGATGCATGCTCTGTGTTGGCTGTAAATCATCCAGTAATAGTGAATCATCTGACTGGTGATTATTGTCACACTGAATCCTGGGCTGAGCCATGGCTGGTTTGTGGAATGTGTTGGTCAGCACACGAGAAAAAGATGATGTGGAAGGTCCTTCTGTCTATATGTTGCTTTTATTGGTTAATGAATAAAGAAATGACTTGGCCAACAGCATGGGAGAAGGAAGGTAGAGTCAGGAAGATGCCACGGAGGCACTGCCTGAGATAAATGTGCTTAAACCTTGCTGGTAGGCCACAACCTCGTGGTAATATATAGATTAAAAGAAATGGGTTAAATTAATGTAAGAGTTACCTAGTAAGAAGCTAGAGCTAATGAGCCAAGCACTGATTTAATTAATAAAGTTTCTGTGTGGTTATTTTGGTTTTGGGCAATTAGGACAAACAAGTGACCTCTTTGCAACAAAAAGAGGTAATATGAGCACTGTCTTCTGGTGTCGCTACCTAGTGGTTGTGCACATTGCTTTGCTTATGTGGTTATCTGTGTATATGTCTTGTAGGTTCTCCTGATTTCAAAAGTGTATTGGTTAGCAATACTGTGTGACAAGAATCTTGTTCATGTGATGTTGACACTTCACTCCATAGATTCTGAGGCCAGACTAAAGGCCTTTGCATATTTTCCCTTGCACAAAACCCAGTGCCTATGTAGATAATACCTTAACTCTTTCTATAAAGAATTAATATAGGTTCTTTCCATGAAAAAATTTAAGATCACGAATTATAGGCTCAATGCCCTTTATTTATGGCTAGAAACCAAATATGAGTGAGTACATCCCATGTTCCTCTTTTTGGGTCTGGCTTACCTCACTCAGGATAGTGTTTTCTATTTCCATCCATTTGCCTGCAAACCTCAAGAAGTTAATTCGTGATCTTAGAGAAGCTAAATAAGAAGGAGAACCCAAAGAAAAACATATAGGCATCCTCCTGAATATTAACCTTCATCAGGCGATGAAAGGAGACAGAGACAGAGACCCACATTGGAGCACCGGACTGAAATCTCAAGGTTCAAATCAGGAGCAGAAGGAGAGAGAGCACGAGCAAGGAACTCAGGACCGCGAGGGGTGCACCCACACACTGAGACAATGGGGATGTTCTATTGGGAACTCACCAAGGCCAGCTGGCCTGGGTCTGAAAAAAGCCCGGGATAAAACCGGTCTCGCTGAACATAGAGGACAAGGAGGACTACTGAGAACTCAAGAACAATGGCAATGGGTTTTTGATCCTACTGCACGTATTGGTTTTGTGGGAGCCTAGGCAGTTTGGATGCTCACCTTACTAGACCTGGATGGAGGAGGGTGGTCCTTGGACTTCCCACAGGGCAGGGAACCCTGATTGCTTTTTGGGCTGACGAGGGAGGGGGACTTGGTTGGAGGAGGGGGAGGGAAATGGGAGGCGGCGGTGGGGAAGAGACAGAAATCGTTAATAAATAAATATATAAATTAAAAAAAAAGAAAGAAAAAGAAAAAATTAAGGCATAATATATTCTAGTGTAGTGTTGAAATTTCAATTGTAAATATATGTGATAGGGAGAAAGTATGTCACACTCATTTTACAATAATATGTACTTTTTTATTTTTCCAGTGCTAATGTGTGTCACATGCATGATCATACATAAGCATGATTCTGTATATATGTTTGTAGCATGAGGGCCTGCTTGTTGGGGTTTCTGTCCTGCCCAGTTCTTACAGCCAGTAAGACCCAAAGAAGTAACACAGAGGTCTATATTAATGATAAACTGATAGGCCCATTAGCTCAGGCTTCTTATTAACTCTTATAACTTATATTAGCCCATTATTCTAGTATATGTTAGACACATGGATAAGTACCTTTTTTAGTGGGGCATGTCACATCCTGCTTCTTCATTGTCTGTACAGGACTGCGGAGGAAGCTTCCTTCTTCTCAGAATACTCCTGTTCTCATTACCCCACCTCTACTTCCTATCTGGTTGTCCTGACTATGCTTCCTGCCTGGCCCCTGGCCAATCATCATTTATTTAAAATATAACTGACAGAATACAGAATTGTCCCCCACCATATGTTGGGTCACATATGTGTTGGTGTGTATACATGTGAAGGTCCAAGGTTGATTTCAAGAATCACCCTTGGGGTGTGTCGACCCACTGAGATGGTATGACTGATCTAATGGGAGCTCACCAAGGCCAGCTGGATTGGGACTGAATGAGCATGTGATCAGACCAGACTCTCTGAATGTGGCTGACAATGAGGGCTGACTGAGAAGCCAATGAAAATGACACTGGGTTTTGATTATACTAAATGTATTGGCTTTTTGGGAGCCTAGTCTGTTTGGATGTACACCTTCCTAGACCTAGATGGAGGGGGAGGGCCTTGGACTTCCCACAGGGCAGGACACCCTGACTTCTCTTAGGACTGGAGGGGTAGAGGGGAAGTGGGAGGGAAATGGAAGGAGGGAGGAGGTGGAAATTTTTAATAAATAAATAAATAAATAAATAAATAAATAAGAATCACCCTCGGTTGATTTTGAGAATCATCCTCGGGGTTTTTTCCACCTAATTCACTGAGGAAGGATCTATAACTTAAAGCTATAGTCCACGGATATGACTAATTATACAAGCCAAAAATAGTTATTGTTACAAACACAATTATGCATATGATCATTTTACAAAGAATGGTCTGTGTGCACATGTGTGTGCATACATGTGTATATATGTGTGTGTATGCATGAGTCTACACATGTCATGATTCATTCTATAAATAGTTCATTGACTACGTCTGGAATTTTTAAGCTTGTCAGGCATCAGATTCCATGAAAGAGAATACAGTATGAGTCAGTTTTTCTATACTACTATAGTGTTCTGTACACATATTGTCAGGTCACAAAGCATAACTTTATGTGTAAAGAAAACCAATGATGCAGACTGATAGAATGTTCACAGCTCACACTAGATGTGTGGCCTTTCTTTGACCTTTGGCTTCTATTGACGCAGTCTTAAAGACATGATTGGGTGTGTACATTAAATCCAACTGCACAGTCCTTGAGGGGCAAGGTAACAAAGGTTATGCCCTGGCTCATCTTTAAAAGTCAGTATTTACTTTATTCCTGAAAAGCAGTCAAACATTGTTTCTTAGATAAAAAAATGTATTTCTGGCCAACATCTCTCTTCTTTCTTTGATAAAAGAAGAAAACGTCAAAGTTTAAGCTGCTTTTCTTAATATAGGAAGGTAGATGAGGAAGGTAAGTGCTCTGCATTTAGGGTCCTATTTTGTAGGAGACAAAAGTAAGGCAGGGTGGAGAGCTGCTTTACAAAGGCCAACGATAAACAAGGTGGTTGAGTAGCATACAATAAATAAAACTGAGGCAGGTAAAATGGAGAATTTATCCTTCTGGCATCATTTGCTTAAAAAACAATGTGCCTGTTGTGAGGCTGAAAATCAATTTTTGACATTTTCAATAATAACTTTGATAGAACAGAAGGTTGTGTTTTAAAAATTTCTCGGCTTCTGTGTATTTTAATTTCCACCTGATTCCAAGTCTGTGGCTAATTTTAATATGTGTGAATCACTGTGTTAGTGCATACAAATGCCCACGTGACTGTTCTTGCTGTTGCTAGAGTTGCTAGGGTCAGAGCCTGTATCCTGGCTTCTCCTCACAGGAGTCCAGCTGTGAGTCAGAGAACCATGATGCACCACAGACGGTTTGTAGCCCTGGTTAAGCGTATCCCTTACATTCTGTTTGGGACAAGGTCTTTGCGTATGTGTAGATGAGTACATTGTAAAGGGATGACTCCAGGTATGACACAGAGTCTTTCCTCTTGATCTTTCAGTGGCTGTAATTACCATTAAGAGACCCAAACAAGATGGAGACCAGTAGTGGTCCACTCTCTAAGAATTTAGAGGTAGTTAACAGTTATTGGGGCTAGAGAGGATTTTCCTCAATGATAGAGTCATCCAGAGTATTCTGTAATTTGTAGGTGGCCCCCAATTGATTGATTCTCTAGGTTAAACCTAAACTTGGGTGGAACTGTTTATTTTGGTCAATCGTGGAAATACTGCCTGGGGTAAAAGACCTTTGTTCACACAGAGTATGTTTCTACTTCCAAGTACACAAAGAGATTCTTTAAGTCTCAATATTTTTCTCATGGATAATTTTTTTTAGTTTGTTTTGGTGTATGATTTGATTGCAGCTGCTTTTGCTCAATGTCTGCTCAGATTGCTCATCAGTCACTTTCTTTTCAGATTTAAGACTAAGAAAGAAGCTGATTGGGATCTCTGTGACAAGTCATAGACTGCTGTATCTGTAAAGCCAAGAGCTGCATGTCAGCACAGAGATGTGATAACTCTGTTCTCAAAGAAGAATTCTCCAGTGTCATACATGGAAGACCAGGACCTTGATTGACACCATTTTTGTCAGCTAAGCAGAGTTACCCCTCTTCAGTGTATGTCCATGTGCTTAATTTTCCATCTTGAGTGCCATGACTCCTCTCTGCCCTTAGCTCAGTCTCATTCTCACTGCACCTTCCTCTCCTGACATAAATTTGTTGTCTGTCATGTTTGACAAGGACAGTTGTATTAGTTTATTTCTATTTTTGCAGATACACAATAACTGGTGAAAGCAACTTAAACAATGATCTCTTTTGGCTTATAGTTTAAAGGTAGAGTTCATCAAATGGGTGGGAGGCAGTCATGGAGGCAGGAGAAGGATGCAGTTGGTTACATTGCATCTACAGTCAGGAAGGAGATAGAGATGACAGATGACATTTGGCTCCCTCTATTCTTTTATTCAACATAGGATTTCAAAGCATGGGATGGTACATTCCACATTCAGTGTGGGTCTTCCCTTCTCAGTTAATTCATCATAGAAACACCCAGAAGTGTTTCCATAAAGATGCTAAATCTAGTCAAGTTGACTATCAAGACTGACTGTCAAAATGGTCATGTCTATTAAGCCTATGAGCAAATTTTTTAGACCCCAAAAGTTCTTGTAAAAGAAATTTGGTGTCCATGTTACTCCATTGTTCAAAACAAATGAAATAACATTGGCATCTTTTGCCTGTGCTTATCTCCCTGGAGTCCTAGCCATGCTTTGGTATTCACTATTTTGTGCAGCTATGCTTCTATTTATTTATTTACTTACTTCATCGTTAATTTATGATAATCTCACAATAATAAATACATTACATTCCAGTCAAAACATACACCTGTTATTTTAATAGAAAATATGCTTTCCCAATAATGCTATCGCACTATTCTACATTTCACATTATTTGGGGTCTAAAGACATCCAATTATTTCTACTGAGTGCTATCACAACTTATTTACTTGTGATTGTGTCAATGTTCAGAAGTACTCTTGATATTTTTGTTTCTGCCTAAATTGATTTTCCTCAGCTTTAAAAGATCTAATGTCATAATAATACTCCATATAACATTTTATGGTATTTCTATCTTATAAAGAAATTATTCTGGCATTTATTCCCCTAAATTATATGTCAGCTTGCCTTTTGCACATGCATTTTTATTTCTATAAGGTCAAGTGTCCTTGTGGAGAGCTCTAGAAATGGAAGATGACATGAAGAACTTTGAAGGAAGCCCAACCATGGAATTGAATTATAAAAGTTATTTAGTGATTTAGCCACTCATACAATCTTACAGTTAGGTAATGTTGCCATGACAGCAAAGGTAAATACTCAAATTACTTGAGTAAAGAAATGGGAGAGGAGTTTTCTGTCCAGCAATAAATTTGGTTTTGCTCTTTGCATATTGAAAAAGTCAAGATTCAGAAAATTCCAGGTTCTTCAATATGTTTGCTAATATTACAATAGTTTTAAAAAGTTAAAGGAGGATGCAGAGATGGTTTAAGAATACTTTCTGCTGTTCCAGAGGATCTGAGTTTAGTTCCCAGCAACCATGTGAAGTGGTTCAGGACCACCTATACTTTTGCCCCAGGGGATTTTACCTTTTTTTTTTTTTTTGGCCTCCAAAGGTACCCCCCACACACATGCACTCACACATAATGACATGTGGTCAAAACCAAAATTTTATGATGTGGGAGTGTCATATATCAATCTGTTATTTCATTGGTTAAGTTATAATAAACCAACTGCTTGGCCTCAGCTTAGAACATAGATAGGAGGAGTAAACAGAATAGAATTCTGGGTGGAAGAGGAAGTGAGGTCAGACTCTGCTCTGCTCCCGGAGAGACCCGACAGCTCTGCTCTCTGGAGCAGAGACACCATGGACGGAGGCTAGAATCTCCCCGGTAAGCGCACCTTGGGGTGCTTACAGGCATTATTAGAAATGGGCTAGTCCAGGTGCAAGAATTAGCCTGTAAGGGCTAAAGTTCAGGGGCCAAGCAGTTCTCAAATGAATACAGTTTGTGTGTTGTTATTTCGGTCATGAGCTAGCGAAGTGGCCGGGGTGTTGGGGACGCAGCCCCGCCGCTCGTATTTCAACAATTTTAAAATAGTTATACTGAAGTACCTAAATCTACTAAGTTCACTGTTTTACCAAAGAAGGTACATAAGAAATCTGTGGACAGAATGAGAAGGACAACAAAAAGTACAAGCTCAGCACCAGGAGAGTTACTTAGAGATTTTAACAAGTGCTGAAGTGAGTCTATTTCATACCAGCAGGTCAACTGAGGCCATTAGCAGCATTAAGTCTTCCCCCCCCCCCAGAGCATCTTCAAGTGCTTGGTGTAGGGACATCTCAGCCGGTGTATCACAATAAATTCTTGGTGATATCCAGATAATTTCCATCCAGGAACATCCAGATGTCCTAAATCTTGCTGCTGCCTCTTCTAGAGGAGCTGGTCAAGCAAGCACTCCTAGAGGATGACACCATGTCAAAAACCAGGTATACCAATTAGCAATAGAGAGATTGGAAATTAGAAAAGAAAGGGATTTGGAGCATGTATGAAAACAAGAAAAATTCCATACCAGTTAAAGGAATAAGAAACCTGTTGAGGTGAAGAAAATCAAAGTTAACCTAACTTGGTTAGCTGCACACTGATTCTGGAAAAAGGATACAATCTGAACAGAAGAAATTAAACAAGGTATTGGCATTTTAACTTCTATTTGACTCATCCACATAGAATTGACCTATGTTAAAAGCCTAGTTACTAAGAATTTGTTATTTATGATCATCTACATATTCTAATGGCTCAGCAGTTAAGAGCCCTGTCTGCTCTTCCAAAGGTCCTGAGTTAAATTTTCAGCAACCACATGGTGGCTAACAACCATTTGTAGGGAGATCTGGTATCCTCTTGAGGAACAGTCCTGAAACTCTTAGACCATGAAACCCAATACGGACAAGCTCAACAGAAACACCATATTTGGCTGTCCATGCATGCAAGAATATAAATTTCACTCTATTTTCACATCTTCTAAGGGATGTCCAAATGAGGGAGCAGAAAGTCTACTAATAAGTTGTTATGACTAACAAAATCTTTAGAGAATTGTTACAAAGGAATATTCTAAATTCTCAATACTTCCTTTATTTCTTTTTTAAAGCTATGAATTTATTTTATTTATGTGCATTTGTGTCTTTGTGTACACATGTATGCATATGCTCATGGAGTCCAGAAAAAAAAATTTCTCCTGGACCTAGGATTATACACAATTATTAACCTACATCTAAGCTCTGGGGACCAAATTTAGGTCCTCTAAAAAGAGTAGCAAGCATTCTTGGTTGCTGAGTCATCTCTCTGGCTCCATCTTAACTATCAAGGCATCTCTTTAGCCAGTTACTTTACTTCCTGTGCCACTTCCATAATGATAATGAGAAGAATAAAGGTAAAGAAAAAGATAACAGATAGGAACAACCGATCTATATTGTTAATATTTTTGAGATTGTGTTTTAATAATTATATTGCTCCCTTTCCTTTCCTTCTTCCAAAACCTTCCAGTATATACCATTCCTTGCTCTCCTTCAAATTAATGGCTTCTCTTTCTATCAATCGTGATTAAATATATATATATATATATAATTTATATATATACATATATATAATATTTATATATTCCCAAATACAACCTTTCTGAGTTCATACAGCTTTATTTGTATGTATGCTTTCAGGGATGACTATATGGCTCTGGACAACCAATTAATTTGCTCCTCTCTGGGAAAAGGCCAGTTCTCCCATTCCCAGCTTTTTTCACTTACCTGAAGTTTTTTTGTGTATGATTTTGGTCTCATAGGCTTTTATCCATTCACTGTCAGGTGTTCATTGGCATGTTCCTTGTTCAGCTCACAGTTGAGCAGACATGTTGGTGAGACTTTATACGTGTAGCTTCCATTGTTACTAGGAGACACAATCTCATAGCAAAGTCCTTGGTCCTCTGACTCTTACAATCTTTCTTTCTCCTTTTCCACAGTCTTCCTCAAGACTAAGGTGTGGGAATGTTTTGTAACTATAACCCTTGGGACTGGACTATACAACTCTACAAATTGGTAATGGTTTGTTTGCTGTAACAGTGTCTCTGTTATTTTGCAAAGAGACGTTTCCTTGATGAGGGCTGAAGGCTATTATTATTTGTGGGCATAAGGACAAATATTTATAAATTGTTTCCAGAGATTATGTTGTTTTAGTCAGGTTTTCCTCCAATAGCCATGATTTCACTAGGATTGATTAGTTAGTTAGATTTACAGTTTCAGGCATGGCTTTCCTCTTGTTTATATTTAAAGTACAGTTAGAGAGCTATTGGTTATTATCAAGTTATGTGTGCTACTACTGTACCATGAGGGTTATTTTGCCATGCTTGTCAATTGTATAGTTCATAGGTGTCATATCTTGGTGGCACTGTTAGTTGCCTCTCTTATTTTGGATGCTTGCATGGTGCCTCCTGGTACCATAAAACTAACCCTCAGGGAGAAGTCACTCAGGTCAGCTCCGACTCAAGGAAAGCTTGACAGTTTCTGAAGCATATGGTTTGTTCAGCAATAGGGGTTTTACCTTTCACCAAGAGCAACAGCAATAGGTTGTATGTTTGGGGAATCTCTTAGACAGCCTTGACCAACAGTTCAAAAGAGGGTTTCTCAAGTCTGGTATTGGGATTTTTCTTAGGTGGTCTTTGACTATTGGAGGGAATACAATCAACCCAGAAGAGAAAAGTTCATTAAAATGACACATATATATGTAAACACTGAACTACATGTGTTACCTTTTTAAAATATAGTTAAACTAATAGTTACTTTTGACTTTTCCAGTCATCCACATTGTTATTTTACCCACTTCCTTCTCCTGTATTATCCTTCCTCCCTCTTCTCTAAGAAGAGCCCTCCCATTTTCCCCTATCAAATCAATTATATATTTCTATTCTCCTTTGCTTTCCTCTTATCTTCTGTATTACCTCCT
Source organism: Alexandromys fortis (assembly GCF_014885135.2). NCBI lineage: Eukaryota > Metazoa > Chordata > Mammalia > Rodentia > Cricetidae > Alexandromys > Alexandromys fortis. The sequence goes on from NW_026068034.1 coordinate 3,637,375, forward strand.
TTTTAGTTATCAATTTCCACATACCCCCTATCATACCACTTGCATCCAACTATTCCCAATTTATTGTTCTCAAACATCCCTATTTTGTCAATGCTGGTCCTGTCTTACATTTGTGGTTTCTGTATTATGGCAGGATATATACTCACACTTGAAGATTTGGAATTAGGATCCTCCAGTGAAAGAGAACATTCAATGCTTATCGTTTTGAGTCTGGATCACCTCAATCAATATGATCTCTTCTAGTTACATTAATTTTCCTGCAAAGCTCATGACTTCATTTGCTTTTACTGCTGAATAATATTCCATAGTGCATTTGAGCCCCATTTTAATTATCCATTCATTGGTTGTAGGATATCTAGGCTGCTTCTGTTTCTTAGCTATTGTGAATAGAGCAGCAATGAACAAGGGTGAACATATGCAGTATGATGTTGAGTCCTCCGGGCATATGACAAGGCAGCAGATCTTTTTAAAAATGCAAACACAAGCAAGAGTGAAGTAGAACACCTTCAGAAAACTGTCAGACAACATTTCCAGATGTTGTTGGAAGGGAGAATAAAAGACAAAAAAAAAAAAAAAGCACAGTTCAAAATAAGTAGAGGCCTCATGAAAAAGTGACCTGAGTTAAAAAGGCAATGGTTTGAAAGAACATGGCAGAAGAGATAGGAGACAGTGAAAAAAAAAAGTGTGTTTCAAGAAAAATTAAAAATCAATAACACCATTCAAATACACATGAGGAGAACTAAAAAGAAAAATTGGTGCTGAGAAGCATGAAGCCAAGATATTTAGAAGTAATTGATGATATTGGTCAGAATGCAGTAGAAATTGATGCTACAATAAATATTATTAGACATTGGGAGTTGTACAGGGGAGAGAACAAAACTTACAAATCAACACACCTTCAGGAATTTTAAAAAAGTCATGAAAGCAAACAGCAAGGGCAGTTATTTATGACTTGTTAAAATTAAAATTTTCAGTGCAGAGACCTTCTTAAACACCAGAAATAAACATGCATAACTTATCAAGAATCAGGCCAAAACATTTTATGTTTATACAAGAATATTTATGGTGTTCTCAACCTTGGTCAGAGAGGCTTCTACAGTAGTGGACAGTGGTGAATGCAGACATTCAGAACTGTTCAAAGTACTGAAAATAAGAGACTGAATTGTGGTGATGTTTTGTTTGCGCTTTGACAAATGAAACTTGACTGAAGATCAGAGTGCAGAGCTAGCCACACTAGTTAGCTATAGAAGTCATGTAGTGGTGGCAAACACCTTTAAACTCAATAGTTGAGAGACAGAGACAGATGCAGACAGGAAGTGATACGTGATATGTGATATGACTGGGCTGAAAGAGGAATATAAGGTGGGAGGAGACAGGAACTCAGGATTCAGTCTGAGGTCTTGTAGAGAGAGCAGTCTAAGGACTTGTAGGAACAGTATACCTACCATTCAGTCTGAGGATTTCATAGAGGTAAGAACTAGTGACTGGCTGCTCTGCTTCTCTGATCTTCCAGCTTTCATCCTCACCCCTGATATTTGACTCCAGGTTTTATTATTAAGACCAATTAGAATTTGTTCTAAAGAGTTCTCTTCTACAGATGAGACATCCCTATCGACCTTCTATTCATCACTAAAGTACAGGAAATGTTCAAGAATAGGGAGTTGAAACAAGGTAAGAGCTGGAGGATGAGAAGGAGAGCTGGCAAGGGCTATTTTCTGGATTTGCCCTACCTATTCTACACAGAAACTTGTGGACAGCATACAACAAGTTAAAATTCCAGTGTGAATAGCAGGGTGGCATTCAAAGTCTCGTCCTAACTGCGGAATTATTGAGGGTTAATGCTTATTTAGGAAGGGACTGAGACTTTTCTTTGGGACTAAAGACACTGGTAGATTTATCCATCTTGAGTGGATGACCTCCTAACACTTGTGCACATATGGGGTGCTTTAATGAGACTCAGTGTGTTACCTTAAAAGAAAAAAAAAATTCAAGACTTAGGTAGGAAGATGTACCGTGGATGGCATTGTGAATTTATAGGCAGAGTGTGTGTAGATAGGGCAGAGATACACTATCTACATCTGTGAAATTTTCAAAGAATAAATAAAATTATTTTAAAATTTAAATTAATTTATGTTAGTTGAAATTAAGACCATATTTAGTGTTAAAATAACATCTTGTTACATGAGGAATAATTATGTAGTCAATAAACAAATAAAATTGATTTTCTTTTCAAAGAAAGAAGGTTGCTTTGGGAAATATCAATATGGAATCCAACATCATATCCACTAATCCGTTCATAGACTTCTTAAAATGATAGATATGATTGATATTTATTTATTTTAGTCCAGTAGCATCCTAGAATTTCTAGAGGATGTAATAAGACAGAAATATAAACAAGGCCTTAGTTAGGCTTTCTATTGCTGTGAAGAGACACCATAGCCATGACAACTCTTACATAGGAAAACATTTAATTGGGACTGACTTACAGTTAAGAGGCTCCGTCCATTAACACCATGAAGTATGTTGGCATGCAGGCTGACATGGTGCTGGAGAAGGAGCTGGGAGTTCTATAACTGGATCCACAGGCAGCAGGAGACTGTGTGCCACACTGGGTGTAGCTTGAGAAATGAGACCTCAGCACCTGCCCCCACAATGACACACTTCCTCAAACATCTACTTCAACAAGGGCACGCCTCCTAATACTGCTGCTCCCTATGAGCCAAGTATTCAAACACGTAAGTCTACGGGGGCCATACATATTCAGTTCTCCACACAAATGAATGAAAGTTAAAATTTTTAAACTTTGAAAAGAAGTTAAAATTTTATAAAATAGATGAGAATTTAAATTACGAAATAGACACTGAAACAGTTGGTGAAATTCCTTTGATGTAAATTCTCATTTTTGTGTTCTACAACTTGACTTTAACTTAGATGTTCTGTAAGTGACCTCGTTTTGAATGTGATTTAGGGCTCACATTTGTATCTCACAGCTTTTCCAGGCTATATAAACCTGCCGATAGAGTCTTGCTAAACTGTGTAATCTCTGCTCAGCACAGAAACTACTGCCTAGTCTGTGTACATATCAGTGCCTTGATTTGGGCATGGCTCACAACATATATAGGATGAGTTTAGTTAGCTTCCCTCCAGGCTATACCTATGGCTTTCCCATAGTGAGTCTGCTTCCAAGCAGCTGCAAGAAAGAAGCTAGCTTCTGTGGCTAAAAGGGGACTCCAATAACTGGACAATACACATGCAGACAAAACCTCATGCTCTATACCATAAATACATATGCCTTCCAACTGTCAAGCCAATGAAAATATGAACATATATTTAAACTAAATATATTTAAACTAAATATAGAGAGAGCTAAATCACAGATCCATACATTCCAAAGAGTAGCATACTAAAAAGTAGTTAATATTTTGCCAGGAGTTATGTTTTCCTTTTCTTCTTGCCTCTCCCACTGTTATTAAGGCTAGCTCAAATAATCAAAACATGGCAGATGCCTTTAATCCCAGCACTCAGAAGGTAGAGGCAGGCGGATCTCTCTAAACTCAAGGTCAACTTTTGTATAGGGCTAGACAGAGAAATGCTGTCTCAAAAGCAAGCAAGCAAGCAAACAAACAAAAAAGAGGAGCCAGAGTCAAGAGATCCTGGGGCACTAATAGGTCTGACATATATAATAGCAAAGAGACCCTGCCTCCAAAAAGGTGAAAATTAAGGCCCAACCCCTTAGGATGCCCCCTGCTTACCATACATGCACTGTGACATATCACACTCATACACATGTACACATATTAAAAATATTTGTAATTTTATAATATATTTCCAAAGAACTGCAGAGTTGTTTTTTCTTGAAAGAGATGAGGGATGGAGTAAGAACTCAAGTATGATGCAACATTGATTCTGGTCTATTCCAAGAAACGGGGCTGGATTGAAGGTCTCAGGAAGTTTGTTGTATCTTCTTGCTTCTACAAATAACAACCAGTCATTGGACTTGAAAAAGCTGGTGGCTGCCAGCTCTAGGAGAGCAAGGGGAAGAAGGGAAGAACACAGTGGCAGCCAGGCAGGTAGTGAGTTAACATGTCTATGTAGCTGGAGATGTGGTACACCTGTGTATACATACATTCCTATGCAAAGTTAGAAATCTCCTGAAACTAAAAAGACAGCAACAACCCTCCTTCTCCACACCCACGTGCTTCTGGATCTACATGTGACTGGATCATCTCCTTAACTCCTAAAATGTTGTGCGAACCCCTCTGTTTGCTTGTGTTCTGATTCGTGTATGCAAGGTAGCCAGGACACAACTTTGGGTACTGTTCCTCAGAAATTGTCGGCTTTTTTTTTGAGACAGGTCTCCTGTTGGCCTTCAGCTTGTCACATGGGCTAGTCTGGCTGACCAGCAAGAACCAAGGATCCTCCCATCCCCAGCCTCCCAACACTGGGATTACAAACTTGGGCCATCACACTTAGCTTTTTAATTTGGGTTCTGGAGATAGAGCTCAGGTCCTCACGTTTACAAGGTAAGCACTCTACTGCCTGCACCGTCACCCCAGCTCCAGAAAAAAACAAAAACAGAAACAAACAAACAAAAAAACCCACCAGGGACTTCAATGACACAACCATACACATAAGCACTGATCTGATGAGTTTCTGCAACAACCATACACATAAGCACTGATCTGATGAGTTTCTGCACTGACCTAATTTGATATCCCAGAGTTCCAGAACCTTGGGTTTCATTTTGCTTTTCTCAACTTGGCTATTAGATTTTAGAGAACATTTGGAAAATAATGTAGAAAGAAAAGATTAGTATTTCTTTACCCAAAGTACTGTGATTTGTGTTACTATGATATGTACTAACATATGTGTGTGTGTTCACATGTACATGCATGCTTGTGGAATTCAGAACCTCAAGTGTCACTTTTTTTGTATCTGCCCCTTATTGTCATTATTGTTGTTGTTTTGTAAGGTAGTGTCATTCAGCTGCCTGGAATTTGCCAAGAAGGTAAGACCATTCAGGACCTATCTGTGCTTCCAGTACAGAGGTTCTAAGAAGCATGTACCACCTTGTTGAGTTTTTTGCATGGGTTTTGGAGATTAGGGGTCAAATTCAAACCCAAGTGCGTACAAAGCAAGCACTTTACTTACAGATACATCATTCTAGCCCAAACACAGCTATTTGATTGGGGTTAAGAACAAGGGGACTCTTAACGAATGCAGCAGAATGAATTTGTAAGAACCAGTAGGAAGGACATGGGTGTGAAGCCCACAGCAAGTCCATTGCCCTCGCCATGGGGACATCACAGATGTGGACAATATGCTCTGATTTTTCTGCCACCTGCATCTCCTCTCCAGTTTGGGTCAATCCTTTAGTCATGGGATGAGCATCTGCAGGTCTCTGTGACATCAGCTCTACTTTGGGAAGAGGGAGCGATGTGTTTGTTAAACACACTCATTAGTACTTCTTCACTTCCTGTGAGTAACGGGGGAAGTGTAATCAGAGGATTGTTTGTTTGGTTTCCATGTATTTATATATATATATATATGTCAACATTTTCTCCTACACAACTAAATTTTAGCTTATCCTCATTTCTGTGGTTAATTTAGAGTTATTTTCTTTTTCATTTGACCTCATAGATCCTGAAAATACTCACAAAAGACAGCAGCTAAGTTTTTATAGATCAGAAAGGTCAAACAGATTTCTTTCCACTATTTAGTTTCTGCCATGGAGTCCCTTCTCAACTGAGGGGAAATACGTGGAGTGGGGGAAATGGGAAGTCTGTTTTAAAGTCTCTACACCTTCTACCTGTGTCTAAGGTTTATGTGGGAGTGTCATATATCAATCTGTTGATTTCATTGGTTAAGCAATAAAGAAACTCCTTGGCCCTGATAGGTTAAAACATAGGAGGGAGGAGTAAACAGAATAGGATGCTGGGAGGAAGAGGAAGTGAGGTCAGACTCTGCTCTGCTCCCAGAGAGATCCGACAGCTCTGCTCTCTAGAGCAGAGACGCCATGCTCCCCTCTCCCTATAGCTCTGCTCTCTGAGGCACACGTGATGAAGCTCCGACCCAAGATGGACATAGGTTAGAACCTTCCCGGTAAGCGCACCTTGGGGTGCTTACACACATTATTAGAAATGGGCTAAATTAATATTAGCCTAGAATTAGCCTAGAAGAGGCTAGATAGAAATGGGCCAAGCAGTTGTTAAATGAATAAAGTTTGTGTGTTATTATTTTGGGCATAAGCTAGCAGGCTGCTGAGGTGCTGGGGACACAGCCTCGCCGCTCCTTATTTCAACATAAGGTGCTTCCCACCAAGTATATGTCACAATATGAAGAAGTCAACTTTGAGGAAGGGTTGGGGCCACATTCTATTGTCTTCTCTTAAGGCTCAGAAATGCATTATTTGTGCATTTCCCTTTCCCTTTAAGAAAGACATTTTGCTTTAGGAAGAAAATCTCAGTAGTTAGCATTTCATATCCAGACTTTGCATTTGAGAACAAGATAAATAGTTGCATTCTCTGCGTTCTGATTTTGATAACCAAGTTTTAGGATTGAAATGTGTAAGAAAAGATATCACAGTGGGAAATGCCAGCTCATGGTGTTTTAGTTTGTTTGCCACAAATAAATCAGGAAATTACCAAAGCTAATTGTGTGCTTGGAAATAATTAAACATTCATTAATAGGAGAGATTAGTTTAAGGGTCAGTCAATTGTAGTCTTTTTTTTCTTTAAGTCTATTTTCCTGGAACACAGCTGAGCCTATTTGTTTGCTTGTTGTCTAAGATTGTTCTGAACTGCAATGGCAGAGCCAAGTTGCAATAAGAGAAACAATGAGAAACAGCAGAACAGGTGAGCCTAGTATTATTATTAACCCTCTAGCTCCTTGATGTTCAATTTCCAGATTGCTTTAATAAATTATAATCTGTTAAAACATCAGTTTGCACATTGTGATGGTAATATTGATTGTCAACTTGACAACGTATAAAAGTCAGCTAAGAGTCATGCCTCCAGGGATGGCTATGAAGTATGGTCTAGAGTGGGATAACTGAGGTAAGCAGACCCATCTTCAATAATAACTCTAAAGCACAACCAAATTAGTTGAGGCCTAGTCCTCAGTAAAGAGGAGAAAGCAAGCTGGACATTCCAGGCTCCTTTGGTCTGATAAAGTACACTGATAACAGCTTATGGGAGAAGGGGTTAATAGATCACCATTCCAGGTTACATTACATCAATGAAGGAAAGCTGCGGGAGGAACTTCAAGAACTAGTCCAGCCATATCCACAGCAAAGAACAGAGAGAGAAAGAAAGCAATCATGTTTACTGTCTAGCTCACCTTGTCTAGTCTTAAGCAGTATAGAGACCTGTTATGAAAGGCCATGCCAACCACAGTTATGGTGGGTCTTCCCTCTCAATTAATACAGCTAAGAAAACTCTTCACAACCCTGTCTGCTGGCCAATCTAATCAGAAAATTGCTCAATGAGACTCCCTTCCTAGGTGATTTTCGGTCATGACAGATTGAGCAAACACTCATCAGGCTGCACACCAGCATCATTGCTCTGTAGAGCCAGATTGTGGGTACAATGAGAGCAGCTGTCTCAAGACGCTGCCACCAGGACTTCCCTACCATGGTGGACTATAGTCTGAAACTGTGAGCCAAGATAAACGCTTCTTCCCTTAAGTTTCTTTCGCCAGGGTATTTATCACAGAAATACTTTTACACTAATAATATCCAAAAGAATGGGCATGTGTTGGAAGGCCCTGCTGATTAGAGGTTGCATTCTACCGTAGCCTGGCAGCTCTCTCCAAGCTCAGCAACATTGAGGACTTGCTCCCCCAGCAAAAGCTTCCTGCTCTCAACCCATCCTTATCTGGAGGATATCTCTAGGCCTGGGTTGCCTGATTTATTTTAATGGTGACCCTTGACACAGTCACCTGCAAACACTCTTCCTTTGGTGACCCACATGGTAACTAGGCAAGTATTCTAGTCATTTTAATAGGACCCTTCTGCCACATACTAAGTCTTATGATAACAGCATGTCACTTAAAGCAAATTAGGGTTTGTTCCCAAGCTCCCCAATCTCTCTCTCTCTCTCACACACACACATACACACACACACACAAAAAACATGTATATTTTTTTAAAAAGAAAACAAACTTTCTCTTTTTCACTTTCCATACCAATCCCAGTTTTTTTCTCCCTTCTCTCCTCCTATTTTCTTCACCTATGCCTCCCACCTCTATCAATTCCTTAGAGAGGGTAAGGGCTGTTGCTTTGGGGAAGGTCCAATGCCCTCCCTACTAAATCTAGTCTAAGAAAGGTATCCGTCCAAAGAGAATAGGATCCTGAAAAGTCAATTCAAGTAGTAGGGATAAATCCTGGTGCCATTGCCAGCAACCCCTGAGTCTGCCCCAGCCATACAACTGTCACCCACATTCAGAAATCCTAGTGTGGACTAGATTTTTGTTGTTGTTGTTCCTTCCTTGTTCAGCTGGAGTTGGTGAGCTCCCATTAGCTCATACAAAATGTGTCATGGGTGTCCCCTTCATTGTCTTGACCTCTTTGCTCATAGTCTCACTCCTGGTTCACCGATGTCTGTTTCCTGGAGTGCCATCTATGTTTGTGCTTATGGGCCCTATACAAAGCTTTCTGTCACAGCTATTGCTTCTTGACCTCTTCTTGACTTGGTAGACACAGACTGAGAGGGAAAGAGGACCCCCACAGGCTTGCGTGTATACACATGTGTGTATGATTCTCTTTGCTTTTTTAAAGAGCACTCCTGTATTCAGTGACTTTCACGAACATGAATTTGTTTCTCTATACCTCTGAAGGTGTCAGTCCTTCTTATAAGCAGGGATGTATTTACTCTGGAGGCTGTGAGACAGAGTCTATGTCCTCATGTTTCTATATTTTAGAGGTCACCTGCATTCCAGTGTATGTAGCCTTTCCCCTCCACGTTCAATACTAGCAACAACTGATTTAGTCTACTTCATGTTTTTAATATGGATAACTTTCTTTTGCTCCCTTCCACTTGTAAGGAGTCTTCTGGTTACAGAAGCCCCTCTTGATTGACAGCACAATCCATCCATCTCTATATTGATTTAATCAGACCTTAATCTTACCTGCAACCTCAATTCTTATTGGCCATGTGCCTGGTTAGCCTTGATTTTTGAGTTAGTGAAACTTAAGAATTATCTGAGAGAAAAAAACTTGACTTGTCTAAACCAGCTTGGCCTATAGACATACCTGTGGGAGACTGACTTTGTTATTAATTGATGAACTCAGACCCTGTCCATTGTTTTCAGGACTTGCCTTTCCCTAGGCAAGTGGCCCTGGTTGTATAAGAAAGTTATCTAAGCAGAGACAAGCAAACAAGCAAGAGGAGGTGGTGGGGCTGAGAGAGAAAGAGAGAGGGGGAAAGGGAGATGGAGGGGTAGAGGGAGATAGAGAGGAAGACAGAGAGGGGGAGAGAGAAAGAAAGAAAGAAAGAAAGACAGAGGGCGGGGAGAGGCTAAACAAATAAGCTATCAGGAAGAATCTCCCAAGTTTCCTGCTGAATTTTCTTGGCTGTGAAGGAGTTCCTAGGTTGGAGGCAATGCCACATGGAATAATAAGCAGTCCTGCCTTCAGGTTCCTACTTTGAGTTTCTGCCCTGACTATTCTTAATTATAGAGTCTGGCTTGGAAGTAGAAGATGAAACAAGCCCTTTCCTCCCTTAAGTTCCGTTTGCCTGGAGGGGTTTTACCACAGTAATAGAACGGAAAGGAGAACACCACACAGTATAAAGTATGCACGGTTCAGGCAGTTAGAATGTGAACTGTTGAGAGAAGGGACATCTTGGACCACTAACAGTGAATACCTAAAAGCATCACAGCATTAGGAAAAAGACAACATTTAACACTTCACATCCAAAGTTTTAGTTTGGTAACCACGTGGTTGCTTTTATTCTGAATTTAGTAATCTAGTTCAAAAGTGATTTAGGAAAGCATCAACCAATGAAACATCATATACAATGTAGTCAGTTTTGTGTGTGTGTGTGTGTGTGTGTGTGGTGTGAAAATAAAAACAATTTGCTGAGTATTTATAAGAAAAGTACAGCAATTATTTCTAGAGTATATAGCCAAGCACACACCTTTAATCCCAGCACTCTGGAGGCAGAGGCAGGTAGATATCTGTGAGTTGGAGGTCAGTATGTTCTACAGAGCTAGTTCCAGGACAGTCAGGTCTGCACAGATAAACCCTGTTTCAAAAAAAAAAAAAAAGGAACAAAAACTCAACACAAAACTAGAAGATATGATTACAAATTGTCTTTACTTTATATGGTTTAAAGTCTCTATATGCTTCAGCAATATTTGTCAGTTTTGCAATAGGTAAAATCTAGATGAAAAGACTGGTAAATGAGAGGTCGCTCAAAACAGAAGGTTGAGGACAGGCTTTTTGGAGAACACCAATCTGTGTTTTTACATTTATTCTTTTATTCTGGTCCTATGACAGAGACAGACACCTCTTACTTTTAGTGAGCTTCCTATGCTTAATACAAGTGAATCATGGGGGAGCTTGGCTTCCTCCCTGTATCTTGGAAAACTCAGTACTAATGTCCTTGAACAGTCCTGTCCCACCCTTTAGAGAATGGCAGCCACTCAAGTTTGCACAGAAAGAGTTCATTCATTCCTCTAGCACTTACATTGCTTTTTTGCATATTCATTACTTTTCAAGTTCCTGCTGATTTATAGCTTTTGAGTTTAATGTGCATATCCACAAAGTCCTCTGCCAGCCATTCTGCTGCATGTTATGCTTATACAAAAATCGATTTTCAAAGTCTATCTCTTGAAAAACTTAAAGCTACTAGGGATAATCTAAATGGGGTACCTGTTCTTTACTGAACTTTCTCCCATTTTTAGATAACTTATTTGCCCATTTGTTTCCCAAACATTCATCTTATGATTCTTTTTCAATAGTGTGCAAAATTGTTTGAGATTGTAGTTTGAAGTTAGCATGTTTATTTCTAATTATGATAGAATTTTATAAGGATTTCGTTTTATGTTATACCCTATATATACAAATTTATTGGTATTTCATAATTGACAGGCATTTATAGTTTTCTTGCTATATGCACATCTTCAGTATTACTCCTTTTTTGATTTTCTCTTTTGTATTCTACTATTCATTAAAATACAACCATATTATCAACCAGAACAAATACACTATTTGAAAAAAATGAATTATTTTTAGCTGTTTTTGTTTTACATGGATAAGTCTCCACCTACATGGATATCTGTCAACCATGTGGGTGACTGGTGCCACAGAGGCTGGAAGAGGGCAAAAGATCTCCTGTAAGTGAAGTTACAGATGGTTGTGAGTTTCCATGCAGGTGTTGGAAAATGAGCTAGAATCCTCTACAAGAGCAGTAAATACTCTTAACTACTTAGTCATTTCCCCAGCTCCCAACAATGAATTTTTTAATGGGTTAGATTAGAGATCAGTACAAACCTCAAAGAATTTACAATCCAAGCAAAAGTTAAAATAGGGTAAAAATCAAGAAGCCTAATATTTTTAATTGTTTGGAGTTCAGCTTCTTTGTCCTTTAACTTCAGATCAGGTTGGGAGATTGGAGTCACTTTCTCATCTTGGCTAAAGGAGGGAAATGTGGAGTCCGAACCTCTGTGTCCTGTCCATCATCTAGGGCAGTGTGAATACTTAGAAGAAACTGATAAAGAGTTGGCATCGACCACTGTGAGAATAATATTGCTCTCTAGTAGAGGTTTGGATAGGTATTGAGACCAACAACCATTAACAAACCTCATAGGCAAAAGAGAAAGATGAAAGAGAGAGGTAGAATTTCTATTCAAATTAACTTTGAGAAAAATCCAACCCTTGTTCTTTCAAAACCTAATAAAAGTGATATATCTTTTAAAATTAACTTGTGTGTGTGTGTGGGTGTTTGTGTGTGTGTGCATGTGTGTATAGTCTGGAAGTTGATGTTACTGGTTTCCTTGGTTGTTCTCCACCTTATTCATTGAGTCAGGATCATTCAGCTGAACCCAGAACTTGCCCATGTGGCTAGTTTAGTTTCCGAGATTGCTCATGTCTGTCTCCTGTGTCTTAGGATTAAGGAAGAACATCATACCTAACCCTAGTCCTCATATGTAATAAGAGAGCACTTTATCCTACCATCCACCTGCCTATGACCCTGGAGTTTCTTTTGTTGATGTTAAAACCAGAGTCATGCTGTCCTCTTGCTTTCTGCCACAAGGAATTGGTAATAAGAATATCAAGTTATGGGTGCACAGTAAATGGCACCGAGAATAAGATAAAAACACAGGTGCTGTGTATATTTTGGCCCCTGTTGTTCACCCTTGGTTCCAGTCCAATGGGGTGTAGTGGGGTAAAGGTCAGGGCAGACAGCTTTCAAAGGAAGCTGGACTCTCGACTCTCTTTCACTAGGCATCTGTCTCTCTGCTTTTACTTCAGGCTTGCCATGCTAGTGCTTGGCTAATAGACAAGAATAAATTGTCCCTTCGTTGTTAACAATTTCCTCATTAGACTCTTCCAAGGGACTGTAATGTGTTAGCAGGGGATTATCCACCTTTTAGCCAGTCCTTTCATGCAGATGGTGAGTCCTGCAGCCTAGTCCACGTGGAGGCAAGGCAGCGAAGGACATTCGCCCTGTCCCTTTTCTCTGTGAAGAAGGTTGCCTTGTGAGTTCTCCGGTGATTCTGCCCCTCTCTGTCCTGACATTTAAGAATGTATTGTTTTGATTTCAGGCAGTAGCAACGATCTACTTGATAATCCAGTAGCATTCATCATCAGCTACGGAAGGTGGCAAGAGCGCACCGTGCTGCTTCTAACCACAGACACTTCCTGCGTGGTGACATTTCCTTGACATGGGTGGAAGCTTAGTGTGAGTGGGTAAGAAAGGGCGGAGTTTGGATCAGACCTTGAAGCCAGGAAGAGCACATTGGTCTTTTTTTTTGTTTGTTTGTTTCATTAAATAGCTATCCTCTGAGCGCCAAAGTGATTATAGAATAAAAGAATCTGTACTTGTTTCAAGCGGCTTTTTTTTTTTTTTTAAGAGATGCATTCTCCTTTTATTTTGCCTTTCAACTTGGAAGAAGATGGAGAGTGCATAATGCTCGGTTAGAGCAGAGATGGCACGATATGCCAAGTAAGTCCCACGAAAGAGCTGCATTGACGGCGTTTGCGTTAAGGCTTATTACTGGTATGCAAATTCCCAGCCTATAATTGTTTGCAAAATCAGGCCCAAAGGCATTCCTACAGAGGAAGTAATTATAAAATGGTTAATTAAAAGTAATTATAAAATGCTAAATGACTTCTGATACATCCTCATACATTGTTCCGTTATAACTTCGTCTCTGAGATCCTGGAATGGCTGCTTCCCAAGAACACGGCACCCTTCAGGGAAACGTAGCTCATCAGTCGGTAATAGCTGCCCTCTCTTTTGGAGCTTTGAAAATTCACATTCCTGCCGGTTCCAGGTTACAGCTGGCTTCTCTTCCCTTGCTGTGGTCAGTGTTGAATGCACCGTAGGGGATTTCTATGGAGAGTGGTCCGAGGGCTCTTCACGTCCATATGGGAGAGGAGAATGAATGCATGTAATGATGCAAGCTCTAGACTGGCTTCCTGGAGTCCCACTCAGCCTGAAAGCCTTTGTGGGCTGAGCAGATGGGGAGCAGGCTCTCAGGCCACTCATTATCCATGGCTGTTGAAAATAGAGATCTAGAGAATCCAGCCAGATGCAGAGAACAGTTAGTGGACCAAAATTAGGGGACATGGTTGTCTTTCACAGTTTAACGCTCAGTTGCTACAAAATTACATTTCATAACGAAGATGCAAAATTTTAATGCATGTGTGCAAATGCATATATGTATGTGCATGAGTACGTGTGCATGCTTGTGGAGGCTGGAGGGCAACCTCGGGTGCCAAATTTAGAAACAACACCCACTGCCTTTGAGACAGAGCCCCTCACTGGCTTGGATTTCCTTAATTAGGCTTACTTGACTGACCAGTGAAATCTAGGGCTCCACCCTCTCTTCTACTGGGATTACAAGGCTGATGACTGCAGGCTTTTTAATGTGGATCCTGGTAATTGAATTTGGGTCTTTGGCTTGCAAGTGTTTTTGCTGCTTGAGCCATCTCTCCAACCTCTGAGATGCAATTTTAAGAATTAAAATACATTTCAACAGCTAAAAAGGCTGTTCTTAAATTGTTATTATTTTTTAAAAATCTTAAAGTTTGAAAATTTAGAATTGTATTAAAATCAACATTGAAAGGCAGAGCTAGTGAATTTCTATACACGTATGTACAGTAAAGTCTGTGAATTGCAGTCTGCCTTTGTCGCTAACACCTTAAACATCTGATATGATGTTTAGGATGTCCAGCAATCTGTACATTTCAGATTAAACAATGTGGAGTTTCTTAAGAGAAGTAAGGCTTACTCAAACTAAACAAATTATCCACTGCATCTAAGATTCAAAGATTATAAGAAATGCTAGTTTTATTTGTTAGTGGCAGCCATCCAGTCTGGTTGCTATGCAAATGATATCATCTTATCTCCCACTTGGAGACTGGATATTGCCAGTGTGAGGACAGAACACTGATTTTTTTTTTTTCAGATTAACCAAGTTGGCTTCCCTATTTCTCTCATGAATTTTATAGGCATCACAGTTATGCATCCCTCACTTTGCCAAATCCTGAGGTGTTTGCCTTCTCTGTCTTCTATGGTGCTTGGATTTTACTCTTTTTCACTGTAGTGTTGCACAAAGAGTAGAGAAGCTGGCTATCCTCCTGGCAACAGTGGGTGTGTGGACCCCTAGGCCTCTAGTTTATTGCTTTCTTTGCTTTCAAATTAAATAGCTGATGCTGCTGCCCCAAGTTCTGCGGGGTTCCTACTCCTGCTGTGTGGTTTCTGAGGATCTCAGCTGCTTACCCCCTCATGGCGAGCTCTTCTCACTTCTCAAGATCTTTTTGTTAGTTTGGATCTCTTGGTTTTTTTTTTTTTTTTTCTATTTTTGTTGACAGATTCATGCATTCTTGGAAGGAATTTTAGTCATATTCCCTCCCACTCCGTTCTCTCATCCCCTCCCTCTCACCCACTGGATGTCTTCTGCACACGTATCCCTCCTACACTTGTGTCTTCTTTTAGTGTGTGACCACATCTAACTACATTCTTTTCCGAGCATAGGTGGGAGACTATTTACTGTAACAAAGGTAACTTAGTGGTAGCTCCACCACTGAAGAAAAAGGCACTCTTCTGCACCAGTGGTTGATTTCCAATGGTCCCTTGAGGAGGGGTGAGGCCTCCAGTGGGTTGTGTACAGATAACCACAGCTGCAATGATTTAGTGAGTGAAACGGCCATGAATTGTTGCATCTTACTTATCCTCTGGCTTTGGTACTCTTTCTGTCCCTTCCTCTAAGATGGTCCCTGCATCATTTCTAAATTTATTAGACTAAATAATATCTGATAGGGTCTACATATTCTCTCATGGTTTCTGCTTCTGTAGTTCTTCTCCCTGCTCTTTATTCTCCCAGATGTAGAGCTACTCCAGTGTTTCGTTAGCACACATAACAGAAGGAAAGGTATTTACGGTAAACCTGATCCCGATACTCTGAGGTATTGTTCTTTTTGAGCCCGTTGTGGATTCCTCATCTAAGACTTTTCCAATGGAGATGGCTCTTCCATCTGTCATTTGAGTAAAATCCACAAACTTAACATATACAAAAATTCTCTTCAAGCATGAAAAATCTTCAAATACATGTTGCTGTATATGTGTCAAATGTTTAGGCTACTTGTTTAATTTGCTGTGTAAACATACACACACACACACACACACACACACGCATGCACCCTTTCTCCTCTATGTCTTCATATAAATTTCATTGCTCAGGAACCACTTTCCCATTTCTCCATTATTAGCAATGCAAAGTACTGCCCAAGAATAAAGTGCAGGCTTTCTTTAATTTGGGCAAGGACAGATTGTGCAGTTTAACTCTTCTGGGAAGTGGTGGCATGAATGGAAAATGGCTTCTCCTTCCATGAACTGTGTCTTGCTTCTGATTTTGTGTGTCTTCTAAGTATTTTTTAACCATTAATTATGAACTAGGCTGTTCAGAAATAAACACTTTGTTTACTAAGGAAGTTCTTGACAGCTATGACATTGAATTGTACCAGTGAGCTTTCTGACAGCCGAGAGAACAATTGATCTGTCCTCTACATCATTTTTGATCAATTACTTAATCCGATGATGTCAATGTATTTTTTTGACACCAACTCTCTTTGTTTTTCTGAAGAATTATTAATGTTAACTCTATTCTTTCAATGATATTCCTTAATATTCCAACACACCACTAAGGCTCATCTTACTAAGCTATGATTCTCATACCACACTAGGAAATAATTCATTCTTCCCAAACAAAGGTACAATGATAATGCAGCTAAGCAGGCCCTGTCTAGAGACACACACAACCAATTGTTATGAAAAGGTATCAGAGAACCACAAAGTTCAGATATGCATTTTCAGTTTTTGAATGATTGTCTCATTTGAGAAGAAAAAAATCTTCTTTTAAATTTTATTTATTTATTTATTTTTTGTTGAAAAAAATTTCCACCTCCTCCCTGCCTCCCATTTTCTTCCCTATCCCTCCACTCCTCTCCCCCCTCCCCACTCCTCTCCCCCTCTCCCCACTTCTCTCCCCCTTCCCCCNATCCAGGAAGGTGAGCATCCAAACAGGCTAGGCTCCCACAAAGCCAGTTCATGCAGTAGGATCGAAACCTAGTGCCATTGTCCTTGGCTTCTCATCAGCCTTCATTGTCTGCCATGTTCAGAGAGTCCAGTTTCATCTCATGCTTATTCAGTCCCAGTCCAGCTGGCCTTGGTGAGCTCCCAATAGATCAGCCGTACTGTCACAGTGGGTGGGTGCACCCCTCGCGGTCCTGACTTCCTTGCTCATGTTCTCCCTCCTTCTGCTCCTCATTTGGACCTTGGGAGCTCAGTCCGGTGCTCCAATGTGGGTCTCTGTCTCTATCTCCATCCATCGCCAGATGAAGGTTCTAAGGTGCTATGCAAGAAACTTGTGCAACCACTTTGGAAATCAGTGTGGCAATTTCTCAGGAAATTCGGGATCAACATACCCCAAGACCCAGTAATACCACTCTTGGGAATATACCCAAGAGATGCCCTATCATATGACAAAAGAATTTGTTCAACTATGTTCATAGCAGCATTATTTGTAATAGTGCCTGGAAACAACCTAGATGCCCTTCAATGGGAGAATGGATGAAGAAAGTGTGGAATATATACATATTAGTGTATTACTCAGCAGTAAAAAACAATGACATCGTGAATTTTGCATGCAAATGAATGGAAATAGAAAACACTATCCTGAGTGAGGTATCCCAGACCCAAAAAGATGAACATGGGATGTATTCACTCATAATTGGTTTCTAGCCGTAAATAAAGGACATTGAGCCTATAATTTGTGATCCTAGAGAAGCTAAATAAGAAGGTGAATCCTAAGAAAAGCATATAGTCATCTGCCTGGATATGGGAAGGAGACAAGATTGCTGGGCAAAAACTAGGAACTTGGGGGTGAGGTGGGATAGGGGTAAGGGGTAATAGGGTGAGAAAAGTAAGAAGGGGAGGATTGGGGGAGCTTGGGGGAATGGGATGGTTGGGATAAAGGAAGGGTGGATATGGGAGCAGAGAAGTATATATCCTAATTAAGGGAGCCATCTTAGGGTTGGCAAGAAACTTGACTCTAGAGGGACTCGCAGGTGTCCAGGGAGATGTCCCCAGCTAGTACCTTGGGCAACTGAGGAGAGGGAACCTGAAACGACTCTATTCTATAGCCATACTGATGAAAAAAATCTTAAATTGATATTTTTCCTGGTTTTGAAATCATGAGTATATAGATCAAGTAAAGTTTATCAGTTCATAAATACTTGGAGGAATACTTTAATACAGTTCAGAGTGGAGAGAGAGAGAGAGAGAGAGAGAGAGAGAGAGAGAGAGAATTGAGAACTAAAGGTAATTCTCTGTGATAGCTGGAAAGATGGCTCAGCAGTTAAAGCAATTGTTGCTCTTCCTTACTTAGTTCACTTCCCATCATCCGTGTATCATGCAATCATTTGTAACTCTGGCCCTAGTGTCTCCAATGCCCTCTTCTGGCCTCCACAGATTACTTCACACAAATCACACACACACACACACACACACACACACACACACAATATTTTGAGAAAAACAAGAATTTTCTGTTTTTCCATTGTATTTATTTGAAATTCAATAAGGTTACCAGTTTCTTTGATGATATTCCACATCAGGACAGTCTTCCAAATACTACCATACTCATGTAGAGCTGCATAGAATTATCCGTATACTATAAACTTATTTTGTACCTTTTAACACATTTTATGAAGTCTCTGCTATTTTCTCAGATGGCCACTTCTTACAGTACTTCCTACCTCTCAAAAACACCTTTAGCAAAAGATTTTACTCCTTAACACATAAAAACTAGACATCAGTAATGGGCACTTCTTCTTCTTCATGTCTGCCAGATACTTCCTAAGAGCATTTAGATGTATTCAAATCTCTTCACCTTTGAAATAAATGCCAGAGAGCCATAAAACATATGTCCTGAAAATATCTCTGGTGCTCTTTCTTTCCTAGTTGAGATGAATTTTCCTTCCCTTGGGGATGTGCTGTATTTAGCAAATTGTTTGTAATAAATAGAATAGAACAGAAGGGACTCACTTCCAGTGTAGGCTTATGAAATGTGTGCTGTATCTTTAGTACACACCCTTTCTAATGTGCACACACTCTGTCTATTGGATCCTTTGCCTAGGGGGAACCTGACATCAGCAGAGCCTTGAAGATGGCCCCTGTGGTGAGGAAGTGAATCTGCCCCTGTTTGTAATCAGAGAGGGTTTGGAAACTGAATCTCCACCTCCAAGCAGGTTTTCATAGACAATAGCAACAACAGTCATTCTATAGCATCTGAGAGATGAGGCAAAATCACTCACTTGAATATCTCCCCCGTACACTCAAAAGCGACTTTGGTGGTAATTGAGTTCCTCATTTCAAGTACTACCATGGGGGTAATGTGAGTGAAAATATCCTTTAAACGCTCAGGTGTTTGAACACTTGGTCCCCATTTGGTCACACTATTTGGGAAGGTTACAGAACCCTTAGAAAGTGTGGCCTTGCTGGTAGAAGCACATCACTAGGAGTAGGTTTTGAGGATCTATGCCCTAGTCCTGCTGATATTTCTTCCTCTCTGCTTTGTGTTTACCACTGAAGATGAGATGTCTTGATTTCTTCCTCTAGCTACCTGTTGTCATGTTTCTCTATCACAATATGCTCTTCCTTTAAACTTTGAACCCAAACAAACATTTTGTTTTATAAGTTGCCTTGGTCATGGTCTTAGCAACAAAATGGTGACTGATGCAATCACCAAATTGGAAGAAAAGAAATTAATTTTATTTATTGATTTATGTAATTATCTTTATGTGTGAATGATGTATATGTTTTGGGGTTTATGTGCATATGTGTATATGGGTGATTATGTCCCTGCACACACATTTAGAGACAAGAGAAGCAATATATTTTCTAGCGTTAAATATATTTTGCTGAATCAAAACAACTCTGAGATTCCATCTTTCACCTGTAAGAATGATCAAGACCAAAAACACCAATGACAACTTATCCTGGAGAGGATGTGGGGTAAAGGGAACACTCCTGCATTGCTGGTAGGAATGCAAATGGTATGACCCCCTTGTATATCAGTGTGGTGATTTCTCTGACAATTATGAAGCAACCTTCCTCAAGACCCAGCAATACCAGTTGTAGGTATACATCCAAAGGATGCTTAATCATACCACAAGGACCTGTGCTCAGCTATGTTCATAGCAGCATTGTTTATCATAGTCAGAACCTGGAAACAACATAAATGTCCTTTGACTGAAAAATGGATAAGGAATATATGGTACATTTACACAATGGAGTACTACACAGCAGAAAAAATGATATCTTGAAATTTGCAGGCAAATGGATGGATCTAGAAAACATCATATTGAGTGAGGTACCCAGACCAAGAAAGACAAATATCATATATATTCACTTATGAGTGGTATTTTAGACATAAAGCAAAGAAATCCAGCCTATGATTCACAATCCCAGAGAACCTAGACAACAATGAGGACTGTAAGAGAGACATGCATGGATCTAATCTACATGGGAAATAGAAAAAGACAAGATCTCCTGAGGAAATTGGGAGCATGGGGACAATGGGAGAGGGCTCAAGGGAAGGGGGAGGAAGGGAGGAGAATGGAGAAAAATAAATAGCTCAATAAAATCAATAAAAAACATATATATTTTACTGGTTTATAGTTGATTGTAACATGAGGGCCTGCTTGTTGTCATTTCTGTCCTGCCCAGTTCTCATAGCTGGTAAGCCCCAAAGAAATTACACAGAGGTCTCCATAAGATATATACTGATTGGCCCATTAGCTCAGGCTTCTTATTAATTCTTATAACTTATATAAACCCATTATTCTTATCTATGTTAGCCACATGGATCAGTACTTTTTTCAGCATGGCATGTCACATCCTCCTTCTTTGGTGTTTGCACAGGTCTGTGGAGGAATGGACTTCCTCTTCCCAGAATTCTGTTCTCCTAGCCCCACCTATACTTCCTGTCTGGTTGTCCCAACTATACTTCCCTGCCTGGCTACTGGCCAATGAGAATTTATTTAAAACATAATTGACAGAATACAGAATTGTCCTACACCAGTATATAGTCTTGATAAGACAGTGTAAGAGACAAGGAAGGAAATTGTAAGTAGCCATCAGCTCTTTGGTAGAGTGAAAGAATGAGTCTTAAGTTCTGCAATATGATAATGGTAGAATTTTCCTATGTCTTCTTAAGGTGCTGAAACTTTCCATTCCCTTTTGAACTTGGATCTTTCATTATTCTCTGCATTTAAATGTCCAGATGATGTAAAGGACGGTCTCTGAGTACAGGAATATAGACTGCAGAACTATGTATAGAATGCAGGAATGAATAAATCCTGTGAAGGGGAAAATGGAATGTCAGTCTATCCTGTGCAGGGGAGTCACAGCAGAAGCATCCAGATAGCAACTTCCCCTTGTCTTGTGATGGGATTTAAATAAGGACTCTTAGCACACTGACAGACAGCTGTCCTTTTCATGTGTCCCCTCATACTCTCTTCTGGTAGTTTTATTTTCATTCAGTGATATACCATGGATGGCAGGATGAATGCCTGCAATCCTGTTCTGTTGGATTCTTTTATGGTAGTGCTGCACCTAATGAGTTCATGCACATACGAAAAATAAAACTGTTCACATTTTTTCATTAGATCTTCATATTAAAATGATGTTTCCTCTGCTTAAAGTGTGCATGGTGTGTTCACTGTATGTAACTTTCAATATTCACTAATAAATGGCTGAGAAAGGCAATGCAGCTAGAAATTTAAGGATAGACTAAAAAAGCAATAAGCTGTATATTCTGAAAAAACTTTTCTAAATATTAAAAATGCTGAAAAATGGTTATAAATGGCCATAATAACCACAACCCAAAGTTAAAAATACATAAACTTAAAGTAAATGAAAATATTCTCAGAATATATTAAGAGCTTCAAATACTCAATCACGTACAAAGGGAACTAATGATGAGTAGTACAATGATTCATTTCGAGAAGACACATGGAGAGAGAACAGAAGTAAAACAAACCCAATGTAGTGACCAGTGGAAACTATGAAATTTCAGAATGTAACTAATATCTTCATAAATCCAATATCTAGTTCTTTAGAAAGATACAAAACAGATAAATTCTACAGAAGGTGTGTTAAGAAGAAAGAAGAAAGGATAAGAAAGAAAAAAAGAGATGGGGAGGGCAGAGAAAGAAAGGAAAATACAGAGGAGGGAGGAAGGAAGGAACTAATGAGCAGGAAGAGCCCACACTTTATTATGAGAGGAGGGAACGGCGCTTGGGTACATTGATGTTTGTGAGGTTCGGCCCTCTCATCTAAATGTGATGGGAATAGATGGGAGTCCTATTTTCAAACTGAGCAATTCTAGATAACTAATGTCTATAGCAGAGGACAGGAAGTGGATAAATAGAGCTCAGAGGTGCATTTGAGCATAACTGCGGGTCAGTCCAAAGAAACCTTTCAAGTATTACGACTTCATTGGTTGATGTTTTAGTTCCTTTTCCTGTTTCTACAATGATAAAATACCCTGCCAGAAACAATTTAAAGGAAAAAAGAGCTTGTTTTAGGTGAGGATTTCAGAGGGACAGCGTCCATCCTGGCAGTGAAGACATAATGGCAGGAGTAGAAAGCCCTCTGGTCACATTGCTTCCACACTCACAGAGTAGAGAGTAGTGGATGCAGGCTGTTGGTCATCTCTGTTTCCTCACTTACAAGGTCCCAGATCAAGTAGAGGAAGGTGCTGCCACAACAGGCAAGTCTTACCTTAATTAAAGCAACAGTGAACATCCCACAAGCATGCCCAGAGCCTGGCTCTCAGGGGACTTCAGATACTGTCAAACTGACAACACTTATCATCACAGATATCCAGAGTTTTCCAGAAACTATAGAATGAAGGAAGTTTTCTTAGTTACCTTTACACATTAGGTTAGTCTTAGAATACAACATAAAAAGCAGAGGGTCTGTTTTAGAGGACCTCAAACTTAAGACATCTATTTTAGGACTAATACAATCATGTAATATGTTATCATCAGCTTAGATTTATATCAGAATTCAAGAATGAGTCAGTCATAAGAAATGCATGGCATAAATCATCTTAAAGGGAAAAATGAGTATTTTGATAGATTGCAAAATTACTTTTAATGTTATTTAATCTCCTTTTCTGATAAAAATATAACATTAGAATAAAGCTTTTTTAAAAAAATAAAAAATGGAAGAGAAGTAAGGAAGTGCCACCATGGCTCAACTGCTTTCCTCTTTTTTTTTTTTTTTTCACAAAAACTGATGGTTTTCACTTTATTTCTTCTGAGGGGGAACTTCTGGGTTACAGGGTTGGGTCTCCACATGGGTACTGACCTGACTTCATAGTTTCTTTAAAATGGTCGATATGGGGATAGAAAGATTGCTCAATGGGAAAGGACACCTTTTGCCTTACTGGAGGATGAGAACTCGGTTCCCAACACTTTCCTGGGGTGGCTCAAAATCACCTGCAACTCCAGCTCCAAGAAATCCTTTGCCTTCTGCCAATCTCTCTCTCTCTCTCTCTTTCTCTCTCTCTCTCTCTCTCTCTCTCTCTCTCTCTGAAGGAATAGTGAATCTAAACTCCAGACAATATCAAATCTGAGTTTTTATACTAGGAAATTAATCAACATATAATTATTATATAATTTATAAGTGAAACAGTCACACTCATACCACAAGGACATTTGCTCAATTATGTTCATAGCAGCATTATTCATAAGGGCCGGAACCTAGAAACAACCTAGATGCCCCTCAGCCAAAGAATGTATAAAGAAAATGAGGTACGTTTCCACAATGGAGTACTACTCAGCAGTACTACTCAGCAGTAAAAGGCAGTGACATATAGAAAT
This sequence comes from Alexandromys fortis, assembly GCF_014885135.2. Classification (NCBI taxonomy): domain Eukaryota; kingdom Metazoa; phylum Chordata; class Mammalia; order Rodentia; family Cricetidae; genus Alexandromys; species Alexandromys fortis. The sequence continues at coordinate 3,660,998 of NW_026068034.1, forward strand.
TTGCAGGCAAAAAGATGGAACTAACAAAAACCATTTTGAGTGAGGTAACCCAGACCTAGAAAGACAAATACAGTATGTATTCACTCAGACATAAAGCAAAGAATAACAGACCTATAGTCCATCATCCAGAAACAAACGGAAGCAGATTCAGAATCCCACAACTAACCACTGGGCCTAACTTCCAGAGTACAGCCAAAAGGAGGGAGGAGCGATAATATGAGCAAAGGGGTCAAGAACAAGACGGGGAAACCCACAGAATAAGCTGACACAAGCTAGTAGGAGCTCACTGACACAAGACTGATAACTGGGGAACCTGCATAGGATTGATCTAGGCCCTCTTGACTGCAAGTGACAATGGGGTGGCTTGGGCAGTATGTCGAGCCACTGGCAGTGGGACCAAGCTAATTCATGAACTAATTTTGTGGAGTGCATTCTCTATAGAGAGATAACTTGCTGACCTAGGCATGCGGTAGCGGGAGCTTGGTTCTGCCTCAACGAGGTGATGAGACAGACTTAGTTGACTTCCCAGGGGAGGCCTTACCCTCTCTGAGTACCAGATAGGGGCAGTGGGAGAAGGTGGGGGGAGTGGGACGAGAGAAAAGAGGGGAAAATAGAATTGGTATATAAAGAAAAAAAATACATAAATTGGTACCAGGATAGTGGGGTACTTCTGTGCCCGACATGACCATAATATTTTGGAGGAGGATGGTAGAAGCACTTTGGAACTTTGGGAGAAAAGAAAAGCCATGGAGCGTTCAAAGCTTGGTGAACTTGGAAGAAAAAATTGTTGAAAGAAATGCAGCCAATAGAGGATCAGCTTGTGAAGTTTCAAAGGGTGGTTTGAGGCTCCATTAATGACTCTATCAAAGACTTTTGTTATTTTGCCTTAAGAATCTAAGGTTCTGGCTATATGGGGCTGAAGAATCAGCTGTTAAAACAAGATTTCAGAATCGTTGAAGTAAAACCTTTGCTTTTCTGGGACAATTGATTTTGCTCAGTTTGGGCTGAAGAATCAGCTGTAATCAAGAAAAGACCAGTACCAGCTGGGCGGTGGTGGCTCACACCTTTAATCCCAGGATTTGGGAGGCAGAGACAAGTGAATCTCTGTGAGTTCGAGGCTAGCCTGGTCTACAAGAGCTAGTTCCAGAACAGGTTCCAAAGCTGTCTCAAAAAACCAAACCAACAAAGCTACACAGAGAAATCTTGTCTCGAAAAACCAAAACATTGAACAAACAAACAAACAAATAAACAAAACCCAAACAAACCAAAAAAAAAAAAATCAAAGAACAGTATTATTGAGGTGCAATCATTTGGGAAGTGTTTCCTAAGAGTCAGCACACAAAAATCTGTGTCCTAGAAGTAGTCAAGGTTGTACTTGGTGTTGAGAGCTGAATTTGGTAGTGCAAGAGTCACCCAAGAGGTACTGGTTTTGAAGACATGAAGGGATTATGAGGACAGCTGAGGCTTGGCCCTGTGTGGCAGGACTGGAATCTTTGAAGAGAGACCAGGAAAGGCTACTGGAGAAAGTACTGCACATTTTCTACAAGAGACCAGAATTTTTGAGATTCCAGTGCCAAAGGCTGGCCACCAAGAAACAGAACCAACAGTGGTATGAACCCTGCCAGAGCCTAGAAGACAAGATGTGTGTGCTGCAGAGGGCAGAGCTGGAGAAATGACCCAAATCGTTTGGAGGAGCCCAAAAAATTGTGAGAGGATCCCAGACATTGGACATTGAGTTATTTAGACTTTTGGAGTATAATTTTGCTTTGTTCAGATTGTGTCTATGCTCTGATTCTTTCCTCTTGGTGTAAAGAAGTACTTCACTTGTCTTTTATAATATAGGGGCACACTGTTGGCAGACATTGGATTTTAAAAGAGCCAACTGAATTTTTAAATGATTGGACTTTAAGACTGTGAAGGCTTTTAAAATTTGGAATGTTTATATTGTGATATCTATAATAATCTGTGATCCTGGGCATGAACAAGAGAGGAAGGGTTATGGCTTTACAATGCTGTGTTTGTGTGTCAACTTGACAAGCAATCAGTTGTGCTGGCTAGTTTTTTTTTTTTTTTTTTTTTTTGTCAGCTTGACACAAGCTATGGTCATCTGAGAAGAGGGAATCATGATTGAAAAAAATTTCCATAAGATTGGGCCATGGTCAAGAGCATTTTCTTAGTTATTGATAGGGGAGGATCCATTCTATGTGTATGGTGCCATCCCTGGGCCAATGATCCTAGTTTCTATGAGAAACAGCCTGCACAAGCTGTAAGCTGGCCAGTAAGCAGCCCTCTTCCATGGACTCTAAATCAGCTTCTGCCTCCAGATTCCTCCCCTCTTTAAATTCCTGGCTTCATTAAGGAACAGTGCTGTGAAAGTGGAAGCCAAATAAAATCTTTCCTCCCCAAGTTGCTTTGATCACAGTGTTTTATCACAGAAATAGTAACCCTAACTAAGACTGCTGGTTCGGATTTTCTAGGAAGTGTTCTGTGTTTCCATGGGCAATTATGGGACCCATCTGATAATTTGGGAGTTCATGATATTATTTCCCCTTTTATCACACAGCCAGTGTTGCTTATCTTTTTAGCATGGATCTCACCTAGAGATAAGCTCTGCTTTAATTGCCTGTTTAATTTGGCTGTCTCCATCAAACTCAGTCTCATCCCTGAACCCTGCATGTGCAGTTTTTCCCCCTTATTTCACTTAATTAAATCTTGACCAGTTCAGTTGCTTGAGATGTTAGCTGTCATCACAAACACTTCTGTTCATCCTTGAGTGAACTCCTTCATCGTGTCTACTTGAAACCTGTGTGCACAGGTTCCAGTCTACTTCAGCACCTCCTTTAACTCCTACCTCCAAGGTAGCTTCCCATCAGCCATAATATACATTTATGTCTTTGAATATGTCCTGCTTCAGCTTCTCACTGTCTATCTTTTGCTCATGCTGTTTCTAGAAACTGTCGTATGTTAAAACTTAGTTCATGTGGGCGGGCATGCTATGGCATGCACATGGAGGCCAAAGAACGACTTGCCGAAGTCACTTTTCTTCTTCACCATGAGGTTCCCATATTGCTTGCTGACCCTTCCCATGATCTTCTTTCTCTTTGCAGCAATAATCCTTCTGATATTAAGTAGGCTAACTCCTGTAAAACATCTCCTATCTGTACCCTAAGTTACGTTCAGTCTATTCCTGTAAACTGTTCTTTCCCTTCTCAAAATGCATCACAATTAAAAATTATGAAAGGTTTTTGCTTCTTATTTGCTCTCTGCTGATTTTCTGCCTATGTTCCTAAACTTTACAGGGGATAGATCCTCTCCTGTTTTATTCCATTGTAGTCTTAGTATTCATTGCAGCGTCAGGGGAGGAAGGTGTGGGTACTTAATGAATATTTATTGAGTGCAGGGTTGGGTCCTGTAACAGAGCTGTTGCTATGACTGAGAGAAGTGTGGGCAGATGATTTTCATGAGACTCTGGGGATGCTCATTGGTCTGTCTTCAAAAGTAACTTGTTCATGTTCATATTGCTTACAAAGATAAGTTATTATTTAATTATGAGAAAGGAAAGGTGATGTTCACTATGTGAAACATTATTGCAACATTTCATGTAGAGTTATTCACCTGACTTTCATTGAATAAATAATTGTGTTGAATTCATGAGACAGAGCTTGTTAACTAACTAGTCAAGCCTGCTGTCTTTTAAAGCTACATCCTGTAAACTCTTCAGAAAATTCTAATTGTTGAATTCGGGACCAAGTGTCTGGTTTCCATGTCATAATCCATTTAAAAAATTTAAACTGCCAATTCAATATTAACATCATCTGATGTAATGGCCCATTTTCCACTATCTCAATAAAATGTGTAGGTCTGGGAAATCTGGAAAGAAAGGGGATTTATTGAAGTTATGGTGTTGAAGGCTGACGGTACACAAAGTGTGGTCTCTGATCTATAATGCCTCTCTGGCTGCATCATATCCTGGTGGAAGGGTGGGAGTTGAGATCCTAAGGTGAAAAGGAAGGCACTGAACAGGAAAGTGCCAAAATGCTCTTTTAAAAAATATCCTATTTTCTCAGAAAATGACTATCTGGAAGATGAGGTTAATTTCTTCTGAGGGTGAAGTCATTAGTAATCCAGTCATCTTGCATGAGGATCCATCTCTCAATCATTCCAGCACCTTCAGCATCACCACACAAGTGCCAAACATCTACTTTATAAACTTAATGAACATTCACACATACCCCAATTATCTGTGATTAATTAAAATTTGTTATATTTACCATAAAGAACATACAGCACCAAATGATTAGTGTAAGGGATTATTGAGAAAACTATCTGATATTAAGATATAATTACCAATAATAACACTGATAATTTGAAAGAAATAATAATAATGAAGTTGAAGAGAAGAAAAGTCTTCACCAAACATTGTACTTTAAAAGTACCATAGCATACTTGTGATCCCAGCATGTATATGGGCAATAGGGTTTAGGTTTGAGCTGGGCTGCACAGTGAATCTCCATCTCAATTTTTAAAAAAGCAACGAAAAGAGCCATATAAAAATGCTAGCGCATGTATTTCTAGATTTCTGTTTTCTCTAGTTTTATATATGGTGTTTCCTTAAATAATAAATTGTTGGATAAAGAGTTTAGATATAAAGAACTAAATTGTGTCATCTGATGGAGAATATAAGCAAATAGTGATTACTATATTAAGCAAAATTAGTCAAATTGAGAGAAATAAGCAAACTAGAAACATTTAATTTGCAGATGATATGCGCATGTGTGTTAATTATATGTACATATATTTCTGTGCATATCCATGTGAGTGAAAGTGCCTGAGGAGGTCAGAAGGAGCAGGTGGATCCTGTAGAGAAGTTACAGGCAGCTGTGCGCTGTCTAAAGTGGGTGCTAGGGAATAAACTCTGGTACTCAGCAAGAACATAACACACTCTGCACTGATGAGCCATCTCTACATATTGATTAGACCCAGCAACTCCAAGCCATTATTTTACCCTTTAAGCTAATGTGTTCTAGATTACTGTGAAATATATGTCATGAAGTAGTGTTCTAAGTTCCCTGACACGGCCAAATCATTTACTTATGGCTATCAAGTAATCAGTTGTGTTTCTTACCCTCAATTCTTTTTTTTTTTTCTTTTTTGATACCCAACTGGCACTGTAATGCTACTAGGACAAGGGGTTTTAAAGTAGTTAGTTCACAAGAATTCTTTTCTTGTATATGGAAGCTGCAAAAGGCCTCAGACAAATATTCCAGTGCCCCAACCCCCACCCCGATCGGAAAATACATTTTTTCAAATGAACTACAAATGGAGATGACTCAGCAGTTCAGAACACTTGCTACTCTTGCAGAATGGAATATTAGGTCCCAGCATCCACACTGAGAAGACTCCCAACTGCTTATAACTCCAGCTCTAGGGAATTTACACTCCCTCCTGGCCTCCACGAGTATCTGCGTTCATAAGCACAGTCTCTCACATAGACACATATGAATATACACAATTAAGAGTAAATATTATTGTAGGGAACTGTAGCACAATTAATAAAAAGCCAGAGACAAAAAATGGCGTTTAGCCTGAAGGTCAGAAAAGCAATACGGTCAACCACTGGTTCTTACATCTACCTTAGTCTGAAATGGAGATCCTGCCTCCAGGAATCTCAGAATGAGACTGTGTGAGCTGTCTCCTCCCCTTTTATATTTCTCTCTAGGGCTGGGATTAAAGGCATGCAATACCACCGCCTGGTTTCTATTACAAACTAGTGTGGCTACTGGGATTAAAGGTGTGCATCACCACTGCGTGGTTTGTAAGACATATCAGTGCAGCTATTTTACTCTCTGAACTTCAGATAAGCTTTATTTATTAAAATACAAATGAAATATCATTTCAGGGAACTAAATATGGCTAATAAATATATGAAAATGCTTCAGATCCATCTGGGAAAACACATTCAAAAATTGAATTGCTTTTTCCATCCCCTCCTAGCCTAGAAGGTATATAACCACCCTGACAAGCAAGCAAAGACAAATGGTAGCACGAAGGTGCTGCCACTAGAAATGCAAATTAGTGCAATTTCTGTGGAAATTCTGCAAAATACTAAAAATAGATTCAACATAGGATCCAATTATACCACGTCTTGGTATGCTTCCAAAGACAACAACGAAGTTAGTATGTGAACATGGTACCTGCATATTGTATATTGCAACAACAATTCCAATATTCAAGATTTGGGATAACTTAGGTATTTTTGACCATTTTAATCGGAGAGGAATAAGATTGAAATGGTTTTGTGTGTGTGTGTGTGTGTGTGTGTGTGTGTGTGTGTGTGTAAATTGGAAAAATGTTAGGGGTAAATATTAAGTGCAGTGTTTCAGACTCAGGAAGACAGCCAGCATACATTTTTACAATGTGAACTCTATAGAGTTTCAAAGCACGGGGCTGGGGATGTGGTCTAGTTGCTAGCGTGCCTGCCTATCATGCATAAAGTTCTGAGTTTGATACCCTGCCCTCATAAGCAAAGTATGGTGATGCAGGCCTGTAATCCTGGACTCTGGGGGTGGAGGCGAAGGTACCAGGAGTTCAAGGTTGTCTAAATCTACATAGTAAGTTCAGGGTTACTCTATGATACAGAGATGCAGTCTAAAATGTAAAATAAAATGAAAGGGAAATGGGGCAATCAGAAGAATAGAGGCACTTTTATGGATCGGTAAGGGAAGGGGTGGGGATAGAGGTGTCATTAAATGAGAGTGACAGAGCGTAGGCATGATCTAATCATGAAACAGCCATGTCTGCAGATGTCATGGTGATGTTCACTAATATGTATAGTTAATATGTATTAATAGTTACAGTGTCCAAAAGACTCCAGACAGCACCATTAGCACTTTCACCATGTGTTCATGAAGAATAAACCTTCACCAGACACCAGATCATTGAGAAACTTGCTCTTGAACTTTTCAATTGTCAAATCAATAAAAAGCCACCTGTTTTGTTTTAATACATTAATGAGTTGGAGGCATTTTGTCATAAACAAAATTGTCACCTTTTTATCTTCATGTATTCTGTACATGCATCTTTGACACAGGGCCACTCCTGATAAGCTGAGTAAATTTTCATGCATGAAAATGTTCAAATTCAAGTATATTTGAGACATCTCCATGTACCTACCACTAATTTCTCTATTGATAAAGTGGATTTAAAAGACTCAGTTGCTCTAAAATATTCCTTTGTTTCTTTCCAGCCAATTTCCTTTTCATCTATTTTTCTAATTTTTCTAAATTAATGTTTTCATTCTTGACATTATTGTTTCTATTTGCCAGCCATGAATCTCCCCAAGGTGAATCTGCAAGATATATAGTTCCCTCTGGCTTCTTTCACTTAATACACTTTGAACTTTATCCAGGTTATTATATATCATAAATCTATGCTCATGGTAAAATTTATACATTTTGAATTTTTCCTGTTATTGAATGCCTTTTCTTTGTCTGACAATGTCAAAATTTATCTAGTCCTTCATTTGCTGACAGATTTTTTGGCATTCTTTTTTTTTCTCATTTACTGTTATTTGTTTGTTTTTCAACACAGGGTTTCTCTACATAGCCTTGGCAATCCTGGAATTTGCTTTGTAGACCTGGCTGACCTCGAACTTACAGAGATCCACCAGCCTCTGCCTTCTAAGTGCTAGAACTACATGTCTGCAGAAGAGGTCTATTAATTTATTCTCACAATTTCCCCCTTTCCAGCAGTTTAGGACATATTGCAGCCAAAGCCATGAGTACTGGTTGAACTGGTTAAAAATATAATACCAAACTACGTTTGAAGTTTTCAGCTTTGAGGCTACCATTTACTCTTTACTAAACCATCTTAGCAGTGGAATTAAATACTGGTACTTAGAAGAAAGTCTGCAGAAGACACAGAACTACTCTTAGTTCATTGTAAATTTTAAAGCTGGGTAACATGTTGATTTTTCTTTGAATTTTATGGATTGGCTATCTCTTCTTGTCTCTACGCAGTTGCTGTGATGCACCTGGGTCATGCAAAGGCACTTCTCCCAAAAATCACAGAAAGGAAGTGGGCGAGCAAAGCTGTTTTCTATTCCATTTGCCAATATTCAGTTCAATATCATCAGAAGATTAATAAGGGGATACAATGATAGACTACAATTAGAGTGTGGAAACTTGGGACCCTATCCAGATACTTTCAGAAAACTAGCTCTTAATTTTCACTCAAGTGGCATTAATTCTTTGTCACATTTATGTAAATATTTTCTCCAAGATTTTTTATTGGCTTTTAAACATCATTTATGGCACCTTGGCCTTGCTGAAGACCTTAATTTTTATGTAGTTAAAATGCCATGATTTGTTCTTTATGATCTTCTCCTTCTTTCAGTATGATATCCCTGGGAAAACTGCTTGAGAGCCATTGTTTCAATAGCTTGATAGCAGAGGGAAGGGGACACATATCTTTCTCTAGAATATCTTGGTTCCTGGTAGGATTTTTCTACATGTTGATTAAGGGCAGTATTGGAAGAGGCATCTGTGACTTTCATTTGTCAAGATATGGCATGACTCAGTAGCTGACAGACACAAGGATTAGCCCCTTGAGAGATTCACCAACCCTTGCCCTGTATATAACAAGATCTTTCAAAATTCTTTGGCTTACAGCTATTTTCTATTTCATGATCCTTTTTTTTATTGAGAAAAGGAAAAGAAAAATAAGTTTCCGCCTCCTCCCAGCCTCCCATTTCCCTCCCCCCCACTCCTCCCCC
>NW_026068034.1:3670029-3674199 GCF_014885135.2 Alexandromys fortis
TGGGTGGGTGCACCCCTCGTGGTCCTGACTTCTTTGCTCATATTTTCCCTCCATCCGCTCCTCATTGGGACCTTGGGAGCTCAGTCCAGTGCTCCAGTGTGGGTCTCTGTCTCTATCTCCATCCATCACCAAATGAAGGTTCTATGGTGATATGGAAGATATTCGTCAGTATTGCTATAGGATAGGGTCATTTCAGGTTCCCTATCATGATTCTTTAGCAATATAATCTGGACTCTGTTTGGGAAATTCTTTATATGGTCTCTTTTTGTGTACCTTGTGAAATTACCATCACCAGTTGGGTTTGCTGAGGCCTGGGCTGACTCAGTTTATCTTTCTTTACCTGGTCTCTTCAAAAGCATATCAACCTCCCTTATGTAGTTTTCTTGAAGTAGCAAAAGTATGAGAGAAAGTTCTGGAAAACTCAAGGATAGGACTTGGAAGATGACTAGCACAGAGGAAGACATGAAGCTATGAAAATGGAGGTTTCTGCCCTGTCTGGTCTTGTAGCCATTGAGTGCCAAAGAAACATACAGAGGTTTATGGTAATTATAAACTGTCCTATAAGCTCAAGCTTGTTATTAGCTAGATCTTACAATTTAAATTGCCATATAATTCTTGTCTAGGCTTAACCATGTGGCTTGGTACCTTTTCTCAGTAAGGCATTCTCAGCTTGCTTCCTCTTTGTCTGGCTGGTGACTGACTCTTTGCTTTTCTTCTTGCCAGAATTCACCTACTCTAGTTGCACCACCTATACTCCCTGCCTGGCTATTGACCATTTGGCATTTTATTAAACTAATATGAGTGGCAAATCTTTACAGTGTACAAGAACATTATCCCACAGCAAACCCAGACTAGGTATAAAGAATAGACCCCCCCCCCCTTTCCTGGTAGACTGCAAAGAATTCTCCACACCTTTGCTGAAATGCAAGCAGTCAGTGGGTGGATATACAGGACCACAGTGGTTGGCCCTCTCTAGCAAGTAATTACTTCTCTCCAGTGCTCAGTTTCTGGCATATGATATCTGCTCAGGTTATTTTGTGGTTTAGCTAAATAAAGGATAATTCACTGAAAAGTCGAGAACATTTATTTAATTTGTATACTCTTGGGGGAATCTTTATATAAATAGATTTTGTAAGTTGTATTCCTTTCTCTGGGATTAAGTGTTCTAATATCCAATTAGGAAATTTGTAAACAGCAGGATCTAGAATGCTAAACTGATGAGCATTTTAATTAGTGTTAGCCACGGCAGACATGAAATGGATCCTTGTTGCTTTAAGTTACTGGTAGAATACTAATTACACACGAAGAGGCCGAGAAAATAAAAATACGGAAAAGGATGTTTACTCAGTATTAACTCATTTGGGGACACTGAAGGAAAACAAGAGAATATTTGTACATTGTACAACTAGCTAGTACATTACATGGTAAGCATAATAAGTTAACCCTAAGAATATTGTTGGAAGAAAGACAGTTTTGCCTGGAATTTTTTAATCAAATATTTCGCCTGTGACTGATGTGGGATGGGTGAATTTCTCAAGGTTGATATTTGTACTTACAACAACCCTTCTTAGCCAAACTGTAACTGAACTGGTTTGGGATCCCCTTTATGCTTGGACCTGGGCTTTAGCTCAGTTGCAGTCTGTTAGGTGAGGATCGCTCTTCCTTCATATTTCATTTTTCATCTTCATAGCTGGCCACACCATCTTGATTCATGTAGAGCAACTGAGTGAGACTCCCTTTGTTCTTGGTGCCTTCACAATAATTTAAAAACTCTTATTCTGTGCATGGGTTATAAAATCTAGCTGCCTTTTTCAATTTAGTGCTGAACTTGGTCTATTTTATCTATTGTGAAACTTCTAAACAAAGTGTTCCTAACCAGTTTAACAAATATGAGAACCTTTTCTTTATCAATGCTTGCCACTACAGCTGTCTACCTTGGTATTGATTACAGCGAAGATGAGAGGAAACCCATGTAAGAGATCGTGTAAAATTCAGCACCTATAGGGTCTATCAGTTTATACCTGTGAGTCTATGGAACCCTGCAAAGAAAAGAGAACAGGCTTCCTGAACCTTCTGTCATTGGGGACTTAGCATTATATACTTTCTTTTATCTCTCACCACCTTGCTTCCACCTCCTTTATTTCCTTGTCAGTCATGGTGTTGCTCATAACCTCCCTTTCTTTTAAAAATTTGTGTATGGATGCTCATCTGCATGTATATCTGGTCATCATGCCAGGCACAGAAGGTTAGATCCCATGGAGCTGGAGTCACAGATGATTCTGAGTTGCCATGTGGGTGCTCTGAGAGAGCAATCAGTGCTCCTAATCACTAACTATCTATTCATCACCACACCTCTTTGATTTGGGCACATTAACTTCTCTTTAGCTATCACCAGGACTGGTTACTGGTAGTATGTTTACTCTGTCATTTCTCTCTAATCCAAATGGCTTCAATTCCCCAAAGATAACCGAGCTAGATATAAAGATAACTGCAATTTTTAGTGAAACTTTCCCAATTCAAAATGATACACAGGTAAGATAAGCACCAAAATTAATTTCCACCTGCTGTTTGTTCTTCTTCAAAACACAAAACACAGAGTAGTACTTTTGGAAACTGTTGCACTTTTTTCCTTAGAGGGCTTTCTCCTCAAATGCTAGCTTGTGTCTCTTCTGCCTTCTACTGTTGGTAAGGCTCAGAGAGTATGACTGAGGGTATTTGCTCTTGAAAGAACAGCAACAAAATAAACACATCAGAACAAACTGGCCCAGCCTTGCCAAATTGCTCCATTTTACAGGTTTTCCGGTATACAGGATCCCCTGGTTTCAGGCCTCATAAAGTGTAATGTTTTAAGTTTTAATCTCCCTGCCAGGAAAGAGTACACAGGACTGAAGGCTCTTCTTTGCATCTTGGTTTCCTTTTACCAAAGTCCTGGGTGCTCGTCTTTTTCCCCCAGTGAGTTATCTATCTCTCTATCTCTGTCTATCTATCTATCTATCTATCTATCTATCTATCTATCTATCTATCTATCTATCTATCTTCTATCTATCTACCTACCTACCTACATACCTTGACTTTCTTTTTTATTTAAATAACATTTTTCCATTTATTTTACAAATCAAACAGTTCCCCCTCCCTCCTTTCTTCCCATCCCCTTTCCTATCCCATCTACCCCAACTGACAACATACTTGGGAAGACAAATGACAATTTTTTAGATCTTCCCTGTGGACATATCTTGTGGTGGATTATCTTGACTTTACATTGATGTGGGAAATTCCATTTTGAAAGTAGGTGGCACCATTTTACAAGCTGACTCTAAAACAATGTAAGAGAGGAGAACTCAGAATACCAAGCAATAAATCAATTGAACAAGAGTCCATGGGTTTACTCTTTTCTCTGCTTTTTATTGCAGATTGGCTGTGAATAGTTGTTTTAAGTTTTATCGTTGACTTCTCAAAACAATAGACTATAACTTGAAATCAGGATCTCCAACCTCTCTTCTCTGGGTTGCTTTTGTTAGGTGTTTTACCATAGCAACTGAAATGGAGCTAAAGCATCATGCATGCAGGTGGGATTAAATCTTCACATGCATGTGTGTGTGTGTGTGTGTGTGTGTGTGTGTGTACACACGCATGTAGACATTTAACTAAATAAAATCATGTTCTAATACAATGTAGTCTCAATTTGTGGTATAGAGAAATACTTCTCTGTAACACCAACAGCCTCTGAAGTTACAAGTTTCTGTAAAACATCCATCACCTTCAACATTGCTGCTCTCAGGCATTGTGTTTTTTGAGACACCAGTTAGATCTTTTTAAAAGATAATTTCTGCTTTAGATTTATATAACGGAAAGCCCTGTATAGCTTACACTTATATAAGTGTATGCTCTTTTTTTTTTAGTATTATTATCTTTAAATTTATTGATGTGGGAGTGATTTCTTACTAATAAAGAAACTGCCTGGGCCCCTTGATAGGCCAACCCTTAGGTGGGTGGAGTACACGGAACAGAATTCTGGGAGAAAGAAGCTTAGTCAGGGAGTCGCCATGATTCTCCCGCTCCAGGCAGACGCAGGTTAAGATCCTCCCTGGTAAGCCAGCTCGTGGGCTACACAGAATATTAGAAATGGGTTAGAACAATATGTAAGAGCTAGCCAATAAGAAGCTGGAACTA
>NW_026068034.1:3676805-3686460 GCF_014885135.2 Alexandromys fortis
TTAAGATCCTCCCTGGTAAGCCAGCTCATGTGCTACACAGAATATTAGAAATGGGTTAGAACAATATGTAAGAGCTAGCCAATAAGAAGCTGGAACTAGCCGGGCCAGGCAGTATTTAATAGAATACAGTTTCCGTGTGATTATTTCGGGCATAAGCTATCCATGCAGGTGGCCGGGTGCCAGGGACGCAGCCAAGCCGCTCCTTATTTCAACAATTTATTCATTTATTTTGCATCTTGACTACAGTTCTCCCTCCTCCCCTCGCATTCTGTCCCCTACCCCCTCATCTACTTCTTCTCTGTTCCTGTTTAGAAAGGGGCTAGTTAGTAATAGTTTGTACAAAAGCTAGTTAGTAATAAGCCTGAGACATCAGCCAAACAGTATGTAGTTAATATTAAACCTCATAGAGAATATATGGGAACTGGTGGGCAGGAGAGAAACATCCAGCTAGAATAGATCATGTAATAACTAAACCAGTTTTCTCATGCAGGACCCCCTGTTCCCTCAAAAAGGTTTAAGAGTAGACACACCCTGCTTTGTCAGGAAATAAGGAAGCTTCTTCCTGTAGCAATAACAAATCTCTTTCCCAAAGAACAAGCCTTTCTCTTCAGTCCCCACTCTTTCTCCTTCCTCCGAACCTTACTTTTGTGATACCCAGCAATGTTCCCTCAACATGATTTTGGGGGTCTTACTCTTAGTTGGATAATTTGCTATTAGGAAGCTTGACTATCACTGGGAACCAGTCTTTCCCTTATGCTGTGGTTTCGAGTAGGCAGTATTTTGTGTTGGGCTACATTCACAGCCCTCCTCAGCTACAATGACTGAACTCAGCTTGCAGGTTACAGGTTGGACACCCCTATTTGGATTTCAGGCAAAGAACAAGAATAGAACTGTCAATCACTAGAATAGGAACCCCTCTCCCAAATAAGTTTTCAGGTCAAGAGACTGTAGAAATCGTATAAAAACTGCATAAGATACAGATGAAAGCAATGGTCTCTTTGATGTTTTTCTACTGTCACTTTCTGAGTGTGTTCTTTGCAAAGGTCCCCCTTGTCATTGCCATTTTTTTTTCACTCTCAAGAATGTATTGTCCTCTTTTCTGCAATAAACTCCCACCTTTTCTCTGCTAGTTTTATATTTGAATTCTTTCAATGAATATCACAAGGACTGGAGAGTTAAGAAGAGTCTAGAACCTCATCTTGGGTATAATGCCTCAGAAATTTCCTGATGGAGGTCGGGAGCTGGAGAATGTGTGCTCTTTGCTTCTATTTGTGGTTGAATGATGACTGTGTCTGGGAGTCATTTTCACATTCTGCTTCTGTAGGATTTATGGCAAAGCTCTGACATCATGATCCATCCCACCTATGGAATGGCAGGTGCTGCTTTATTGAAAGCACACAGCCACCTAAATGGAAGAAAATAGCATGAAGGAATGTGGAAAAGCACTTTACAGAGTACTAAGTAATATTTTCTTTTCTCAAGTATGGTATAAAAGGCATGAAAAGGTCAAGTTGAAGGGCAAACTAGAAATTGCATAACAAAAATTATAAGGAAAACCTTTTTATACAGCGAAGATTTAGGGAAACTTAGTCAAAAATATCAAGTATTTTTCAACTCCACAAAGATAGTACTATAGGTCCAGATTGGAGTCTGAAGGACACTCACTGGGAGTTCTTGAGCTCCAGAAGGGAGAATTGGTTGAGAGAAATAAGGACAGTTCATTATGGGAGAAATGTCCTTCTGGGATTGGAATGGGTCAGAGAGCTGGCATGTTAGTGTTTTTCAACTTTCATTAAGTTGCTACCCTTTCATATAGTTCCTCATATTGTGATGACCCAAACCATAAAATAGATATTATTTCTACTTCATAAATGTGATCTTGCTACTGTTATCAATCATAATGTAAGTATCTGATATGCAGGATATCTGATATGTGACCCCTGTAAAAGGGATAATTCATGACCCACAGGTTGAGAGCCATTCTATTATGACATTAAAGCAGGACCCTTTATGGGTTAGATACATAGAGCCAGACTTAAGTATTTGTAGACAGAGGCTTTTCTCATGCATGATTTGTTCTTTACCAGTCTTTCACCTGGTTACAATTTTCACATCTTCTTTTGTTATTGATCTTCCCTACGCTTCTCCCTCCCCACATCTCTCCCTCTCTTTCTTTGCCCATTCCTTTCTCCCCTACTTCCTACTCAAGAACACATATTCTCATATAGCCTAAGTTTTTGGTGATAGGAGTGACCATTTACATTAGTTAATTGACTTCTTCCAGAGGGAAAAGACACAACCAAACATTCCAACATAAGAACAGCCTTGCATCTCAGTGAGAGAGGTATAATTCAATTTAGAGGCAATTGCACAATGGAACTCTACTCCTACCGGATTTCAGAGAGAGGGACACCACCTGCCTTGATGTGAACCATTTCAAAGAGGTAGTACCAAGGTCATCCAAAAAAACCTCCAAGGGTCATGAAGCTAACAAAAGCTCTATCTGGTTTCAAAGTGAATTATCTATTTTCAAAAGGAGAAGCTATGGCAATTAGGTTTTACAAAAGGCCAGTAAAATGGAAAATGGTTTTTCAACAGAAAATAAAACACAAAATCCCTTCTTTTTTTATTTATACTTGCAAAGGTCTTGGGGCTTGTCAGCTCAAGAATTGCAGCTTATATAGACATATATGTACATACACACATGTGTATGTACTTACTCTTTACAGACACCATTAAGAACTGTGATATCTCAAAGTGGATTGTTAAACATATTCCCCCTTAAAAAATCAATAACTAATCTCTAATACTTTCAGTGCCATGACAAATGCATGTTGATGTAAAAACACAGCTCTCACCTTGAAGGGGAAGAGAGAGAGCTTATTCTGGAGCCAAATATGAGTGACTGTGTCCTGGGGAAATAGATCTTGGTTATCCTCAGTTCCATGTTTCCATGTGGAGGCAGTTTCAAAAATTTTTAATAACAACAAAACCATGAAAGTCATAAATCAATACACATTTCAAATGCAGCAGTAGGGGCATCAGTAGGCATGTCCCCACAAAGATGATAGCATCTGCATCAGTGGGCACGTCTCACCAAAGACACTAGCCTCTGCATCAGTGGCATGTCCCACTAAAGACGCTAGCATCTGCATCAGTGCGCATGTCCCACCAAAGACGTTAGCCTCTGTATCAGTAGGCATGTCCCAGCAAAGACTTAACTTCTAAATCAGTAGACGTGTCCCAGCAAAGACGTTAGCCTCTGCTATAGGCTTCTCATGCTACCTGATGACATCCTTAGCTTTGGGGTTGAAAGAAATGAGGAGACTGCTTGAATATCTGAAAAGGACTTACTTGGTACTCATGAGGATGTTATGTCACACATAGAGGAAGACAATATATGATTATGGAGGCCAAGATACCCAATGATAACTTGTGAATCTGATCTAAATCTGCAACATTCTAATTTCTCCATAATCAAAGTTCTATTCAGTCAACTAACCTTGTAAATTGCAACTTTACTTCAGAAATTTGAGATCATACAAAATGCTCTCCCCATCCCTGTGTGTGTGTGTGTGTGTGTATGTGTGTGTGTGTGTGTGTGTGTGTGATAGTCTGTACATGTGCCTCTGCATAGGTGTGTAGAGGTCAGAGGTTGATGTTGTGTGCTTCCACCATAATTTTGAGAAAAGGATTCTCACATCCCTGGAGTTCACAACTAGACTGCCTTGCCAGTGAGTCCCTGGGGTCCCTTTGTCTTTGCCTCCTAGTGCTGGTATTACAGACATGTTCCATTATGCTCAGCTTTTTACATAGGTACTGACCACCCAAACACAGGTCTTTATGTCTGTGCAGGAAACCCTTTACCCTCTGAGCCTTTTTCTTAGCCCCCACAAAATATATTTTTAAGTTCAGATTTTTCACGAGTTAACTTATGTTCATATTGAGCCATTACACCTGGCATATCCCATAATGGAAATGTTAACTACAATGACAAAATGTCTCACAGTAAGGATTTTAGTTATTGGAAGTGTATTGAGTGCTAACAGGATAGGACAAAAATGTATGCTCTATATGTTTACAAGCACTGTCAGTTTTGCAAGGGAAGTATATTCAGTGGACATAAAAATGTTTGCCAAAGTAGAAGAAAAGTTCACTTTTTCTGGCATACTGAAACCCAGATATATTGCAGAGATAAAAATCAAATTTAGCAGGCAGTAAAATACAGGCACATCTGTGAATGAAGTGCGGATTCTACCAGCTTTAACCATTTAAGGTTTATCACACTTGTTTCACTGAGATGAAGTCTTTAACATAAACTTGGGAGGGAAAATAAAAGTACAGAAGAAGACTAACAATAGCAGAAGCATTTGCAGTTACCTGGAATGATTGTGAAACTGCACGTACTAGGCCTTTTCTGGTTCCCATTCCTGGCAGTTGCCTTAATTTCCTGTAATTTATAGACCCTAGCTAGTCACATTTAAGCATTTGTTCCTGGCAAGAGAAAGGATGATAAATGCAGTTAGGCTGCAGAAGAAGTTGGCTGAGCTTCAGCCTCCTTCTGATTCTTAGAAGCCTGGAGTAAGGATGTGAGAGCTAGAGGAGATGGATATCAGATTGCCTCTTCCTTTGCCTAGCAACTGGAGATGACTAGGGACTTGAAGAAGTTCACAAAGACTCTCCAATCTGAATTAGAGTTCATAAATGTCACCATGTGTGCTCAGTGGGTTTTGCCTGAGTTAATTTTTATTCATTTACATATTATTGTCTTGCATATTCAAGTTACTATTTTTATTGCCCTTTCCAGTCTTCATATGCCATGTGAAGAATCTATCTCTCTATCCTGACTCTCTTTCATTCAGTCTTTGCACTTGTATGCAGCATTCTACAGTCCTCCACACAATCCCCTAAGCCCTGCACAGTATCCAGACTACATCTTAGTTCTTTCTCTTCCAGAAAAGTCTTGACTCTGTAGTTCTAGCTTGGTTTGAGTCACCTTCTGAAGTGAAAATGACAAGCATTAGTAGACATTGAAAATCTTAAACATTATATTCTTTTATTTGCTTGCTTTACTATATCTGTTTTTTTGACATTTTCATACATGAACAAGAGGCATTCTGATTACTCTTGCCTTGATCCCTCTGTTGTCTCCCTCACACACCCATCAACCTTTTTTCTTCTCCAACAAACCTCTCTTCCATATTCATAAGTTTTTTTTTTTTTGTCTCAAAATCCAAAGACTTAAACTGTGACTATAGGTTGGGAGTTATTTGTTGGTGCCTGTTGGGCTTACCAGGAGGCAAAGACTCCCCAGACAATATTTTCTGATTCATCATTGACATAAAAAGTTTCCAAAATGAATAGCTCATTTTATTACCTAAATAAGTCAACTATATTTAATACTGAATTATCATTGCTTTTGATGTAGCACACATATGATGGGGGAGAGTCTTCTGTTTTGTGTTAATTTCATTGGTTAAATAAAGAGACTGCTTTGGCCCTTTAATAGAACAGAAAATTAGGTAGGAGGAGTAGACAGAACAGAATGCTGGGAGAAAGAAGCTGAATCAGGAGTCGCCATGATTCTCTGACCTGAGGCAGATGCAGGTTAAGATCTTCCCTGGTAAGCCACCTCGTGGGCTACACAGATTATTAGAAATGGGGTAGATCAATATTTAAGAGCTAGTCAATAAGAGGCTGGAACTAATGGCCCAATCAGTGTTTAAATGAATACAGTTTCCGTGTAATTATTTTGGGTAAAGCTAGCCGTGTGGGAGCCAGGGTGGCCGGAACGCAGCCTGCTGCTCCGCTCCTATTACTACATACATAGAGTTGATTTAATTTAAAAAAATATGTATATGATTATGTCTGTATTGGTATATGCCACATATATGCCCAGATAGTCAAGAAGAGGGTGTCAGGTCAGATTGCCTGGAACTGGAGTTACAGGCTACAATGAGCTATTTAAATGGGTTCTTGGCACCTAAAAATAAACCACTGCAAGAATCACACATATTCTTAACTACTGAGCCATCTCTTTAGTCACTAAAGTCATTACATTCTTTGAAGGATTTGTTTATTTTGGATGAGTATGATATGCCTTCATGTATGTATGCATACTACACACATATCTGGTGTCTATAGAGACCAGAAATTGGCTTTAGATGCGTTGGAAACGGAGTTATGTGGGGTTGTAAGAGGTCAGATAAGTGCTGGGATTGAACAAGCAAGTGCTCTTGACTGCTGAGCCATCGTTCTAGCACTGTGATTTTATTTCCAGCTTAGTATAATTGTTCAAAAATACCTCTATTGGACCTGAGGAGCTTCCTCACTTGGTAGAGTGCTTGCCTTGAGGAATCAAGACCTGAACTTGATTCCCAAGAAACAACTAAACAAAGCCAAACAAATGCACAAGAGACTTGAGCGTGACACATTTGAAATCCAAGGGCTGTGGAGGCAGAGAGGGCAGGAAATTTTGGACTTTCTGCTGGTCAGCCAGTCTCACCTACTCAGTGGGTTCCAGGCTAATGAGAGACCATCTCAATGTCCTACCATCATCACCAAAACATAAAAGAAAATAAGATCGACTGAGCCTGAGACATGACCACTGGGATTGGCCGCACACATACACACACACACACACACACACACACACACAGAGAGAGAGAGAGAGAGAGAGAGAGAGAGAGAGAGAGAGAGAGAGAGTCCTATATTAACCTTAAACCACAGGTTGAAAGATGAGTTCATACCCAGAACTTGAGGATTTTAAACAAAATTCTCCCATTATCTTTACATCCCAGCTCTTTACTTCACATCCTGAACTATGAGACATAAGGTACATTATGACCCCCCACACAGTCTCACAAGTACAGTGAATTCCCGAGCAGGCAATGAGCCATGTACTTCCTGTGTTCTTGCCTTCATTAAATGTTCTTTCCTGTCCCTGCTGCTTTTTCAGCATGCCTAATTCAGTCAGCAGACACAATATATCTACTTCCTGGTGGCTCTGGCACACTTTGATTTCACTTTCATTACCATTTTTTATTAGCTATAAATGAACAGATTCCTCAATTTCAAGAAAATTTATGTGAAATATTTTGTAAGGCTTTTTCATAAATATGCATGCTATAGTTGTGCTATGCAGGATTTTTTGCCATCAGATTTCTGGAAGTACATGATAATGATTTTTTTCTTTTTTATTATTTTTAATACAATTTTTTCATTTTACATAGCTATCCCCATTTGCACTCCCTCCCCTCCTCCTGCTTCCTCCATCTTCCTCCTACCCCACCTCCCATTCACTCCTCAGAAAGAGTAAGACTTCTTTCTCATGGGGAGTCATCAAAGTCTGACACTTTACTTCCAGGTAAGACCAAGGCTCTCTCCCCTGTATCTAGGTTGAGTAAGTTATTCCTCCAAAAGGAATGTGTGATCCTAGATGCCAGATCAATCACTAGGGATAAATCCTGGTCCCAGTGACAGTGGCCCCACACACTGTCCAAGCCTACAATTGTCCCCCACATTCAGTGGGCCTAAAATAGTTCTATGTAGGTTCCCTCACTACCATTCCAGAGTCAGTGAGCTCTCACTAGCTCAGGTCAGCTGTTTCTGTGGCTATCACCATCACGGTCTTAATCCCTTTACTGATATTATTGCTCCTCCCTCTCTTGGACTGGTCTCAGGTAGCTCAACCCAACGCTTAGCTGTGGATCTCTGTATCTGCTTCCAATAGTTGCAGATTGAAGGTTCTATAATGACAATTAAGGTAGTCATCTGTCTCATTACAGGTGAAGGCCAATTTAGGGGTCCTCTTCACTGTTGCTTAGAGTCTTAGCTGGGCTTTTACAATCAAGATATCTCTTTCCTTTCTCTCCCACACTGTCCTTCCCTGTCTTGAGCATCCCATTCCCTCATGTTCTCCTTCTTACTCCGCTTCTCCTTCCCTCTTCCACCTTCCTTTTTCTCCCTCCTAATTTTCTCAGGAGGTCTTGTTTCTTTTCTTTTCCCAGGGGGATTCATGTGTATCTCACTTAGGGTTCTCCTTGCTACTTAGCTTCTTTGGGGTCATGAACTATTGGCTAGTTTTCCTTTACTTTACATCTAATATCCTCTTACACGTGTTTACATACCATGGGTCTGAGTTACCTCACTTAGGATATTTTTTCTAGTTCCATCCATTTGCGTACAAATTTCAAGATGTCATTGTGTTTACCACTGAATAGTACTCCACGGTGTAAACACCACATTCTCTTTATCCATTCTTCAGGTGAGGGGCATCTAGGTTGTTTCCAGGTTATAGCTATTATGATTAATGCTTCTATGAACGCAGTTGAGCAAATATCCTACTGTTATAAGTATGCATCCTTTGGGTATATGCCCAAGAGTGGTATTGTTGGGTCCTGACATAGGTTGTTTCCCAATTATCTCAGAAACCACTATACTAATTTTTTTTCAAAATGGCTGTAAAAGTTTTTACTCCCACCAGCAATGGAGGAGTGCTCCCCTTATTCCACATTTTCTCCAGCATAATTTATCATTGGTGTTTTTGATCTTAGCCATTCTGACATGTATAAGATGGTATCTCAGAGTTGTTTTGATTTGAATTTCCTTGATGGCTAAGAATGTTGAACAATTCCTTAAGTGTCTTCTGGCCATTTGCAATTCTTCTTTTGAGAATTCTCTGTTTAGATACGTACCCCATCTTTTTAATGGAATAGCCTCCACATAGCTTCTACCATCCCCCACCACATCTGTAACCACCAGAGCCTTGGCTCAGTATGCCCCTAGAGAGGTAAGCATTTGGGTCCCCACTTAGAGGGCTCAACTCTCTAGGCCCTTGTGTGGGGAGGAACACCCCATTCCCCCACCCCAACCCACCAAGCCCTGAAGATACCTAGCAGTCTGCATATAGCCACAACCAACCTCTGTCACATCTGTGACCAATAGAACCTTCACCCAGACTGTCCTGGAGAGGAGCCCCAGAGTCTTATCAGCATCCACTAGAGTCATGACCTGCCTACACCCCAAGGAAAAGCAACCACAGGCCCTACCTTTACCAAGTGGAAGAAGAGGGACCCCTGAAGCATAGGCTCCACCTGCACACACTGAAGGAAAACTTGGGTAGATAGCAGTATAAGAACAAATCCAACAACATGAAGACAAATATGGCACCAACAGAACCTAGTGGTCTTACAACAGGAAGAGCTGGATATCCTAACCTAGAAGAAGCAGAAGAAAACAACCTTTAATATAACTTTATGAAAGTGATAGACTCTTAAAGAAGAAATGAGAAATACCCTTAAAGAAATGGAGGAAAAGACAAACAAAAATCAATTAAAATATATGAACAGTTGTTATATGTAATTGTATTATTTATCTATGAACAATTGTATAATTGAGATCTATGAACAATTGTATGGGGATACCCATCAATTCAGGAAAATCACCTCTATTTCCTTCAACGCATCACTTCCCTCTGTAGCTCTCTGCATCCTGTTAAATAACCCTTGTATTTTCTGTGGTATTCCTTCTGATTTCAAAAGTGCCTTATTTTCTCAATTTTCAATTTTCTCCCCGGCAATTTTGTCTACTTCCCATAGCCAAGAGGATAACTATATGTTTTGGGGTGGGGTGGGGTGGGGATAAGGGGGGGTGG
>NW_026068034.1:3688571-3692575 GCF_014885135.2 Alexandromys fortis
CCACTGCCTCCCATTTCCCTCCCCCTCCCCCAACCAAGTCCCCTTCCCTTGTCAGCCCAAAGAGCAATCAGGGTTCCCTGCCCTGTGGGAAGTCCAAGGACCACCCACCTCCATCCAGGTCTAGTAAGGTGAGCATACTTTACTGATTAAGATTGGTCCGTTGATCCGTATATCCTTTTTATTATACTGCTCTTTTCTGTTTTGAAGTAAGTCCATTTTTTTTTCTCAATAATAAACTGATAAATAAAATCAATCAATAAATAAACAAATAAAAGAGATTTTCACTTTCTTCCTAACATTGGAATAAACATTTTCCTTTGAAAATCAGGTGCAGTTCATCTGTCAACTCATCTGCAGTTGAGGGTTGGGTTTGCTAATATTTTAAGCAATATTTAAAGGTTCTCTATTCTTGAGCACTTCCAGTGACTATTTCTGTAGGAAAATGTTAATCTCCTTTGGTTTTCATTAATCTTAAGCTTTCTTAACAATAGGCTTTTAATGAAATTGTAACTTATGAGAATTTCATGTGTGACCACACAATATTTACATCACTTCTACCTCTACCTTTCCTTACTCCAACTCCTCCTTTCCCATCCTTTAAGTCCTTTACATTTACTGTTTATTTATGGCTGGTTCAGGTCTGTATTAATATTTACAAGTGTATTAATTTTTTCAAAAGCAAGTCTTTGACATTATTAATCTTTTCTAGTTCTGTATTTTCTGATTTTGTGCTTGTTTTAATTTTGTCAGATCTATTCATTTTCTTCTGCTTTATGGACATGTATATGTATGCATGTATACATGTGTGTACTCGTGTGGAAGGCAGAGGTTGACAATGGATATCTTCCTCAGTTACTATATATTTGGCTTTTTGAGGAAGGACTTCTCATTAAATGTGAAAGTCACAGTTTTGGCTAGACTGACTGCCTAACAAATCCCAGGGAAACCCCTGTTACTGGCATCCTAACACTGGGATAATAGGCATGCATGTGCCACTGCCCTTGACTCTGTAGATACATCATGGGGAAGCCATACTTGGGCCCCTGAACTTGTGTGTGTATTACATGTTTTAATAATTCAACTGTCTCCCAATTTCTAATTTCTCCAGCCAAAGATAAACTGAATAATTTTTAGAATTTATTTTCTGAAACAAGCATTTACTTACTAATCTTTAAGTACTATTTGAGCTACAATAAATAAGTTTTCTCTGAAGTCTAAACATTTATATTTTTCTTCCTGGGTAATTTTTTAATCAGTTTGTCAAGAGGAAATATCTTAGGAAAAGTCTGTAAATTTGGACATGTCTACTTACTTCTAGTGTATTTTATCTCAAACTTTCTTTTATTTGAGATTTCTACTACATGGTTATAGCATATCTTTACAGCAATACCAGTTATTTTTAAATCACTCATTCTTTGATGACCTATATCAAATATTCTCTTCCTTACATGTATGATTTCTCAAATATTGTTTCCTGGTTCTAAGGCACTCACTATATAAATTGGCAATTAAGAATTCCAAATCAGGTTTATTTTTATCAGTGTTTGTCCTAATCTAATCACTATGAGAAGTGGCTTAAAAAACCTCCTAAGGCAATGATGGCTTGTCAAATTTCCCTTGCAGTTCTGTTCATTTTGGTTGATCTGTCTGAAATCTGTATATGATTCACATTAACAGTTGCTAACATTTATTCTCCACTAATTAAGAAGAATGAAGGAAGATTATACCCTTGACTATAACACTATGGAGCATTTCTAAATCTAGCCAGATTGTCTACCTACCATCTTGTACAGACAATAGAAATTCTAATTTGTTATGAAAAATGACCAGTGACTCTAATCCTAAAGTCCAGTCTGGTCCCCATTGCCTGGCTTTTATTCTGGGTCATTGTAATGTTTAATAAACAGACTGAGGAATGTTTAATAAATAAAATGTATAGCAGGAGAGACTCTGGTTAGTTGCTCAGCAGGTATTGCAGGTAATTAAAACACTTCTTCAAGCTGAGAAGCAACAACAAAAATGTTTGAGAGATTTTTGCGAAGAGTCTCAAGTAAGATAATTGCTTCCTTAGAGAGTTACAATCTTTTATCTCAGACAAGATTTGGTATAAGTCATGACTGGAATTACTAATAATTGTTTGTTAATATTTTTGCATTATGACTGAGAAATCACTTGTTTTTCTTAAAATAAGTGGCACACTATTAAAGGTAATAGATTAACCTTGCCACTGTGACTGGGAACTCTTAAATTATGTAAGTGATTAAGTTTTCTGACTTTAAAGTATTTTATTGTTGTATATATACGCTGTTGGAATATTTAAGAGAGTTAAATAATTATCATGATAAGAATGTAATTAATTATATTAATTAAAATTACATATATATTTAGTAGAGATTGAATTAATTTTTCAAAAAATGAACATATTAAATTCATGAATACTGGTTAAGGAATTTAAGGCAACTAAAGTACTTGATCAACGGAATAAACAGTAGGTAATATTCTTGTCCAGCCACTTTCCCTATTGTTCCGGATACCTGAATAATTGTCTTACTGAGCCTTTTACTAGTTGGTGGAAGCCATGTAATCAAATCTAGGCAGGGTATCATTTCCAAGCTGATCCATGCTCAGACCTTCTTCTCTCTTAAGGACAAAAACAAACAAACAAACAAACAAACAACAACTTGCAGAAAGAATAGAAAAAAATTAAAAAAGGTATTCTACTAGGTGTGTCCTTTGGGAGATTCTCCAATTTTCATATAGAGATTCCTCGAAGATTGGAGCTGGACATGGTGCATCAGAAAGAAATGAATCCTGTTTCTTTAAGCCAGTGAGACAGGCATTCTTTATCATCAGGAAATAATTTATCCTCTCCTGACTGATAACAGCTGTTTTTATCAGGGCTAACAATGAGAGGGCAGACAGGTCTTGAAGGATGCTGCTTTTGCTTAGCTCCTGAGAGGCAGGTAGAGATCAAAATTACAATGAGATTGCAAAGTTGATGACTGAGACGTAGCCACTAAATATTTACTGAAACCTTCAAAAGATATAGTTTCGGAGGCATGTTGTCTACGTATTACAATAAAATCTATAACAGAAAATGCTTTAAAAACTTCTCCTGTAAAACTGAACTTTGAGATAAGGCAAAATAAAGATTATTATGTTTATACATGGATGATTATAGACACCCCCATTAGATCCCCTAGGCCCTTTGTGGGTGGGCAGCCTTCCAAATAAGAATTACTGTTGCAATAATAGCAAGACGTTTACTTTTTCTTTTTAGTTTCCATTGTCTCAAAAGTATATGTTACAAACAATTCATTAAGATAATTTCTGTCTCTACATTGCAATTAATTTTTAAGAAACTTCCATTTGTTGAACATAAAGAATATCAACAGTTATCTGAAAATGCAATTAAAATGCTCTTCCTTTCTCAATTGCATAGATGTGTGGAGTCTGATTGCCTTCATGTGCCTTGACCAATGTAGTGAAGTGTAACTGATTAACTTACAAGCAGATTAAAAATCTGATGGGCTGCAGCCAACTTTTACTTTATTCCCAGACAATCCCTTTTACCCCAGTTGTAGCAGAGTAAATTCTACAGCCTTTTTGACTTCCTGACAGTTGATCAGCTCATGCAAAATTAACTAATCTGACTAATTGATGGACAGTGAATAACAGATCTAGTTTGCTATTTTATGGGTCAGATTTCAGGGTTGCCCTGCTTCCTCTTCATTTCTTTGTTAACCTGGATACTGATATGATCCTTAGAGCTTCTGAGTCCACTATATATCTTGCCTTTACTGTTGACCTTGCAATTAAAATAGAATAAATAAGTAAATTCTTGTAAATTTTACTAGTGTTCTTTTCACTTTTCTCTAATATGTAGTTATAATTAATACCCACAACTCCCATAATGATGTTTTATTTATTTTTTAATTAATTAATTTATTTACTAAAGATTTCTGCCTCCTTCCCACCACCGCCTCCCATTTCCCTCCCCCCTC
>NW_026068034.1:3695380-3696316 GCF_014885135.2 Alexandromys fortis
TAAAAAAAAAGAAAAGAAAAAAAAGTGCACCTGGACAGTAAAGAATTATAGATATGCAATAAAGTTAAATCCAGATGAGTCATACTGTTGGATAAATGTACATAGGCTTGGAAGAAAGAAGAAAAAGAGTATAGAGAGTCATAAAATAAAGTTAATGCTTTTAAAACGCGGTAAAGTCTTTAAAGAAACAGAGTACAGACAGTCATAGATTAAAAGAAGTAAAGAAAAAATAAGCCACGTATTTATGGAATATATACAGAAAGTCTGGATTATGTATATTATTGTGTTTTCTTTGAATTTTTTGACTGTAAAGGAGCTAAGTACAGAGAAACATTTCATTTTATGGGCTGCTAAGCTAAGCCAACACACACACACTTATATATATATAATTTTAAAGTTTTCTTGAATTCAGCATTTGGGTCTAAGAATATGTTGCTTTGGAAAAGAGGGTCCCCACAGAGGATGAGAACCTGTGGATTCATTCCAAACTAATATTGTTTGATATATTAGGACCCCCTGAAATGTTGATGAGAAAACCCTCAAAAAATTACTTCACCTAACTGCTGACTAAGATGAACCTAGCACACAGGATACACCATGAAAGACCTGAGTAACAGTGCCCCCAAACATCAGAAGGAGTTTAGATAAAACTATGCCCATATTCCCAAATATTGCCTATAAATGTTTGTTTATATTTAAAGGGAGATATGATATAGATATTTGCATTGGTATGGATCTTCATTTATTGATACAAATTTAAGGTAAATTTTGTTATATGTATAATTTTGCTCTTGATTAAGGTATTGTGTTTGTGTGGTTCATTTAAAAATATAATATATAATTAAAAATATAGGTTAATAGATAGTCATCTATAATAGTCAATGTTGTAGTCATGTTAGTTTGATTCTCTACATGAGATATATTTCAGTTAGGTAT
>NW_026068034.1:3700183-3724523 GCF_014885135.2 Alexandromys fortis
CACCTTGGGATGCTTACACACATTATTAGAAATGGGCTAGTCCAGGTGCCAGAATTAGCCTGTAAGGGCTAGAGTTCATGGGCCAAGCAGTTCTTAAATGAATACAGTTTGTGTGTTATTATTTCGGGCATAAGCTAGCCAAGTGGCCGGGGTGTTGGGGACCCAGCCCCGCCGCTCCATATTTCAACATAAGAGTTAGCCAATAAAAATCTAGATCTAATGGGCCAAGCAATATTTTAATTAATACAGTTTCTGTGTGATTATTTTGGGTGTGAGCTAGTCAGGCAGCCAGAAACCAACAAGCATCCCCCTTCCTCCAATACTTATGTGTCCTTAATTTTTCCATTTGGTACTAAAATGAGAAGTCAAAGATATTTCCTTATGCTTCAAAATTTTTTATATAAAATTTTTATTTTTATTATTTTTATATTTATTTATTTTGGCTCCCAAAGCCCAAAATGATTATTATTTTAACTTGTTTATGGCAAAATAAAATACAATAAAATAAGGCAAAACCAATAACATTGAAGCTAGATAAGGTAACCCAAAGGAAGTAGAGTCCCAAGAACAAGGACAATAATGAGAGACCCACTCATTCACAAAGCCAGGAGTTCAACAAAAATATTAAGAAGAAAGCTACAATACATAAGCAGAGGATCTGGTACAGACCCATGTAGGCTCTGTACTTACTGCTTCAGTCTTTGTGAGTTTTTATGCATCTTTCTTAGTTGATTCAGAGGGCCTTGTTCTCATGGTGTCCTCCATTCCCTCTGGCTCTTACAATCTGTCCTCTCCCTCTTTTTAGGGGATCAATGAACTCTGAAGGGAGGTGTTTGATGGGGCAATCAAATTTAGGCTGTCTCTTTGTATCATGTCTGACTTTGAGTCTCTGCATCTCTTCCCATCTGCTGCCTGAGTAAGCTTCCTTGATGATGGCTGAATTAGGCACTGATCTATGAGTATAGCAGATTTTTATTAGGAGTTATTTTATTGATACTTGTTTTTAGATCAGTTGTGTTTGTTTTTAGTCTAGATCTCTAGGCTATCTAGTCTCTGGTTCTTGGTCACCCAAGCAGCATTGAGTAGTGTTCTGTCTCATGGAGTCAAGTCAGACATGGGTTTGCTACTCCTACAAGTTCTGTGTCACCATTGCCCGAGCATATGCTGTAGGCAGGACAGATTGTAGGTCGAAGGCTTTGTGGCTAAGTTTGTGTTTATATTTCTTTTCGATATCTCATAGAGTACCTCTGTGCACCAAATACACTAGAATGCTGTGGTAAAGGCTCCATGTAGGCACTACCTTTCTTTGTTCACTGAGTTGTATGGTTTTTTTTTTTTTTCAATGTGACCTTGCTGTCAGTTTACAGAGTTACCTATATTGTCTTAGCAATAGCCTTGGCCAACAATTCATTTGATTGTAATATGGTATTTCTTTGGTGACAAGAGTATAGTTGTGACTTCATTGTAAGGAGACATTATTAGGATCACCTTCATATATTTTAGGAAGTTTTCACTGGACTAGATTTCCATATTATTCCTCAAATGTCTCTCAGTTTCAGCTCTCTCTCTCTCTCTGCATTTTATTTTTCAACCTATTAGCTTTCCTCTCCCCACCTTATCCTCCCATTACCATCCCTCAGTCCATCTGTAAAATCTATTATATTCTTTCCTCCCAGGAAGACTGATGTGTATCCCTAGACCAGTGGTTCTTAAACTCCTAGTTCTAAGCCCTGGCCCTTTTTAAGACAGTTCCTCATTTTGTGGTGTTTCTTAATCATGAAATTATTTTTATTCCTACATCATAGCTGTAATTTTGATACTGTTATGAACCACAAAGCAAATATGCTTTCTGATGGTCTTAGTTGCCCTCTGTAAAATGGTCATTCAATTTCTCTCAAGGGATCGTAACCCACAGGTTGGGAACCAGTGTGACCTTTGGGTATATGCCAAAAAGTGGTATAGCTGAATCATGAGGTAAATCAATTTTCTGAGGAACTTCCATATTGATTTCCAAAGTGGCTGTAAAAGTTTGCCTCCCCAGCATCAATGGAGCAGTGTTCTTCTTACACCACATCCTTGCCAGCATGAGCTGTCATTTGTGCTATTGATCTTAGTCATTCTGATATCTGTAAGATGAAATCTCAAAGTACTTTTGATTGGCATTTCTCTGATGACTAAGAATATTGATCATATTTTAGTGCCTCAGCTATTTGAATTTTCTCTATTGAGAATTCTCTAGTTAGATCTGTATTCAGTTTTTTTAAAAAAATTGGATTGTTTGGGTTTTTTTTGTTACCTAGATTCTTGTGTTCATTATATATTTTGGATGTTAGTTCTTATCCTAGTTAGGGCTTTATTGCTGTGGAGAGACACCATGACGAGAGGAACTCTTATAAAAGAAATCACTTAATTAGGGCTTAATGTGGGAAGTCCTTCTATATATGTGTTGCTTTTATTGGTTAATGAATAAAGAAGCTGCTTTGGCCCGTGGGAGGGCAAAATAGATCTAGGCTGGGAAAACTAAAATGAATGCTGGTAGAAAGAGTTTCTCCTTTTGTTTCCACAGAGGATGAGAAACTGTGGATTCCTTCCAGAATAATGCGCTTTGATGGAACAAGATCCCCTGAAAGGTCTCCATAAAACCCCCAATTAGTTTACCCTTAAAAGAAAAAAAAAACAGCAGGAAGTTTGTAGAGAAATATGCCCAAATTTCCAAATATTGTTTATAAATCTTTCTTTACATTTAAAGGGGGATATGCTATACAGATGAATACTTTACATTGGTATGAATTTTGGTCTATTGATACAAATTTAAGGACTAATTTTGTTATATGTATATTTCTGCTTTTAATTAAGGTATTGTTTTTGTGCAGCTCATTTAGGAATGTGATATATAAATAATGAACACAGGTTAATAAATAGTCATTCATAATAGTCAAGCTTGCAGTCATGTTAGTTAGATTTTCTAGATGTACAGAGATATTTCAGATGGATAGTTATTCTTCAAACCTTTCAAATACTAACAGAATATGGCATATAAAATGTCTTAAAAGCTTAGGACTTTTCATGACAGCAAGACACATCTGCTCCTGGCAGCACCAATCTACTTCAAGAGCATAATGGGCATTATTGAGGCTCTTTATGGAGTTTGTTTACCATTTGGACAAGGAACTGATCTTTCCTGAACTGCTTGGTGTTATGATATATGCACTAGACATAGAATACCCACAGAAAAGTGACTGTTGAACTTTCGTAAAAATGAGAAGGTCCTTATGGGTTTCTGCTTTATGAAAGTGTCTGCCAGACATTCTGCAGGACACAGAAAAAAGTGACTGACAAACTGCCAATATAGATGGAACTGTCTTTGAAATTTCCTGCTTCATGGAAATGTCTGCCAGGTACTATGAGCCAAAACATTACAGAAGACTTTTGAGTGACTGTCCAGGTAGTGAGATGTCTTTGTCAATTCTAAAGTTTTGGAAGTTGCTTACAATGCACTTTCTGTTTACTTAGATAATATATCCTTCTGAGGTCTTTGATGGAGTTGAGGAATAGATAGTTATAGTTTTTCCTAATTATGATAAAATATAAAATAGATACGAATATTGTAACTAATTCTTGCTTGATAACTGTTTTCCATTGTAATTTTACTATTTTAAAGTTAAAACCTTCTTTTCTATTTAGACAGAAAGTGGGAGATGATGTGGGAAGTCCTGATATATGTTGCTTTTATTGGTTAATGAATAAAAAAGCTGTTTTGGCCTGTGACAGGGAAGAATAGGGCTAGGCTGGGTGAACTAAACTGAATGCCAGGTGAAAGAAAGCAGAGTCAAAGAGAAGCCATGTAGCCTCTGAAGGAGAAAGACACTGGATGGAACCTTGCTAGTAGGCTACAACCATGTGGCAATATACAGATTAATATTAATGTGTTAATTTAAGATATAAGAGCTAGTTAGAAATGTGAATAAGCTGATAGGCCAATCAGTGTTTTAATAAATAAAGCTTCTGTGAAGTTATTTTTGGTCTGTGCATCCAGGAATGATCACACAAGTTCTGACATCAGGGACTGACTTATAGTTCAGAATTTTAGTCCATTATAGTCATGGTGGTAAGCATAGTGGCATACAGGAAGACAGTGTTAGAGAGGTAGCTAAGAGTTTTACATCTACTTTCAGAGGCAGCAAAAATTGATTTGAACATCTGAGACCTCAAAGCCCAGCCCCTAGTGACACTTCCTGTCCAACAAAGTGACACCTACTTCAACAACTAATTAGGAGAATTAGAGAGTCTCCTAATATTAACACTTTTTATGGGCCTATGGGACCATTTTCTTTCAAATCACAATGGTTCAGTACTCAATGTGATGTTGGTAAAAAATATTTTCCTACTCTGTATGGTGCTACTGTTTTTCTATATGATAGAGTTTTTGCCTTATGGAAATGTTTTAATTTCCTGAGATTCCATTTATTAATGGTTGACCTGAGTGCCTGTACCAAAGGTTTTCTATTCAGAAAATTGTCTCGTGTATCAATATGTTCAAGACTATTCACCATTTTTTCTTCTATCAGGTTCAGTGCCTATTGTTTCATGTTAAGGTCTTTGGCACATTTGGACTTAAGCTTAGTGCAGAGTGATTAGTTGGATCTATTTGCATTATTCTATATGCAGCCATCCAGTCTGATGTGCAGCATCTGTTGAAGATGCCATTTTTTTCATTATATTTCTGGATTATTTATCAAAAATCAGTTATATATAGGTGTATGGATTTATTCCTTGGTCTTCAATTCTAGTCCATTAATCAAAGTGTTTTTTATGTCATGTTGGTTTTTATCATTAAAATATACATTTTTATTACTATAGCTTTGTAGTACAACTTGAAATAGGGAATGATGAGAACTCTAATAGTTCTTTCATTGGTCAGGATTTTTTTTAATTGTCCTGAGTTCTCCTAGTTTTTTTTTTTCCCATAAACTATGAATTATCTTCTCAAAGTTTGTAAAGAATTGTGTTGGAATTTTGATACGTATTACATTGAATCTGTAGATTGCTTTTGGTACAATGGCCATTTTTAGTATTGTAATGATACTGATCCATGAGCATGGGGGAGCTTTCCATCTTCTGATATCTCCTGCAATTTCATTCTTCAAAGACTTGAAGGTTATTTATCATATCAGTCTTTAACTTGCTTGATTAGAGTTACCCAAATATATTTTATATTGCTTGAGATTATATTATATATCATATTATAATATATTTATATTGAATCTCTTGTGAAAGGTGTTGTCTCTCTGATTTCTTTATTTTTGTTTATGTTTGTTATATTTCTTTATGTTTGTCATTTGTATGAAGAAAGGCTACCAATTTTTGTGAGTTAATTTTATGTCCAGCTATTTTGCTGAATATGTTTATCAGCTGTAGAAGTTTCTTCGTGGAATATTTAGGGTCACTTATATATACTACCTGCAAATAAAGATACTTTGATTTCTATCTTTCAATTTGTATACCCTTGATCTCTTTCAGTTGTCTTATTGTTCTAGCTAAAATTTCAGGCACTATATTGAGTGGGTATGGAGAGAAAGGACAACTTTGTCTTGCTTTTGATTTAAGTAGAATTGCATTGTGTTTCTCTCCATTTAAGCTGATATTAATTACAGCCTCGCTGTAAACTGTTTTTTATTACATTTAGGTATCTCTCCTGTATCCCTAATTGCTCCAGGATTTTTATCAGAAAAAAAAAATGTTGGATTTTGTCAAAGACCCTTTCTTCATCTAATGAGAAGATCATGTGGGGATTTCTTTCAGTTTGCTTATATGTTGGATTACATTTGTTAATTTCTATATATTGAAATTTCCCCAAATCTCTGGAATGAAGCCTGCTTGATCATGGTACATGATATTTTACTGTGTTCTTGAATTCAATTTTCAAGTATATTATTAAGAATTTTTGTATCAATGTTTATAAGGGAAATTTGTCTGTAATTCTTTTTTCTTGTTGAGTCATTTGTAGTTTTAGTTTCAGGGAAACCAAAACTAAAATCTGACCAATCAAAATTAACTGAATAAATGGTCTTTCTGTTTTCATTTCATGGAGTAATTTGAGGAGTGCTATCCATTAATTCTTTTTGGAAAGTCTGTTAGAATTCTGTTGTAAAACTATCTGTTCCCGTTCTGGGGGGGGGCATACGTACCCAGGGGAGACTTTTAGTACTGCTTCGATTTCATTAGGAGTTATAGGTATATTTATATTGCTTATCTGATCTTATTTAACTTTGGTAATTGGTATATATCAAGAAAATTATCCATTTCTGCTGAGCAGTGGTGGTGTACACCTTTAATCCCAGCACTTAGGTGAATTTGAGGCCAACATGGTCTACATACTAGTTCCAGGACAGGATCCAAAGTTATACAGAGAAACCCTGTCTTGATAAAACAAAAACAAAAGCAAAAAAGAAAAACAAAGAGGAAAAAAAATTTACCCATTTCTTGTATATTTTCCAATTTTGTAGAGTACATGTTTTTAAAGTATGTCTTTGTGATTCCCTGGATTTCCTTGATGTCTGTTATGTCTCTTTTTCTTTTCTGAGTTTGTTAACTAGTATAGTCTCTTTCTACCTTTTAAATAGTTTGGATAAGGGTTTGTCTCTCTTACTGATTTGCTTAAGAACCTACTCTTTGTTTCATTACTTCTTTGTTGTTCTCTTTGTTTCTCTTTTCTTAATTTCAGCCTTGGGTTTGATTATTTTGTTTTATGTTTTGTTTTGTCTTTGTTTTTGTTTCTTGGATATGTTGTAGAGCTTCCAGGTGTGCTGTTAATTTGTTAGTATAAGTTATTTTCACTTTAATTTATAGAAACTTGGTGCTATGAATTTCTTTTATTGTGTCCCATAATTTGGGGTATATTGTGTATTCATTTTCATTCAATTCTAAAAAGTGTTTAATTTCTTCATTTCTGTCTTGGTCCAGTTTTCATTCAGTAGAGGGTTGTTCAGTTTCCATGAGTTCATAAGCTTTCTTTTATCTGTTGCTGTTGTTATTCAGTTTTAATCTGTTGTGGTCTGATAGGATGCAGGGACTTATCTAAATTTTCTTCTATCTGTTAAGACTTGCTTTATGTCCAAGTATGTGATCATCTTTAGAGAAAGTTCTATGAGGCACAGAGATGAAGGTATAGTCTTCTGTGTTTGGTTGACTATTATTTAAATATCTGTTAGGTCCATTTGGTTTATAAAATCAGTTAGCTTCAGCATTTTTCTGTTAAGTTTTTATCTAGATGATCTGTCCAACAGTAACAGTAGGGTATTGGTCTCCAACTATTGGTGTATGAGGGCCAATAGCAATATTGTCTGCTGTAGTATTTCTTTTGCAAAGTTTGGTGCCCTTGTGCTTTAAGCATAAATGTTAAGAAAAGAGATGTTATCTTATCGGACTTTTCTTTTGAAGAATATGTAGTATACTTCCCTATATTTTTTGATTAGTTTAGGTTTGAAGTCAATTTTATTAGCTATTAAATTGTTATACCAACTTGCTTCTTAGAACATCTCATTCCAATCTTTTACCCTAAGGTAATGTCTATCTTTGATTTCAAGTTGTGTTTCTTATTTATTTATGTATGTATGTATGTATGTATGTATGTATGTATGTATTTATTTATTTATTTATTGTCCTGCAAGGTATATAGCAGGCTTCCTTTTCTTTCCGTTTACTTTTTTTTAATTTATTAAAGATTTCTGTCTCTTTCCCACCTCCGCCTCCCCTTTCCCTCCCCCTCCCCCAATCAAGTCCCCCTCCCTCATCAGCCCAAAGAGCAATCAGGATTCTCTGCCCTGTGGGAAGTCCAAGGACCACCCTCCTCCATACAGGTCTCGTAATCATACAACAAAAATATATGCTCTACTATGTTCATAGCAGCATTGTTTGTAATAGCCAGAACCTGAAAACAACCTAGATGCCCTTCAATTGAAGAATGGATGAAGAAAGTATGGAATATATACATATTAGAGTACTACTCAGCAGTAAAAAACAAGGACTTCTTGAAGTTTGCAGGCAAATGGATCAAGTTGTGTTTCTTGTGCAGCAGAATGATGGTCCCATTTTCACAATCATTCTGTTAGTCTGTCTTTTTATTGGGAATAAATACCAGTGATGTTGAAAGATATCAGTGAGCAATGATCATTGATTTCTGTTTGTAATGGTCTGCTCTGTCCCTTTAAGAGACAAGCCATGCCTACTCCCTCCCCAGTTTACCAAGGCAAGCTGATCTTCAGCTTCCAGCCTGAGTCCCTCCCTTTCCATCTCTCCCTCGAGGAGCCAGCTTCTGTCTCTCCCTTCTCCCTACTTCTCCCTCTGTCTGTCTGTCTGTCTGTCTGTCTGTCTGTCTGTCTCTCTCTCTCTCTCTCTTTCTCTACCTCTTTCTCTGCTCTTACCTCTTCCCCCTTTCCTTTACCACTAAATATATATCCAACTTCACTCTGCATGGTGTGTCTATTCATGTCTCTTGCCTGATGCATAGCAGCCTGCCCTGGACCAGCTGCCTTCGGAGACCTGTGGCATGGTCTCGTGGCATGCCCATCTGTCTGTCTCTCCTTATGGGACTTGCTGTTCCATGTGGCTCACAAGCCACTTAGGGACTCCATGCCTGAGACTCAGCTGGCTTTGTGGCCTGCTTTGGTCTCAGGACCCACGGCCCTCTGCCTACAGCCACTTGAAAAGCCACACCATTTTACTTTGACCATAACACTCTTATTTTGTTGTTTTGGTATTGGTGTGTTAGTCTTTATGTCTATATGTTTGTGTGTGTGTGTGTGTGTGTGTGTGTGTGTATGTGGTATATGTGTACTTTCCTTCTTTTGATTTTACTGGTTTAAGGTTATTTATTCCATGAGTTATCATGGGTGTACTTAAACATTTTAGGTTTGAGTTTTCTTTCTAGCATCTTCTATAGAGATTAATTTTGGGTTTGTGTTCATGTGAGTATAGTGACCATGGAAGCCAGAAGAGATCACCAAATTCTGTGGTACTGGAGTAACAGTCAGTTGTGGGTACCTGATATGATTTCTGAGAATTGACCTCTGGTCTTATGAAAGAACAATAACCACACTTAATCACTGTGCTATCATGCTCCCAACCTTTGATGAAAAATTATGCCCTTTCTCAGTGACAGAGAAGTCAGAAAAACAGCTGAGGTTTACATGAGAAAGTCATTGTCAGTTCTGAATACAACAGAATAATGTGATCCTGGCAGGAAACACAAACAAATACAAACCATAAGTCTTCAACAGTTTTGTTTCCAATAAAATAAGAAAATGATAATACTTGGAAACAGAAGTTTGAAAAACAAAGGCAAAGCAATAATGACATCTAGTCAATGATCCACATACAGAAGTGTTGAGGGGTCAAAAGTGTGACTGTTGGAAACATACTTCGAAATGCATTTGATACTAATGTACAGTGACAGATGGAGAGCCACATATGTGATAAATGACATTTAATGAAATAGTCATTGTAGAAGCTAACCAGAAGTTTATGGATATTTATTGTATAATCTTTTCAGCTTTTTTGTTCATGAGCTTAGACTATCATAATAAAATGTTAAAAAAATAGAAGGTAGGAAATTTTCATTTCTTTAATATATACACATATCTCTACATTAAACATATACACATCTCTATACATGCATGCCCACACAAGTAACATATACACACAAACTAGTAAAGGGAGAGTTTAGAGGTTTGTTAAGATGACTCAGTGGGTGCGGTCATCTTCAGTAAAACCTAATAACCTCTGTTTGTTCACTGGAAACCACATGATAGAAGTAGAGAACCTACTGTAGCTATTGTCTTCTGACATACCTCTACACTGTGACTTATGGTTCTGTCTTTCCCCCAATAAATACATGTTTTTCTCCAGTTTCTTTTCCTGGAATGAACATATACATAACATTGCCATTCATGTTGAAAATGTATTCAATTCCTTTCACCAGGGAAGCATGTGATTTGCATATAGCCTTACTTTAAATATTTAGAGAATTCTCACTCTGTACTTTGTTTTGATTATGCAGTTCTCAAAAGTAGTAGGTATAATTCTCACTCTGACTTTACATGTGGAGAAAGTGAGGCTTACAGTTATGTATTCAGTTAGCAGAAGTAAACATTTCATCCATGTCTTTTGTATCTCAAGTGTGTGTTCTTACTTGGGACTCCGTGCCACTTTTGGCTTCAGAAAAGTGGCACAGGTATTTGATATGACCCTTCATATTAGCAAGACCAAGTCCAACCTGTTTTCTTTTCCTTGACCTTGTGACCAAGTCAAGCATTGATTTCAACTTTTGTCGTTATCCAGCTTCCTATTCACTGTATCCTGTGAGAATAACAAAGATGAGAATCACTTCCTCCTATTCCTAGCTAGACTCAAAGATGAACATTTACTGTTCAGGGACCAACTAAGGCCTTGCCCTGTGCAGAACAATCTTTACTTGTAGATTATTCTTCCTGAGATTTATCTAATCCACTAGAACAAAGTCATCTGTCTTACTCTATGATAACTGTGTCTGGGTTGCTCTGTTTATGCTAATACTTGTATAAAATGAAACACCTTATTTGTTTTGTTTTTGATAATATCTAACCTATTTGAGCTTATGAAACGTTAGTGGAAAGAAAGGTAATTGAATTTGGTAAAACAGTTAATAATCTCAAATTTTCAAAAAATAAGGTATTGATCTACCATTATTATACTATCCATATTTTATATTATTTACCACTAGTATATGTACATAAAACAATATGTATGATACACAGAGAGATAAAAAGAAAGAAAGATGTATGTAAACAGACAGAGGGAAAAGGTAAGAGACACAGAAACAGGAGGGGGCAGGGAAGAAAGGTTTACTTATGAGAAATTAGCTCATTATCTTATGGAGGCTGAGATATTCCACAAAGCTAGAGAAACAAGAAAACTTTTGGTATCCTTTGACCTGAGTTCAAAGTCCTGGCAATCAGATGCATCAGTGACATAGCTCCTTATCCAGACTTGTTTTCCACAATGTTGGCTTGTGCTCATTATTGTCTGTACAGACAAAGCATCCACTCCTTGTTTGGAGGAGTGACAAGAGTGTTTCTATACGGAAGATTTTCTGCTTCTTCTCCAGTTTTCCCAGTCTTGTTTCTCAGTGAACTATTCTTATCTGACATTCCTTCTTTGTACTTCCTTGCTTTATTGATATATGACACTCAGACCTTTGAGACTTTCATAGTGTCTATTCTAGTTTCCCTATTTTTCTACACTGACATTTTGATAAATATTCACAACAATTATTTCTTTATATAGTTTTCCTTTTTATTATGCATTTAGATGCTTTTCTGCATGTACATTATTACTTTGCACCCAGAAGCATCTTTCTTGAAGCATCTCTCTAGAAAGATTTTCTATTTGCTTTTTGAGGTTAATCACTTTGTTCACTACTAGACTAGTTACTAGTTTTAAAAAATATTTTTAAAATTTTATTTAATTTTTAACATGTGTGTGTTTGCACCCAGGTGTTCTTGAGTCCAGGTTCTGACAAAGCACATAAGAAAGCACTGGATCCCATCAAATGAGAGCTACAGTTTGTTGTGGGCCACCATGTGACTCTGATCCTCTTCAGGAGCAGTGTTTGCTCTTTAACTGATGAGCCATCTCTCCAGAACAACAGGCTGGTTTTTATTTATGATTAACATCATCTCATAGGTTCTATGCCATTAATATGACCTAATGCCCAAGTTTGTGCTCAGGTTAGACTAAGGGCAGTATTTCACTTTCTGATGAAATCTACTTCACTTTTCTCACCCAAATTCTGAGCTGAGGTGACTTTCTCATAATATTTATGACTGTGCATGAAATTTTTCTTCATTTTATTTACATAATTACAACCTTCGTAGTAGAACTGAAGCTTGTAGAATACTGAAGAGTGTAGTTCCTTCACACTAACAGCACCAAAGCTGAGCAATCTCTGTTACCTCAAATGGCATGAATGATGAGTTCACATCTAATGCCTTCCTGTGATCAGCTCTTTCATGTCCAGGTGGTGGATGTTCTCTACAGATACTGTATGTTTAGAACCACAGTTTCTCTACCCAACCACACACTGGTTTCTTTTCTTTCTTTTCTCTTTTTTTATTACTTTAAATACTACCATTCAAATTTCCCACCTCCTCCCCTCCTCCCTCTTCCCTCCATCACCCCCAAACACCATCCATCTACCCCCTCCAGTCTTAAGAAAAGGCAAGGCACCGTGCCCTGTGGGAAGTCCAAGGCCCTTCCCCCTACATCCAGGTTTAGGAAGATATGCATCCAAAGAGAATAGGATCCCAAAAATCCAGTACATGCAGTAGAGACAAATCCCCAGGGGTTTCTTTTAACTTTGAACTAAGTTAATGAACTGAGCTTTTTGCATGTGTTATATTTTGCTTAGCATTTGAGTTACTTGGAGGAACAAACCATTCATATCAGCTCAGGCAATTGTTTTGCTAAAAGTTCAAAATCTCAAAATACATTTTTCTAGATCAATATGTGTTCTTCTGTAGTAGTAATTCAATGATCTATTTCTGAACTAGATCAATAGTTCTTAAGATGAAGAATGTGAGCGGTGTGCAATGATCAATTTCCCTATTTTTTTCCTGTATGCTAACAACGGTGATTAAAGGTAAGGATGAATGAGATCCTTGGTCTAGATTGGCTCAGGGAAACGCTGTGTGATTTTTCTGCATTTTAACACTTGTCCTTTTCTTATTTTTAAGCACACGATTTCAGAATTAGTTGGTAAATGTACCATAATTATTTCAACATTTTTAAGGTTCGACTTATAAAGATACTTTATGGAATACATATGGTTGTGATGTGTCTATGTATGGATGTTTGTGTGTGTATATGTTATGGGCATGTTGCAGAAGTGAGACATAGCTAACTAAGTAGATATTAAGTGTATTTCTCAATTGTTTTACTTTATTAAGACTATTTATTTATTTATTTATTTATTTAGAATTATTGAACCCAGAGAATGCCAATTCCAGTTACTCTAGCTGGCTAGCCTATTCCATGAATTCATTATATATCTTGTCAGTGCTGGGTTTGCAGGCTACTGCTATGCCTGTTCAGTTTTATGAAGATTCTAGGTACATGAAACCCCATCAAATGCTTGCCAAGCAAGCACATAATCCACTGTCATCTCTCCAGTTCTGAATTTTAAATTCTATCTATTTCTTCTGTCATGATTTCAACCCTTATTTGTAAAAATCCTTGCCTTAGTTTCTTAAGAATGTACTATAGAAAAGGAAATCTCTGGTTCAAAGAGTATTCCTGTTTTAAAATTTAAATACATGTTTTAAATGTGAATATATTTATTGGTTTGAAACAACAGAGACACTGAAGAAGTATTGATTTGCATGAACATTTTAGAGTGGTTGGTGCAAATTTTTTTTTATTATTTTATTTAAACCAAAATGCTTCATTGATTTCATCTTTAAAAATGGGACTTGATTATCTGGCACATTTTAAATATTGCATGCAGATTTTCTTTGAGTCATTCTCATTTTAGCAATGGTGTATTAATCTTTAATTTTCACATGATCATTTTCAACAAAAGGCTCAGAACCACTTGTTTGTCATGTAAGCAGAACAGGAGAACACTCTTACTGCGTGGAGAATGGCAAGTGGCATTTCTGTACCAACCACAGGAACAGGAATTTCAACTGGCTCAACATCTATTGCATGAGTCAATGCGACAGAGGCATGACACGTTAAGTGAAGCAACCTTATTACTTAAAGAAAGGGACAGTAGGATCCTGGATCAATAATAAAAAAAATCTCTCTCATGGCTCAGAAATCTATAAGAGCAGATGGAATCTCTTTTGTTCTTGTCCTGCTTGTAATGCAGCTGACACGTCTAAGAGAATACTGTGGCCAGGTTTAATATAGATTTCTGGGTTAAAGCGCTTAGGGTCTGAAAGATGCCTCAGTGGCTAAAGGCACTTGCCACAAAGCCTGATGATCTGAATTTGATTCCTGATACCACATGGTGAGAGGAGAAAATCAAGTCCTGCAAGTTGTTCTGTGACTTCCATGTGCCAGGGAATCCCCCCTCAAAAAGAGAAAAAAAACCAACAAAGTCAATCAAATGTAAAGGTGATAACAAGAAGAAAAGCATTCGAGGATATTAATAGGACATTTTGTTCTAGAAAAAATGGGGACAAAGTTTGGACGATTTACTTCATTTAATTCTTATCTCAGAATGTTTTATTGCCGGAGCATTCTGCATCTATTTGTTATTTATTTGTTTGTTTGTCTTGGTTATGCTGGGGTATATAACTCATGGTCTCAGCCATCGTAGGCAGGAAGGCTCTATGTTTCTTAGCTGTAATCTTTGTCTCCTAATGCATTTT
Organism: Alexandromys fortis; assembly: GCF_014885135.2. Classification (NCBI taxonomy): domain Eukaryota; kingdom Metazoa; phylum Chordata; class Mammalia; order Rodentia; family Cricetidae; genus Alexandromys; species Alexandromys fortis. The sequence goes on from NW_026068034.1 coordinate 3,714,595, forward strand.
TAAACTTATTTCTGAGACTTTATCTGTGGAAGTGAGGTCATTGACCTACCATTTTTTTTCTCAATGATTATATCTTGAAACTTTAGAAAAGTTCTGTTTTATAAAAATGCCCTCATTTTCCTAGTTTTTTATTTGTTCATTCTATTTTAAGCTTTAGACTTCATTTGTATAGAATTAATTTTTAACATTTTGGTTTGCTTGTGTATGTAGAAAGATTTCTGCATTTGGAAACTATATAAATATTCATCCATGCTTAGTTGAACACATTTCCTGTTCCTCATTCTGTCAGCCATTAATATTGCAGCTCATATTCAACTTTGTTCTTATTTCATGAGTTAATAAAGTAGGATAGTGCTATTCAGTCTGCTGTGGTGAGCCAGAAGGCCTATGTAATTGCAAAAATAATCCAAAAATTTTGCATTGGCTTGACATTTCAAATTTTTAAATGAGAGCATATTTCTCCAACATCCTTCTGCTTGTCACTGCACATCTAAAACCCTTTGAGAATGTCCTACCTCTGTCACTTGCTACACTCATTGTAAATTTCAGCAGCTATTTTTTAAAAAAAAATACTTTTCAATTACAAGTCCAGGTGACTTTAGATTTGTTAGGACAAGTTTCAAGATATAATCCTTGAGAAAAAAATGGTAGAGAATAATTTATCATTTAAGTAAAAAAAAATGGAGCCTGACTTTATAAATGCTTCCCACTGATGGCCATGGTATCACTTTATTGATTGACACATCCTTTATTACTTTTCTGTTTCTGGTTTCTTCTTTTGCTTTTCACAATCATGGTTTTAACCTGCATTTCAAAAAGGATTCATGCAGTCTTGGTTGAGATTATTTTGCATTAAATTGATAATTCAAAACAGAATCTCATGGGAAACATCAGTGAAGTTGTTCTGAGATCCTCATTAAAATATGCCTGAAGTAACAGAATAAAGCAAAACTTGTAGTAACAGATGAACACAGACTGACAGACCAACCTCAAAATCTGGAAAGAATTGTCACTAATTATGAGACAGAGGGAACAGTAATAAGGAAAAACCCATAGAGGCTCAGCATAAGATAGTCTCTGACTTTGAGTCCAGAAGAGCATCCTCGGAATGCACTCGCAAAGGAGGATGGGCAGAACTGATGATAGAAAGATTAAAGTTCCACAGTGCCACAGCTCACCTTCCTGTCTGCTCTGAGTCTGATCTTTGTCTTACATTGTAGGCAATTATGGGGCAGTACTTCCCTCTCTGACTCATTCCTTTTTTTCACTTGCTCCACTCACACTTTATCTAGATTTGTGAATAAAACAGGAACCATCCCTGTTTCCCTGTGTTTAAGTGCATGTTCGGGTGTGTGAAGGTATATCTTGATGTTATGAGAGGCTCTGACTATGGTATCATTCTGGGGACACTGTCCACATGTAAAACTATCTCTAAGGGTACTGAGAAGGAACCATTCCATCCAAAGCTTGATAATAAAGTATTTTTCTATGCAAATATGTTAAAGCTGCTCTGTAATAGAGTTTTGGGAATAAGAGTTAAGTGCTCTAATCCATCATTAAAAAATAGAATAATTCAATGCACTGAAGTCTAAAATCTGAACCTTTTATAAACAGACAATGTTGATTTACTGAAATAATCACTGGCTGAGCATTTTCCTATCAGATTATCTATGGCATTGCGTTTAGAAACAACTTATTTTCTTTCCAAATGCAGTACAAAAGGGTAACCAAAAAGTTATGAAGCTTGTCTTATCCCAATAATTCTAACTGTGGTCAATATTTTTTTTTTGTTTTCAATGTTTCTCTTTTACACGTAATAGGGAAAATGCACATCCCCACAGAGAAGGAGAGGTTGTCATTCGTTATCTTTCATAAGGATAAGACATTAACAAAATTGTAAAACAAAGTATCATGTAAATGGAAGGAGGTGATTGACATGCAGCCCCATCTCCTATGCTAATAATAAAGGGACACACGTAAGTACAGATTTTGGAAGCCTGGCAGCATTACAAGAATATAGCATATGTCATAGCTTAGTTTTTGTGCCACAGGCATATATTGTCCCTATGTCCACTGAAAGTTTAACATGTATACCCAGTTGTCCCCACAATTACAGCATGTCAATAGAGTATGATGTACCATGGTAGATATGGTGATGGAAAGGTATAGGTAGATATTATAGGAAAAATCTAGATAATCTCTTGGTGGTAGATGAATGTGTCTCTGAATTGTTCAATGTTAGGGCTTTGGCATGAGATTGTGGCAACAACTCCTAATATGAGAAACATCAATATGAAGAGAAAGAATTTGAGGAAAAGAAGCACAGAGCTCAGATTTGGTTGCTACTGGTTTAATTTGAGATTCGTTAGAGATACTAAAATGGACATGCTAAGACATGAAGTAAAGATTATAGAGTATCAGAGAAGAGGTGCAAACATGGCTTGTAGTGAATGTAAGAAATAATCTTATGAGGAATATTGAATGAGAATATGGGATAGGAATAGACTCAGATGAGAACTGTTTATGCTTATGTGAAATGTCTGGAGGTAGTTACAGCCAAAGGTGGGAGGAAATCAGAGAGCATGATGGAGGAAAGAGAGTACATGTTTTAAACGACAGCCAACTGAATTGGGTTCAAGAGAGTGAAAAATCAGATGGAGACTAGCAAGAGCCTATTTCCTTGAACAACGTGGACATTACTGATGGCTCTAGAATGATCCATCTTGGCAGAGTCAAAGTAAATGAAAGAGAAGTGGAGGTAGGGTGCACAAATAATCTTTATGGTATGTGTCAAATTGCAGTGGACGTTCCACATTGGGTCACAGGGGAAACAGATTGTGACAATGGGACAATGATTTAAGATAACTGTAGAGTCTACGGAGAGTAGACTAATTTGTCTTGTGCCTGATTTTAGTGGATTTTTTTGAGTTTCTCCCCATTTAAACTGATGTTCGTTATGGGCTCTGCTGTATATATTTTGTTATAAAGTATGGTCCTTGTATCCTTGATCACTGGATTACTTTTATCATGAAGTGGGAGTAGATTTTTAGTTGTCAAAGGCTTTTCTACATGCAATGAGATGATCATGTGGTTTTTGTTTTTCAATTTGTTTCTCTGTTAGATTATACATTTTTTTCAAGTATGTTGAATCATTCCTGAATCTCTGGGAAAGAGCTTGCTTTGTCACTGTGAATTTTTTTCTGTGTTCTTGGATTCAGTTTACAATTTTTTTTTTTCACAGAAAAAAATGTGCATATATGTTAATAAGGAGAATTGTTCTGTAATTCTTTTTCTCTGTTGGAGCTTCTTGTGGATTGGGTATTAGGGTAATAATAGCCTCAGAAAATAAATTGAGCAATGTTCCTTCTATTTCTATTTTTGGAATAATTTGAGGCGTATTAGCATTAACTATTCTTTGGAAGTCTGGTAGAATTCTGTTGCAAAACGTTCTAGCTGTGGCTTGCTTTACCCCCTTCCTTCACTCCCTTCTCCTCCACTCCTTCCTCTCTCTCTCTCTCTCTCTCTCTCTCTCTCTCTCTCTCTCTCTCTCTCTCTCTCTCTCTCTCTCTCTCTCTCTCTCTCTCTGGTTGGGAGACATGATTACAGTTTCTATTTCACTAGAGGTTATATGTATGTTTTTCTAATCTTGATTTAACTTATATAAGTAGTATATATATTAAAATTACCGACATCTTTTAGATTTTGCAGTTTTGTGGAATACATGTTTTTAAAGCATGCCTTATATTTCTCTGAAATTCTTTGATATCTGTTGTTATGTCTCCTACTTCATTTCCGATTTTTTTAATTTGAATATTCTCTCTCCACATTTTACCTAACTTTAGGAAAGGTTTGTCATTCTTACTGATTTTCTCAAAGATATTCACTTCGATTCTTATTTATGTTGTTTTACTTTGTTTATTTCTATTTCATTAATTTCAAACATGACTTTGATTATTTCTTGACATTTAGTCCTTTTGTCTTCCATTTGTTCTTGAACTTTCAGTTGTGGTGTTAAGAGACTAACATAGTAATTCCTTTTTTTATGTTGGCACTTGGTATTATAAACTTACCTCTTTGAACTGCTTTTGTTGTGTTCCGTAAGTTTAGGTATGTTGTGTACTCATTTCTATTCAATTCTAGAAAGCCTGCAATTTCCTTTTTGACCCATTTTTATCCAGTAGTAGGCTGTTTAGTTTCCACGACTATTTCCTGCTGTTCTTGATATTCAACTTTAACCACAGTGGTCAGGTAGGATATAACATATATTTTAATTTGTTTTTTTTTTTCTGTTAAGCTTTGCTTTGTGCCTGGGTATGTGGCTAGTTTTGGAGAAAGTTTCATGAGTGTATTTCTTCGTGCTTGTGTGAAATGTTCTGTATACATCTATTGGGTCCACTTGGGTCCAGCATTTTGCTTCTTAGTTTTGTCTACCTGTCTGTTGGCAAGGTATGTATAAGGGTCAATATATGATGCAATTTAAATTGCAGTAGTGTTTCTCTCATGAACTTGAGTGTCCTTGTTTTGGGTGCATAGATATTATAAATTGCAATGTCAGGACCTAGTGTAGTAGACATTTCCTAAAATATATGAGGGTGATCCTAAAGATTTCTCCAAATAATAGAGGAGACAGAGTCCCAACTGACCATCTCATCACAAAATAAATATGTCAGTACCAGGATTGGGCTACATTCTATTGAGTTTTCAGCCAAAGGGATTCCATAGGAACTCAAAAGCAACCCTGACTGTTAATAAGACAATAGGTCACTCTCTGCAGACTGACAGTGAAGCCTTTGCCAAGATATCAACCACACAACTCATTGAACATAGAGGAGTCAAGCGGGCTCCTACATAGAACCTTTACCTCTATGTGTCAGTATTATTGGTATGGAAAAGTACTCTGCAGAATACCAAAAGAGAATGTAATCACCAGCCCAGTCACACATCCTTTGAGCTACAATGCTGCCCTGCCTGAACAGCATGCTAAGGCCATGGTGGCATAAAGTTTGTAGGAGTAACCACCCAATGTCTGATTTAACGTAAGGTCCACTCCATGAGAAGGAATCCATACCAACACTTGGGTAATAGAGAACCGGAGATCAAATAGCTCAGAGATCTAGAGTAAAACCAAATACTACTCTTTAAAACAAAGAGAGGAGTGATAGAATGACTCTAAATGATATTCTGCTATACTCACAGATCAGTGCCTTATTCAGACACCATCTGAGAAGCCTTCTGTAGCAAATGGCTACACAAACAAAGATCAACAGCTAGATATTACACACACCTCACACACATGCATGCACACACACACATTTGAACACACAGCCCAAGGTTGTATATCTCCATCAAATACCCCTCAGGGTTCAGGACATTCTGGGGAAGAGGAGGCAGCAAAGGTATAATAGCCAGAGGATTTATTGTATTACTTAGCTTCTCTAGGATCATGAACTATAGGCTCAATAATCTTTGTTTATAGCTAGCATCCACTTATGAGTGAGTACATACCATATTCATCTTTTGGGGTCTGGGTTAACTCACTCAGTATAGTGTTATCTAATTCCATCCATTTGCATGAAAAATTCAAGATGTCATTTTTTTTTTGTTCAGATGAGTAGTACTCTAATATGTAAATGTGCCACATTTTCTTCATCCATTCTTCAGTTGAGGGGTATATAGGTCTCACTGGCAGTGGTACTAGGATTTATCCCTACTGCATGTACTGGCTTTTTGGGAACCTATTCTCTTTGGATGGATACTTTGCTCAGCCTAGATATAGTAGGGAGGGCCTTGAACCTTCCCCAAAACAATGTGCCTTACCCTCTCTGAGGATTGGATGGGGTGGGGTGAGAGGGTATGTGGAGAGAATGGGAGGAGGAAAAGGAGTAGGAACTTGGATTGGTATGTGTAATGAAAAATGATAGTTTTTTAAATTAATAAATAAATAAAAACCCTAAGCCCCCCCCCCAAAAAAAAGAAAGGAAAGACAAAAGAGCCAGAGGGGATGGGAGGAGAGGGGTTGGGGGTGTGGAGGACACAAGGACTGAAGCAGCAAGTGCAGGGCCTGTTAGCGTCTGCACCTGATCCTCTGTGTATATTTTATTTTTCAATTTGGTATATTTGTGGAATTCTGGAGTGTGTGAATGAATCTCTGTTTTTAGGGCCTTCTCTTTGGCTCTTTTTCTTCTTCTTTAGTTTTTCCCTGCCCAACTTTGATGTGACGGTTTTTGTTTTACCTTCTTATATATTATTTTGTTATATGTTGTTGCTGTCCTTTTCTAATGAGAGATACAACTGGAGTGGATTTCGAGGGGAGAGGAGATAGGGAAGAATGGGAAGGAGTAGACAGAGGGGAAACTGAAATCGGGTTTTCTTATATGAATTTTTTTTTTTTTTTTTTTTTTTTTTTAGTAAAAGGGTGGAAAGTAATTGCAGTGTCCTCTTGGTGTCTTTTTTCTTTGGTGAGTATGCAATATTCTTTCCTATCTCTTCAGATTAGTTTTTATTTGAGTCTATTTTGTCAGATATTAAACAGCTATACCAGCCTGCTTCTTAGATTCATTCGCTTGAAACTTTTTCCCATCCTTTTTCCCTGGGGTGATATCCTTGATAATAAGGTATACTTCTTGAATGTAGGAGAAGGCTAGATTATGTTTTAATAACCATTTTGTTAGTCTATGTCTTTTTGTTGGGGGAATCAAAACCATTGATGTTGAGAGATATCAAGGAACAGTGAATGCTGATTCCTATTATCTTGTCATTGTTGCTATTGTTGTTGTAGTGGTGGTGGTGGTAGTATGTGTGTGTGTATGTGTGTGTGTGTGTGTGTGTGTGTGTGTGTGTGTATGTTTTCCCCTCTTTTGATTTGCTGGTTTGGGATTCATTCCTTGTACATTCTTGGGTGTCACTAACCTCTTTAGGTTGATATTTTCTTTCTTTCTTTTTTATTTACATTTCTTTTCTTTCAAGACAGAGTTTCTCTGTAGCTTTGGAGCCTGTCCTGAAACTCGCTCTGTAGACCTCAGATTCACAGAGATTTGCCTATCTGTGCCTCCCAAGTGCTGAAGTTAAAGGTGTGTGCCACTGGTGTAGGAGGTCCTTGTAGTGATGAGCTGTGGGAAGGCCTGCTTTTTGTCCCACCCAGCTCCCACCCAGCTAGCTTTACACCTGAAATAACAACACACAAATTGTATTCATTTAAACACTTCTTGGCTCATTATATCAAGCCCCTTTTTGGCTAACTCTCATATCTTGATTAATCCATTTCTATTAATATGTGTAGCACCATGAGGTGGTGGCTTACCGGCTTACCGGGAGGATTCTAACCTGCATCCATCTAGGAGAGGAGAGCGATGGTGTCTGCCTCATTGCTTTCTTCCTAGCATTCTGTTCTGTCTTTCCTGCCTACCTATGTTCTGACCTATCAGGCCAAGCAGTTTTCTTTATTAATTAACCAATGAAAGCAACAGATAGATAGAAGACACTCCTACATCAGGTCAGGTCCTTCTGTATTTGTATTGCTTTCATTGGTTGAATAAAGAAACTGCCTTGGCCTTTTGATAGGACAGACTTAGACAGGCAGAGTAGACAGAATAGAATGCTGGGAAGAAGGGCAGTGTGGCAGACATCATGATTCTCCTGCCCGAGAGAGACACTGGTTAGACTCATGGCGGTAAGCCACAGTCAAGTGGAGATAACACATTAATGGAAATGGGTTAAACTAATATGTGAGAGTTAGCCAATAAGAGGCTAGCAATAATGGGCCAAGCAGTAATTTAATTAATACAATTTCTGGGTGGTTATTTCGGGGGTTAAGCTAGCCAGGTGGCAGGACACAGCCCACCCCCCTTTACTAAATGCCACCACCACTCAACTGATGTATTCGTTCCAACACCTTCTGTATGCCTGATAAAAACCATGTTACAAACCAAATGCTTAAATTCCATGATAACATCCAAATGCTTAAATTCCATGATAAAAACCAAATGCTTAAATTTTGTTTTTATCATGGAATGTCTTATTTTCTCCACCTATTGTGATTAAACACTTTGCTGGGTCTCTGCTGGCATCTGTGTGGTCTCTTAAGAGTCAGTAGCATATCTGTATGGTCCCTTCTGGTTTTAGTCTTCACTTAGAAGTCAGGTATAATTCTAATAGTTATACCTTTCTCTGTTACTCAATCTTTATCCTTGCATTTTTTAATAATTTTTTGTCCCGTTCATTTAGTGTTTTGTCACATGTCAAGGAGACTTTCTTTTCTTGTCCAGTCTGTTAGGTTTCTTGTATGCTACTTGTATCTTGATAGGCATGTTTTTCTTTAGGTTTGGAAATTTTTCTTCTCTAATTTTATTGAAAATATTTTTTGGCATTTGACTTATGTTTCTTTTAATTCCTCTATTCTTATTTTTCATAGATTTTGTCTTTACACAGTGCCCAAGATTTTCTGGAACTTTTATGTGAGAAATGTTCCCAGGGAATGCCTGCTAGTATTAGAGGCTGGGATAATGGGATTAAAAAGGGGATGGAATAATGGAGGTGAAGTTCGATGTGATCCATTGGAGGTGGGATCAACTAGGAATGGGAGTTTGTGGCTGGTACTTTCCTAAGGAGTGACAGATGTGACTGGGGATTGGATTTGGAGGAGTTGAGGGAGAGGTGAAATTCTGCAGTTAGCCTATCTGCTTCCCTAGCTTGAGATGCTTGAGGTTTCCCAGGGAATGACTGCTGGACCTGGGCCTGGGTTAAAGCAATAGGTAAGAGGAAGGAAGTTTGGAGGGAAAGTCTGTATGATCCCCTAAAGAAGGGAGAGGGAGGAGAGGCTGCAACATGTGTTCTGCTACAGAGCTGAGGAGAAGATGTGGGATTGGATTTGGAGGAGCTGAGGGAGAATCAATCAGCCTGCCTTTTTCCCTGCCCAGAGTCTACTGTTTATATTTAAAGAAAATTGAAATAATTGTGCAATTAATTTTAAAAAATAAGTAGAAGATACATCTTCTCTACATTCAGTGAGATTTTTTTGAAAATAGTTTTTCTTTTGACATTGAGATTGATTGAGAAAGCCTTATATGCTTTTCTTTTTCCATCAAAACTGCCAAGCAAGTCCTTATGTCTCTTTTCATAGTTCATCTAAACACATGGGGTCTGTGTTCAGATATTCACTGATAACATCTCAGCACATGGATTTCCACAAGAAATGAAACCAGTTCTTTCTTTTCTTAGACCTATCTGCTGTTTAGTTTGGGACATTTGTATTCTACTCCTCACTTGCCAGAGAATTTTTTATCTGTCTTCCAGGGAAACTTATTTTGCCTTAATGACAGTAATTTCTTAATTTATTCTTGACTAAAAGCAATACAACAAAATGAAAAGGCAGTTGCCACTGGAGTTGGCTCTGTGTCCCTCTTCATTATCCAGATTAAAGCGATGCTGGTACATTGAGAGCTGGACGTGGTGGCAAGCATTGCAATCCTATCACTGGGGAGGTTGAGACAGGAAGATACCTTAAGGTGCAATTATGAGGCATCATGCGTACTCTCTGGTTCCTGCTGGGATTATTCTCACCTTTGGAAGGCCTTCATTAGGCAGGTGCCCTTCTTACCACCAGTGCCTGTTAACACACCCTTGCTACCAAGTCCCAAGGCCTGTAGGCTCCTTAGTCTGTTGGAGCTTAGATGTAGGCTGTGCCTCTGATAAAATCTACCTCAATTTTCTCAACTTTTTCTGATGGAAAATTTGAAAATGGATAAAGAAATATAGATTACCAAAAGTCTAGGGTCATACTGATCTCACTGATGTATCTCAACCCAATAAACAATAATTATTTAACAAATATTTTTCACACATATACCCTATGAATCTGAAATTTGGTTGGTTGGACATTGGGATAGAAATCAGGGATCCATGGACCTTCATTTGCTTTGAATTCTTATATA
>NW_026068034.1:3724587-3745678 GCF_014885135.2 Alexandromys fortis
ATATAGTTAAGCTAGTAGACAAAAGTTTCTAGATTATCTCTGTGGTCAGTAAAAATGTCTCTATGACTTGATTTGATTCTGAACATGAAAGGGCAATGTTGGGTCAAAAGTTCTGAATGCTATCTATACAGATTTGATGTTGCATAGCAATATTTGCAGAAGGGCTGGGAGTATAATCAGTTAGAAAAGTCCTGTTTTGCAAGAATAAGGACCTGAGTTCTATCCTCAAAAAGTACATTGAGAGCTGGACGTGGTGGCAAGCATTGCAATCCTATCACTGGGGAGGTTGAGACAGGAAGATACCTGAGACTTATCACCAAACCAGTACGGACTGTCAGCCCCAACTGCCAGTGAAAAATCCTGTCTCAAAAAATTTTTTAAAAAGTGCTAGAAGTTGAAAAACGACACTTAAGGTTGTCCTTTAGCCCTCTACACACACACATACACACACACTCACTCACAGACACAGGCACACACAATTACAAACCACTTTTAAGGAAATGATAAGACTCTCACAGGAAATAAATACTTCATGAATGGTTGGTTAGCTTCAGGCAGATAGACTCTGCTTATCTCTTTTGACTCCCTAAAGTGCAGACATTCAGCTTGCAGAATCAGGGTTTTTCCAAAGGGTATGCAATATCCAGTCTATTTTGAACGGATTATGTAATACTAAAGATTAACCAAGCTTTAATTCATTTTTATTTAAAAACAATGCAGGCAGAGACAGAATTACCTAGAGGCAAAAATCATCAATTTGGTTCTTTTCTTTCTTCTTTTTTTTTTTTCTAATTTAGGAATTAAATAAAACATAGTTTTAAGCTATATTTGAAAACTCAGCAGAAGTCAAAGTAGGGACTTTTACAAAACCTTCTCTTGGAGGTAGGTCACTTTTTGTTGAAAGAAATTAAATTCCGCCATTTGAGTGAAGGATTTCAGATCTGTTTCCATGATGCGGAAATGAAAACATTTTACACAGACTGCATCTAAATGTGGGTGAGTCACCAATCCATATCTGGCCTTCACCCATGCTTATGTCAAGCTAACACGCTGAAATAAATCCCAGCAGCTCCCTGTCTCCTCTCTGAGTATTTGTTCTTTGGTTTTTAACCCGAAAGCACTCCTCCGGGCTGGGCACAGGGCAGAGGAGCTATAGAGAGCTGCTGTCTTGATCTTAATTCATAGCAGAGGTGACTCAGAAGGTCAAACGCTACATAAACAATAAATGCTAGCCTCCATTTGACTCCCAGCTTTAAAATCTACTAGCAGTAGGAAATTCTGCTGGAAGTTATACCCTGCCCTCCCTGACTCCCGCAGAATCAGAGTAGTAGATTTGGCTATGTGGTATGAACTTTTCTTGGCAGCTCAATCTTTTTTTACATTATCTCCCCCAACACTAGCCCAGCTCTTCATATCTCACTGTTAGAAGGGTGTACTTGGTACAACCTCATTCTCACTCCTTGGTTGGAATACAAAACCATGTTTCTTACCAGATGGCCATGAGTCCATCAGTATCACTGTCACATGAATTCGGAGGCCTCTTCTTATCTTCCTCATTTTAGGAATAGAGGGAGAAGATTCAGAGCTTTTAAGACTTTGGAAAACATTTACATAGTTCTATGCATGTTTTTTATTGGCATACAGCATGCACTCTCTTCAGTGATTTTAAATCTGAGAGTAAAGAGTTAAGCTAAAAAAAAATGCAATGTCTACCAGCAGACACAGGTTTCCTAAACAATTCCATATCACGTAATTTAAATTCTCAGAGGTGACGAATAGTTTTAATTGACAAGTCGATACAATCTAGACTCACTTTGAAAGAAAGTCTCAGAGATTGTATATATTAGGTATTAGGTTGGTAGATTGGCATCTGTGGGGGGATTTTATTACCTCTATCTGGTATGTAAAATGGGAAAGATGGTTTTAAAAATAAATAAAAAAGAAAATATTTATTTTAATTTTTTCTCTTAAACTCTTGTGTTCTCTCTCTCTCTCTCCCTCCCTCCCTCCCTCCCTCCCCCCCCCTCTCTCTGTGTCTGTGTGTGCACTCACTTAGCAATGGATACCCGTGGACTCCAGAAGAGGGCATACACTCTGGAGTTGGAATTAATAAGTTGTTGTGAGTTGCCTTTGCCATGTGTGCTGAGAACAAAACTCTGTTACTCTACAAGAGCAGTAAACAAGTGCAACTGCTAAACCATTTCTGTAACCCCATTAGGGATTTTCTTCTTTGGGTTTATTGAGGTGGGGAAATAAGTCCTGAATATGGGTGAGGCCTTTTTCACAGTCTGGGCCCTGAACTAAATAAAAAGGAGAAAGGGAATGAGCAGTGGCATGCATACTTACATTAGTTAGGATGAAATGTGATTTCCTGACTTCAAATTCTAGCCACACTGACGCTCTCTCTTAATGATGCACAGCAACCAGGGGATGTGGGACAAACAAACCCATTCTGTTTTAAGTTGCTTTTGTTGGGGAACTTAACCACTGCAACATAAAAATAAAATAAGACATCATGCTCAGCAAAAACACTCATAGTGCTAAATGGTATTAAAAACTAAAACACGAGACTCTATTTTGCCCTGGATGCTTGGGTACCACTTTCAGGATCTTCATTTTGTGCTTAAAACATTAATACATCATATTTCATTACAAAAGGAATCAGTCTTGTCAATATTTGTTCTTTTCATTTACCTGTGGTGAAGGAGTATGGTGTGACCTATCCAAGTGAGAACTGGCTTAACCACAATGGCTGCATGGATGGAGGCTTTCATTAGTTGACTGCTCATACTCCTGTGATGATATTTTGTTTCTGCTGTAGCAAGTAAGCTTCCTTGAAGTTCAGAATGAGCCGCTGGTTAGCCATAGAGGCCATGCAGTGGTGGCTCACAACTTTAATCCCAGTACTTAGGAGTCACATGTTTTTAATCCCAAAGCTAGGGAAGTAGAGACAGGCATAGAGAGGGATGTAAGGTGGGAAGGGACAGGAGCTCAAGGCATTCAGCCTGAAGGCTTGTAGAGGCAGGATACCCTATTCAGACTGAGGATTTTGTAGAGGTAAGAACTAGTGGCTGCCTGCTCTGTTTCTCTATCTTTCGGTTTTCACCCCCTATATCTGACTCTGGGTTTTTATTATTAAGATCAATTTGAACTTGTGCTACATACTCTTGCCCTTATTCTCAGGCATTTGGCTGTGGCTTGCTGCCTCTCCTAGAAACATACTTATAGAGACAACACCATCAGACACTGACCTTTCTATAGGAACTTGGATTCTATGTAGAAAAAGACCAAGGAATATGAGATTTCTGTCTTTCTGCAAGTGACTGGACTGGCAATATCAAATATAGAGAATTTTAGAATATTTGGACCACTGAAACCAGGAGCAGGGGTCAGTGTCTTGTTAACAACAGCCATTAATTCTCTATGCTTCTGTAAAGTCAGAGACCAGACTGCTGGGAGGCATTCTCTTCCCTGTTGCGACCACAGAGTCCTTACTGTATTCCTACACGGTGGAAACAGAACAAGAGATCTCAAGCATCTCATATCCCTACTGCTGAAATTTCTCAACCGTGATAGACAGGTCACCCTAAACTATGAGCCAAAATAATCCTTTCTCCCTTAAGTTGCCTCCTGTAGCATATTTAATCACCACAAGACAAAGAAATAATATATTGCAGGTGGAAAACACGAAGGCTCCTATGTGACTCACGAACACCTTCTGATTTATACCTCTTCAGAGTGACGGAATTCACAGCTTTGAAGGAGATATCACTGAAATTCCTATGTTGTAAGTTCCTAAAAGCCAACAGTTCATTCCTTATATTTATTTCCATGTCTCTCCCAACACTTTCCTAAGACAATCTTCTTTATATCAAGTGCTACCAAAACTTTTAGCAGTGATTTTTTTGTCCTCCCTGTTTTTTTGTTTTTTGGTTTATATGTGTATTCTTCTTCATGAAACGTTATGCTACTTTGGATTAGTAGACTTTGGGTTTCATGTCATCTAGGACAACTGGGATATGGAATGGCCCTGGTGTCTAGAAGCAGGGTGGTATGCATATAGGTGCACATATATAGATGTGGGTGCCTGCCAAACAGTTCAATTAAATCAGCTTTAGGATTATCCCCACTAGTTACTAGAATGATGTGGAAGTGAAAAACCTTCCACATTATTCTATCAATTTAAGTCAGTTCTGATTGTGATACACACTGTATTGGTTAAATATCACTTGTTATTGGGCTCACCGAGTAACTGCCTCTAGAAGTAGAATTTCCATCTCACATTTCGGCCTCAGGCAAGGTAGTTCCAAAATGTCCTCAAAAACTCCATGGCTTGAGGCAGACTGTTCCCTTAACTCTAACAGGGACAAAGAAAAACAACAAAGAGCCAGAGAATAAAACTATTATGCCCTGGAAAATAGATACTAGGTAAACCATTTTATCAGAAGTTCCTATTGTTTATCCTATGATATATAAATGTCTACAATGAGAAACCAACAGTCTATGCTGAAAAACCAAAAGCTCATCCATAGCTAAAATATCCCTCTGCCTGGGACTCTCTGAATTTGTAACTCCAGCTGACCCTCTGCTACTCCAGTCAGTTTCTGTTGGGTGCAAGGAGCACCTGATTTGATGATGTGTTGCTACCTGTGGCTTGTTGTTTGATTTCTTCTAACTTTGATTTTCTCTACAATGAATAAATTTAGTAATTCAATATCTAAAGCATGGCTATTGTACATCATGATTCTTATTATCCAGAAACTAAGTCTTCAATGCTAAGACTTCTGCTATTGCAGAACACAGACAAATCATCCACCAGTGTGCTATCTGTCTGACTTCCTGACAGCAAAAATCAGCACATTTTCCCCAATACATTTTCGAATAGTTTGTCACACAGCAGTAGATAATTCTACTCTAAGGACTGGTTTCAGTGTTCTTGGGAATTCTTATCCATCAAATACCATTTTTCTATTTCTATTCTTTATTAAGACTAATAGTCTTCTGTGGCCAAAATGCTTTCAAAACTATTTTCATTACTTAGTTGAGGATCTGATGCAATGTAATTTGACCATATTCAAGTCCTGCTTTTCCCCTGTCTCCTCCCAGATCTACCCTACAGCACATTATTATTTCATTCACAAGTATGGTGTGAGTGTTTATAGCTATGCTTTCGATTTGCATTGAACATTCCATCAGCACCGAGCATCAGTGAGCTCCTAAACTGCTTCTGAGGCAATGCCAAAGTTCTCCAGAATCTGACAATGGCCACAGGTTCTGGGGAGGTCGGGAATATGTATCTTCATGATGGAGCATGGGGACTGACAAGTCACAAAGGAAGCAGAAGGAAGTGTTCTGACACAATATGGATGCTCAAACTGTATTTAATGGCATGTGCGCGTTTTCCTGGGTTTGCAGTCCTTGTTGTAGTTGGGAAATATTTGTCATTTCATTTGCTCAGAATAATAAATGGAACAGAATTCTCATCATATAGTTTGACTTTTGCATATTAGCCAGATTCATAAATTCTTTTTTATTTATGTTTTAGATAACACATATTCCTATGTTTCTGTGTATGGGAATATGCACATGTGAGCACAATGCCCAGAGATTTATGAAGAAGACTTTTGATTCCCTGGGACTGGAGTTACTGGCAGCTGTGAACCACCCAATGTGAGTGTTGGTAAATGAACTCTGGTCCTCTGCAAGAGCAGCAAGTGCTCTCAACTGCTTAGCCATCTCCCCAACTTTTGGCATTATAACTTCTAAATTAAGGGAAATGATGGGGTCTGTTTAAATTCTACTGCTGCTACTGGAAGGTGGTAGGACCTCTCCCTATTCTGTTACACATGAGGATCTTTCCATGCCTCACAGAAGCAGGGATGAGAACTAGACGATGAATGACTTCGGGGTTCAAAATGGTAGGCAGACACCAAGTATTATTATTTGAATAAATCTTCATAATTGTACCTAACTCTTGCTACTTAAGACATCTTATTCATTAAATAAGTAAAATATTGTACCAATAAAAGTGTGGGAGACTCCTTTGTCACACTAAAAATGATTATTCAAAATTGCAATAGTGAAATCATTTTTTTTTATAATGGGCACCCCTCTCTTTTTCTGTGTACTTCTCAGTAATGAACATCACTTAGAGGGGCACTAATTGGCCATGGATAAGCTATGGTTTAGGACAGAAAGCAAGTGACAGACAGGTTCAGCTTGAGTATCCCACAAACAGCGTCTGTCTCCTTTTTCTGTGTAGGTCTTCAGAGGCTGTTTAAATGCTAATGTTTCTGCAGCACCTGCCTGTGTGTCTGTTGTGCCCTTCCCCAGGCATTGCTTTATTCCCACCTGTCTCACTGTTCTCCTTTCCTAAGCTGTGATAGGATGGCTTTCTGAAGAGAAAGCATGAGGAAAGCTGAACATCCATTTTCTGACCAGCAAGGATTCAGCACGATGCCTGCAGTCTAATTTCAGCCAGCTGGAGATGCAGGCCAGCCCTGGGTCTCCTTTTCATCTAGATATTTAAACACTGACAGTCTTCCAGGACACCATGTTTGGCACCAGCAGGTCATTTTGTTTTAATCCTTCACAGTAGGAAATGAATATATGTGGGTTTTGTTTTTATGTTAAACCTAGATGGGTGGTGTGGCACACACCTTTAATCACAGCACTTGTGAAGCAACTCAATGAGTTGAGTTGGAGGCCGGTCTGGACTACAAACTGAATTCCAGGACAGCAAGGAATGTTACACAGGGAAGCCCTGTCTCTTAAAACAAAAAAACAAAAACAAACAAATATGAAAATGCTTAATCTAATTAAATTTTAGTTTACTTTGAGAGGTTTTGCAAAAGAACCTGAAACATTTGTTCTATGGATGCTATCAGAGGCAATGGAAAACTATGTTTTATATAATGTTTGAAAGCAAACCAAATTTCAAAAACTAAGTAATTTATTCTAATGGCTAAGCCACCTAGGATCACTTTTTGGAAGGACTTCAAATAGGCATAAGATTAATCTTTTGGTCCATAGAAGCTCTAAGCTGTTGGATTGAGAACACATGCAGACAGAACGGGCGGGCAATGGCTATAGCTGGAATCTTTGCTATGAATTTACTGAGAGAGATGGGATAGCTCCAAGGTAATATTTGGTCTCTCCTTTCTTATTTATTTAAAATATTTCATCACTTTGAACTTTCATGTAATGTATTTTGAGCATATTCACCTCCCAAATTTTTCCAGATTCACTCCCTTTTCCATGCCCTCCAACTTTGTGTGATCTTAGTTTGTTCTTAAAGCCCATAGAGGCTAATTTGTACCATCTGTACATTCTTGGATGTGTTTCCTTCCATAGGAGCTTGGTCTATAAACCAAGGGCCCATACCCTTAGAGTAAACTGGCCTTTCCTCTCTCAGCAGCTCTCACCTTCTTATAGATCCTCTGGTCAGGCAGTATTTCCTGCCCATCTCCCTTCTCCATGCTGGGATTTGGTCTGCCTTGGACTTTTTATGTATGCTGGATAACTGTCGTGAGTGATATGTGCAACTCTTGTTGTGGCAGAAGATACAGTTTCATATTCATCCACTGCTCTGGCTGAAGTTTTTGTTTTGTTTGTTTGTTTCTTTGTTTAACTCTTTGGGGGTGAACCACACAGCTCCCAAATAAATACATGGAGACTACTTATTCTTTCTTATGAATGCCCAGGCTTAACTGGGCTTGTATCTAGCTAACTTTTTTTAACTGAAATTATCTCATTTCTCTTTGACTATGTTTTGCCTTTCAACTTTTTTCCTTTCTTGATTCTATATATGTTTCTTTCCTTCTTACTCCATGGCTGGCTGTGTGGCATCCTCCTCTCCTTTTCCTCTTCTCGCTCCTCACTCTTCTAAAGTCTAGATTTTGCCTCCTAATTATTATCTTTGCCCGGTAGCCCTGCCTATTCCTCTTCTGCCTGGTTATTGACCATTCAGCTCTTTATTAGACCAGTCAGGTGTTTTAGGAAGGCAAAGTAGTATCACAGCTTTACAGAATTAAACAAATGCAACATAAAGGAATACAACACATCTTTTCATTGTTAAATATTCCCCAGCATAAATGAATGTAATACAACTTAAACTAATATACTACAACATCTGACTCTTAAAATCTTTCTGTTCCCCTCTGCTATGGTGGTCTCTGACCCTGGGGAGCTGGAGTGTGACATAGAGAACCTGTTTACAGCTGAGTACTCCATAGCCCCTTCTTCTCTGCAGAAGATCTATGTTAATTGCCATCTACTGCAAATAGAAGCTTCTCTGTTGAGGGTTGCGAGGTTATGAGGAGTTGGTTTAATACTATGTCCATTTCACCTAGTAATAATTGTAGGTTCTTCCTTGAGCATAAGACCTGTCGGATATGAATTCTGATCCACTTCACACATTCATCTTTCTAAAATCTCCACTGGGAGACAGAAAGTTTGCATTCAGAGCATGCCTTGAAGTTCAGCACCACAGACAGCCTCTTCAAAGTCTGGAGGGATATTTCTCTTATCTAACTTCTACTGGTTTTCTAATAAATGAAAGGAGAAATTTTAGAGTAACTTACATTTTAGTCTTCCAAATCATCAACCATCTTTTTTATTTTGTTCTTACTGCCTATTCTTTGTTTTTTTCACCATGCAACATCTAATATTATTTTGTTGATTTCAATGGTTACCTGATAACACCTGTGTTCTTTGGCCTCAACCAATATCTTAAGGCTCACTCTCTCAGTAGTTTGATGGCTAAGAAAGGAACACACAAGTGTCTCTTTATGCCCATTCCTATTGAACAGACTTAGACGAGGACAAACCTTCATATTGTTGCATTCATTGTAGTGCCGGCATGGCAGTATATTGTTCTTGGAACCTCCATAACGAATGTGTCCATGAAGGCTGTGGTTATTAAAGTCAAAAGGCTTTAAATTAATGAGTTTATATAAGTAACTTATGAATTACATAATATATGTATGTGCTTAGATTGAGTATAATAATCTATTCCCTATTTGCAAACAAAATCAGCTTCCCACATGTTCTGAAGGCATTGCTTGGTTGGTCAATACGCTTGCTGGAAAATGTTTGATAATGTTTGACTTTAGTACCTCACAGAATATGACAGCGTGGCAGGAACCCTTACTGAAGTGATGTCAAACTTCCTGGCCCTCAACTACTTGTTGACAAGAGCAGTCTGAAAGCTCTGGAATGCCAACTCATGCTGGCTTGGCTTCTCAGTGGTCTTCCCTTCAACCTCAAGTGCTGTGATTTCAAAGACTTGTGTTCCTGGTGAACATTTCTTTCCTTCACTTGCCCTTCAAGTGGCCTCTCTGTTGTATGCACACTCAGACAGATCTTTCTCATCTTACCCTTTCTTTACTTTCTGTCCATCTAACGATGTTTTTATTTGGCTGTAGTGAATCACTCCCAAATTCCTAAGTCCATTTTCATTGTGCCTGAGGTACTAATTCATCTAGAAAATTTCTTGATAGGCAGAACATATGGGAGCTAAGCTAACATTTATTTAGCTTGTAGCACAGACAAAATCCTCCAGAAAAGAAACCTGTGTGTGTGTGTGTGTGTGTGTGTGTGTGTGTGTGTTATGTAAATATCAGGATGACTTCCTCAATCACTTTTCCACCATATTTTTGAGGAAGGTTTCTCACTGGCTGGCCAGTGAATCTCCATGATCTACTTGTTTCCAACTTCAAGCTGTGAGGTTACAGAAGAATGCTGCAATGTTTGGTTTCCAGATGGGTTCTGGGTAACCAAACTTAGGTGCCCACACACATACAACAAAAATTTTCCCTCCTGAGTTACCTTCCAAGATACCTACTCCTAGGAACAGAAATATCTAAAGAAAAAAATAAGACAAGGAAGATGACAAAATATCTGTGCTATACACACACATACAAACACACAAACACTTACAAAACAAAAAACAACTTACTTTCTATGATCAGGTTTTATAGTAGATTTCTTAAAAAGTCAGCAATCCAGAGTTTAATGAAATGCTGAGAAGTTCCGTCTCAGGCCCCAACTTCATTATTTAAAAAAAAAAAAAAAACTGTGGTCAGCATGTTTACCACACCAGTCTTTTATCTGGCAAACTTGTTTTGCCATGGAGCATCAAGGTACTCTATCAGAGTCAAATAGGTCATCTGTACCAAACATCTCCCCAGCCTATAGATACATTATTGTCTTTCTTTTCCTATAGGGAAACCAAGGTACCACAAGTTTAACAGTTTACCCATGGACACTCAGCTAGGAAGTAGTGAGATTCTGGGGTGTAATTTGCTTGCTTGATTCTGTTTAATTTTAATCAGGTGCATCTCCTCAAGTGGTATCTGAAGACAAAAATTTTTCTCATCTATCTGTATTGGGTCTGACTTTTGCAGCGGTAGCAGTTATCACTCTTGGCTGATTTTCTTCCCAGTTGGGTAAAATCTAAATCTTTTCTATCACAGTTATTACTAACCTGTGATACTGGGCAGTTAAGGAGGTGGCACGAATGATTATTCCACTCTCACTGTAAGGACAGAGCCAATCTGAATGAAACTGACAATGAGTTTAGTTATTTTTTAAGATCATTGAAAAGATTTTTTGACACAATAGGGCAATTGCAATCTAAACTCTGCACAGTTATGAAAGTGTGCACAAGGCCTGTGCAAGCTCAACCCAGATAAAATCCAAACATGCAGAGGGCGGTAGGCAGAAAGCCCATTCATTGCTGAGAAGTTATTGACAGTTGATAGCTACCGGGAGGAGAAGAGTCAGTTTCCTTTAAGAGTCCCACATTGGAGCACTGAACTGAGCTCCCAAGGCCCAGATGAAGAGCAGAAGGAGGGAGGACATGAGCAAGGAAGTCAGGACTGCGAGGGGTGTGCCCACCCACGGAGACGGTGGGATTGATCTAATGGGAGCTCACCAAAGCCAGCTGGACTGGGACTGAATAAGCATGGGATGAAACCGGATTTTCTGAACGTGGCGGACAATGAAGGCTGATGAGAAGCCAAGGACAATGACACTAGGTTTCGATCCTAATACATGAACTGGCTTTGTGGGAGCCTAGCCTGTTTGGATGCTCATCTTCCTGGTCCTGAATAGAAGTGGGAGGACCTTGGACTTCCCGCAGGGCAGGGAATCTGGACTGCTCATCATTCTCGGGAGGGAAGGGGAATGGAGTGTGTGCGAGGAGGGGGAGGGAAATGGGATTTTTTTTTTTTTGTAACAACTGGACTGGGATTGAACAAGCATATGATCAAACCAGACTCTCTGAATGTGGCTGACAATGAGAGAGGACTGAGAAATCAATGATAATAACATGGGGTTTTGATTCTACTGCATGTACTGGCTTTTGGGAGCCTAGTCTGTTTGGATGCTAACCTTCCTAGACGTGGATGGAGGGGGGGAAGGCCTTGGACTTCCCACAGGGCAGCGCACCCTGACTTCTCTTAGGACTGGAGAGGGAGGGGGAGTGAGGAGAGTGGGAGGGAAATGGGAGGAGGGGAGAAGGCAGAAATTTTTAATGAATAAATAAAAAAGAATTATATGATATTTGCTTTGGATTTATAATAAAGGTTAAGTAGAATGCAATAAAAGAAGAGTGTGGTCCTTGGTAGGTTGACCCCACTCCAGTGCATGGCCGTACACTCAGCAGTGTATGCACACCTCATGGATTTTTGGTTTCTTTTTATGAAGGGCACAAACTTGCAAGTAGGGCAAGGGCATGGAATTTGGAGGAATTAGGATAGGGTATGTTTATGACCAGCATACTTTGTGCGAAATTCTTCAATTACTACTAATAATACATAAATAATCAAAAAGAAAGCTGGCAGGTTTCAGGACATACTTCATTTTCATCCTCGTTGTAAGACTTTGATTTTCTGTGTAGCTGTGGGGCTGAGGCCTCTTTGGTTCTTTTCCTTTAACAAAAGCTAGGGGAAAAGGTTGTCCAGAGCCAGCCTGCACTGTGTGGTAGCTGGCATTTCACAGTCTGACACCCCCGTGACAAATGCTCTCGGACCTCTGCTGCGACTGTCTCAGTGGAAGGATTTGGCATCTTCTATACAGAGTTATTTGACATTTTCTTTAATTCTTCGAGGCAACCAGAAAAAAAAATCCTT
Organism: Alexandromys fortis; assembly: GCF_014885135.2. NCBI lineage: Eukaryota > Metazoa > Chordata > Mammalia > Rodentia > Cricetidae > Alexandromys > Alexandromys fortis. The sequence continues at coordinate 3,736,722 of NW_026068034.1, forward strand.
GGAATGCTATGAATGCCTTCCAAAACCAGAAATCTGAGAACCAGTTTCTCTCAGAAAGTCCCAGAAGGCTCATTCTGGCCATCAGTCAGCTGACTGTGTGCTGTATGGGAAAACTCCATAAACTGGACCTCTGTGCTGCCCAGGCAGGTTTTAGTCCATGCTCCCTGGCAATTCTTTTAATCAATCTAAACCTATTTTTAATAAATTATGAAAAATATCCCTACTTTAGTAATGAGATCTCATGATTTCTGCATGTTTTTCACCAGGCAGATGCTAGGGATCAGCAGACAATTATGCCTCTCAACAGCTTCCTTACTAGAACTTGAGGAGAAAAGGAAAATCATAGCCTTTCTATTGAAAGAACAATGAGCATACGGCTAATGTGGGCAAAGAAAAATTTTCTGCATCCATACATCATTGCTGAGTCAGGTGGGGTATGGGGAGGAAATGCCCTTCAACCTCAGGACATCACCGATTTGAGGGCCTTGTACAAAACCATTCGCTATCCAGAGGAAGGTTAATAAGTGTTCAGGGAAGAAGCAGAGGCAGCCAGGGAGAGATAGTACTTCTAAAAGGCAGTAATTTGACTCAGGGAGATGCTGCCATCCCTTTGAGGGAGTTAAATTAAGAGCTGTATTTACAGAATCTCCTAGGTATGGGGCCTTCTGAAAGGAAAATGGACTGGCTTTGCTTCTGAACAGAGTGGAAGGCATTAATCAGAACTGCCTTGAATTGATGGCAAAATCCATTTTTAACTGCTTGTTACTCTAAACCTGTGTCAGCCTCCAGCATGGCAAGAGGCCTGTAGTGTTCTGATGGCCTGCTGACTAACAATGAGGGCTGGTAGCTCTCTGCTTCTCAATGTCTCCAGCCCTTTCTCTACATATCTGCAGTCCCTTGGTGTGTGTGTGTGTGTGATTGTCTGTTCAGGTGCTGTGGCTCATGCTCTAGGTAGAACTGCAACCACCATATTGACAATAATGTCATGCAATCTATGGTCCACTAAGCAATTGAGGCTGCAGAGATGGCTCAGTGGTTAAGGTCATAGACTGCTCTTAGGAGGAACAGGGTTCAGGTCCCAGACTCACTTGGTGGCTCACAACCATCTATAGCTTCAGACCTAAGAGAGCCAATTCTTTCTTCTGGTTTCCATAGGCACTGTATACATGGGCTTCCCATACATATAAGAAAGCAGAAATTCATACATATACAATAAAAGAAAGAAAATTTAAAGGTAAATTAATCTTTTATGTTGTCTACTTTAGGGAAAGCAGTCTCTTGATAAGACCTGGGCAGGACTGGCTGTTCAACACTCTCAGCTTCTTCAATAAACAGCTTTTATAAAATAAAATAAAATAAAATAAAATAAAAATCTTTTATTTATTCTTAGAAGATTGCATACACGATACAATGTATTTCAAACATATTCACTCCCCACACTCCCCTACTATAACCCCTCCTTGGTGTTCTTCCCAACTTCATGCTTTCTTTTTTCCCACTTTTAACTCACTGAGTATAATTCATGTTATCCCTGTGCTCATGGATGTGGGGCATTCTAGTGGATTACGGTCAACCTACTGGGGACCTTATGCCTGAAGAAAACTGAACTTTCCCATTGCTAGCAGCCATCAATCGTCACTAGCTCCCCAGCTAGGAGTGGGAGCTCAAGTGTGCTTCCACAATCCATGTTGAAGTTTTGACTGGCTTGATCTTATGTATGTGACTACAGCTGCTGTGAGTTGAAGGGTGTAGAGATCCTGGCATATCCAAAAGACTCTGCTTCTCGATAGCCCTTTCTGTTAGCTTTTCATCTTGCTAAAGATGCCTCATCATTCTTAATTGCTCTCTCCTCTGTAAAATATCTATAAAGCAACATTGCAACAACACCACTCCTTGTAGAGACTGATGAATGGTGATGCATAAAACATTCTTTATCCATCCCTTAGCTTGTGATACAAATGGAGTCCGATACCAATAACCTCATCTTTCCCTCAGGTGTGAATCATACTCTTCCCAGGAGAATCTGCTTTATAAAAGAGGACTGAGTGGAAACAACTTTTTCTTGAACATTCATCTTAATATTGGCCTTTTGAGTACCATGCCTGCTCACAGATGACCCTGCCTTCCACCTTGTGGTGGATAACATGGGGGCATGGGCAACCTACCCATGGCTACACTACTAAAGAAAGTGCCTCTACTCCCTCAGCAACCTTAAACTGCCAATAGCCCCTCAACAAGGGGTGGGGTCTTAGAAGTCCCTTCTCCATCCATGTGTTGGTCATTCCAATTTTCCCATTAGATGACTTATTTGAATCTTTCCTTTATCGTAGAAGGAGATCAAAGGCACAGAGGGACTATCAGGAGAGACAGAGTTGTAACCTGAACCCAAGCAGCCCTCTTGAGAGACTTCCCTTTTCAAATCCACTGCACACCTTCAAAAATGTTTGATTACTATCATTCCCCCAAATCTGTTACTGTTTTCTTCCCATAGATCCTCTCTCTCCTCAAGGAGGCCTGGTAGAAAAGCATTGCTAAGAATGTTTGCTTTTTCAAAGCCTCACCTGCTTGGCACTGCCCTCATCTTCTGGGAAAGAGGAGGAAGGTGTATTGGCAGTGTTCTGTCCCTTGGGTCCTTGATCCCAGGACACGACTCAGAGGGCATGAAAACAGACTTAGGGTCTTAAAACTCAAGTTAGGATGGTAAAAATTGTCTCACACTGGGACTCTCAGCAGCTTCTCTCAGTGGCATCCTCACAAATCCTGAAAAATATTGTTAGCTGAGGTGGAGAAAAGGAGAGAGTTTTGCAGCTAAGCAACTCAGTGCTCATGTGTCACAGAACAGAACTTATCCAAAGCTTATCTAAATCCGTATGGGGTCAGGAAACTCATTGCGAGGTCCGGTCTCCAGAGAATCTAGTAATTGGTGACTTTGGCTGGATCTGAAACAGTCAGAGAGAGCTCAACTCCTAGCAACCTCCTGTTATTAAATCCTATATGCTACAGGTTCTCTGTCAAAATAGCCTGCTGGTATAAAAAGAATTTGGCTTAGGAGAGAATTTAGAATTAGTGTAATGAAAAAGAGAGTGTAAGAGACTCTTTAGGACAATAGTCATAGATCAGCAAGACCTTTTATTTCCTGACTAACTGCTCTTAACAGTTATTGATAATAACCGTGGAAGAATGGTAATAATAACCTATTACATTTAATAGAGTATTGTACTAGTACAATAAAATTAAAGGATAAAACATTTATTCAGTAAAAGATTGTTAAGTAGTTTTATTTATTTATTTATTTTGTGTGCATATTGTGTTTGTAGTCTTGCTAATGTGCAGGGACAAATATTCATATCTACATGCCTGTGCAGGACAAAGAAATACCCAAGTGATGTTTCTCAGGTACTGTCCACAGTTTCTTTTCTCATCTATCTATATCTATATATCTGTTATCTATATATCATCTATATGTATATCGATATCTACTTATGAACATATCTATCTCTATATATCTACATCATCTCCATCTCTTTCTTCTCTCTCTATATATAACAATATATATAATCTATATCTAATTGTATCATGTATATCTATAGCTGCTACATATCTTTTTTTTTTTTTTTGCAACAGGGTCTCTCAGTACATCTACCTTTGCCTCTCCAGGACAATGGTTACAAACATGTCTCCATTCCTCTTTTGAATTTAGATCTTTTAACTTAAAGACAAATACTTTACCAACAGAGATATCTCTCCAACACATACAGAATGTTTTATATGTATCTCCAACAGCCCTCTTATTTTACTCTTCTCAGTGGTGGTTGGAACAATTCTTTTTCTTGCTTTTTAAAAGATTTGGTGTGTGTGTGTGTGTGTGTGTGTGTGTGTGTGTGTGTGTGTAGACCTCATGATGTGTGCAGGTGCCTGCTGTGTCAGAAGAGGGTGTAGGATTCCTTTGGAAGTAGAATTGCAGACCACTCTTGAGTTACCAGATGCAGATGCTGGGAACTGATCCTCTGGAAGAGCAGCACATGTCCCTAGCTGCTGAGACATATGTCCAGACAGACACTTGGCTGTGGTTGATATGCCAGCCTTTTTTAAGTGACTAACTTTGGTGCTATTGTCAGTGTGCTTTATCCTGCTATATGTCTTAACATACAGGGACTCATAGCAGTGTGCAAACATTAATTCATCAACCTTGTATATATAAGGATTACTATGTCCTGGTTCTCTCATAGAGATGCAGTAACCATCCTAGATTTTATTTGCATTTTAAAGTGTAGACACGAGTAGTCATTGAAAATTTGCATCTATGTGTAATTTCTCACTTTATTGGAATGTTTTCTCTTTAGTGTAAAATTAAATTGTTCTTTTCAAGCAGTTCCTGTTTAAAGTGGCAAATTAATTTCAAATTGCTTATACCGAGTAGAGTTTTAAGTGTAACTTTTCTGCATAAATTTGCTTAGTTAAATCACATCTTTCCACTTAGACACAGAGTATGCATCATTTTAATTAGATTACTTCCAGATTACTCTAACATATCAACTTCTTGGTAATTTATCCAATGTCTTATTGGCCTGTAGAGGGTATCATTCTGTCAAAGACTCTGCCCTGGTCCAGGCGAGGCACAGCTTATACCTAACTTTGTTGTTTGGGGCAAATATGGAGACAGAAACTACAGTCTAATGACTCATCTTCTAATAGCATTTTTATCAAGGGATGGAAAAAGTAACTTTAATGACCAATGTACTTTGAAGAGCTGCATCTCAGTGGAGAAAGAGGAGCAGCTCACTGCTAAAATACAGCAGGCGAGAAAAGATCCCTGGGTGCTTGACTCACATGTTGGTACTTTGTTGTGTTTGAGAAGCCAATAAAATCCCCAATTCTGACTAAGAAAATTAAGCTGGTAATCTAATCTAATGCAGGTACAGGCAACTAAATAAATGACTGGAAAGTTAATTTTCATTCTTCTATTTTAGTAACTTCCTAGGCAGGATGATTTACTCAAGTCTCTGGATGAGACAATCAGAGCAAGTGATTCATTTCCACAGCACCAGGATGCCAGGATGAGCTGGTATGTCCTGTGGAAGAGAATATTGCACAAAATGGGCTTTCATGGTTTTGCTAAGTAATCCTTCTTCTTAGATATCCTTTATTCAGAACTTATCTGATGATATCTCTTGTCTCAAGATGTCTCCTGGACCTTTAATAAATGAATCAGATATACAAATGTGTTTTCTCTTCTGAGATACAGCAGAGGAAGGTAGAAAGCACTGGGTCTCTGGTGATGAGTAAATATTTTTACTATGTGATTTTCTTTTGATAATTCTCATCAATGTTATACACACTCTTTTGAAATGTTTTAGCCTCAACTCTTTCACATTTAACATGGTCTTGATGTAGCAGATGGGGCTAATTCTTCACAAAAAGAAAAAAAAGTGTGTGTGTGTGTGTGTGTGTGTGTGTGTGTGTGTGACAAAAATAAGGAAGATCACTGTGTAGTATTATTGTTGGAAGTACAGGTCATCCCATCTGTGCAAATACATGGTCTGCACTCACCCCTCATTATCACTCTATAGTCTTGTGACAAAGCTGATTCCATGTCCTTTTACCATGAATCTTCTTTGTTCTGTTTGTGTGTATGAGCGTGCACATATATGTCCTTTAGTGTGTGTGTGCATATGCTAAGACCAGTTGTAAATCTCACATTTTCTTCTTTAGGGACACTTCCCTTGTTCTTATTTTTTGAAACACCCTCATATGTGGCTTGGAACATACCATTTAAAATAGGCTGGCTAGAATTTCGATAGAAATTACACTAAATCTGGAAATTGCTCTTGGTAGAGATTAATATTTTTACTATTTTAATCCTACTGATCCATGAGTATCTTCTGATATCTTCTTCAATTTCTTTCTTCACTGTCTTAATGCTTTTATCAAACAAATCTTTCATTATCTTGGTACAGATACATCCAAGTAACTTTTTTTACTTGAGGTTATTGTGAAAGGTTTTTGTTTCCCTGATTTTCTTCTCAATCTGTCATTTATATATAGGAGGGCTACTGTTTTTGTAAGTTGATTTTTAACTAGCTACATTGCTGAAAGTGTTTATCAGCTGTTAGAAGTTTTTCTGGGTCACTTATATACCATTATATCATCTGCAAATAAAGATAATTTGACTTCTTCCTCTTCAATTTGTTTCCCTTAGATCTCTTTCTTTTTGTCTTTTTGCTTTATCTAAGACTTCAAGTACTATATTGATTAGGTATATAGAGAGTGGATAACCTTGTTATTGGTTTTAGTGGAATTACATTAAATTTCTCTTCATTTAAGTTGAAGCTGCCTATGGGCTTTCCAAAAAACTTCCTGTATTATGTTGAGGTCTGTCCCATTTATTCCTTATTTCCCTATGACTTTTATCACAAGGGGTATTAGATTTTGTCAAAACTTTTTCTGTATCTAATGAGAAAAAACATGTTTTTCTTTCAGTTTGTTTATATGATGGATGTCATTAACTAATTTTTGTATGTTGAACTATCTCTACATCTCTAGGATGAAGCCTACTTGATCATGGCAAATGATCTTTTTTGCTGTGTTTTTAGATTTAGTTTCTAAGTATTTTGCTGAGAAATTTTACATTTATGTTCATAAGGGGAATTGGTCTGCAATTCTCTTCTTTGCTACATATGTATGTGATTTTAGTATCAAGGTAACAGTGGACTCATAAAATTAATTGAGCTATGTTCTTTTCCTTTTGTTTCTATTTTGTAGAATAATTTGAGGAGTATTGGCATTAACTCTTCTTTGAAAATCTGTTTATATTAAGGAATATTAATAAACAGTGATTGCTATCTCCTGCTAATTTAGTTTTCGTTTTTGGTGATGATAATTTGTGTATCTTTCCCTTCTTTAGGATTTGCTTTTATGAGACCATCAATTGTCTGTGTTTTTGTTGATATAGTCAACTTCTTTGGGTTGGAGTTTTCCTTTTAGTATTTTGTGTAGGGCTGGGTTTGTGGCTAGGTATTGGTTAAATCAACTCACCTATAGAAAGACACAGGCTAACAGATTGGATACAAAAACAGAATCCATCTGTCTTTTGCATACAAGAAACACACCTCAACCTCAAAGACAGACATCTCCTCAGAGTAAAGGGACAGAAAAAAAAATTCCAGTCAAATGGACCTAAGAAAAAAGCTGGTGTAGCTATCCTTATATCTAACAAAATAGACTTCAAGCTAAATTCAATCAAAAGAGACAAAAAGGATATTTCATATTAGTCTCAGGAAAAATCCATCAAGAAGAAATCTCAATGCTGAACATCTATGCTCTAAGTACAAGGGTATCTCATATGTAAAAGAAATACTTCTAAAGCTTAAATCATGCATTAAACACCACACACTAAAAGTGGGAGACTTCAACACTCCACTCTCACCAATGGACATGTCAGTCAGACAAAAAATGAATAGAAAAATAAGAGAACTAACAGATGTTATGACTCAAATGAACTTAACAGATGTCTATAGAATATTCTATCCAAACATATAAAGAATATACCTTCTTTTCCACACCTCATAGAACCTTCTCAAAAATTGACCACATACTTAGTAACAAAACACACCTTAACAAATACAAAAAAATGGAATAACCCCATATATCTTACAGATAACCATGACTTAAAACTAGAATTTAACAGCAATTCTAATCCCTGAAAACCCACAAACACATGGAAATTAAACAATGCTCACCTGAATCATCAATGGGTCAAGGATGAAATAAAGGGAGAAATTAAAAACTTCCTAAAATTCAACAAAAATGATTACAAAACATACTCAAATTAATGGGACACAATGAAAGCCATGTTAAGAGGAAAGTTCATAGCACTAAATGCCTACATAAAGAAGTTGGAAAAATTCCACACTAGTGAATTAATGGAACATTTGAAAACTTTAGAACAAAAAGAAGCAAACTAACCCAAGAGAACTAGATGACAAGAAATAATCAAATTGAAAGCTGAAATCAACAACAACAATGAAAAACAAATAAAAAAACAAAGAAAATAGTAAAAACAATAAAATACAAACCATACAAAGAATCAATGAGACAAAGAGTTCTTCGAGAAAATAAACAAAATAAACAAACCTTTATCCAAACTAACCAAAAGGCAGAGAGAGAATATCTAAATTTTAAAAAAAGTCAGAAATGAAAAAGGGGACAATACAACAGACATGGAAGAAATACAGAGAATCATCAGGACGTTGGAAGACTTAATGGAAATGGACAACTTTCTGGATAAATGTCACTTACCAAAATTAAATCAAGATCAGCAAATTAATTAGACCTATATAAACAGTCATCAAAATAATCTCCCAACCAAAATATTCACAGGACCAGATTGTTTCAGTTCAGAAGTCTACAAGATTTTCAAAGAACTAATACCAATACTCCTCAAATTATTCCACACAATAGAAACAGAAGGAACATTGCTAAACTATTTTCATGAGGCTATAATTACCCTGATACCCAAACCACATAAAGATGTTACTAAGAAAGAGAATTACAGACCAATCTCACTCATGGACATCGATGCAAAAATACCTTCAAATGAAGAATGGATGAAGAAAGTATGGAATATATACATATTAGAGTACTACTCAGCAGTAAAAAACAAGGACTTCTTGAAGTTTGCAAGCAAATGGATGGAAATAGAAAACACTATCCTGAGTGAGGTAAGCCAGACCCAAAAAGAAGAACATGGGATGTACTCACTCATATTTGGTTTCTAGCCATAAAGAAAGGACATTGAGCCTATAATTCGGGTTCTTAGAGAAGCTAAATAAGAAGGAGAACCCAAAGAAAAACATATAGGCTTCCTCCTGAATATTAACCTTCATCAGGCAATGAAAGGAGACAGAGACAGAGACCCACAATGGAGCACCGGACTGAAATCTCAAGGTCCAAATCAG
>NW_026068034.1:3746147-3776423 GCF_014885135.2 Alexandromys fortis
GGGGAGGGAAAGGGGAGGCTGCGGTGGGGAAGAGACAGAAATCTTTAATTAATTAATAAAGAAATAAATAAATTAAAAAATACTCAATAAAATACATCTATTCTAAATCATTCATTTTCTATCTGGTACGAGCATTGAAGAATAACTTACTTGTGGTGACACGACCCGATTTTAAACAGTAGTCAATGTTCTCTTGTCAGTGTCTAGTCCAAGGTAGCAAAAACAAGTAACAGAGTCCCCTGATGCTCTGGATACACTTTGAATCAAACTTTCTGAATTAGTTCAAGCAGGAGAAACTTGGCATGAGAGTGCTTGGTGGAAATCCACACCACTGGACTTGACTTGTACAAAAAATGAAGACAAGTATGGTTCCTAGGATGATATGGTTTTGGTGGATCTCACACTTACTGGGTATCTTAGTCAGATTTATATTGTTGTAGGAAAATGCTATGACAAAAATCATCTTGGTGAAGAAAGTGTTTATTTCAGCTTACTATATAAAAGTAAATCATCCAAGAGAGCTAGGGCAGTGAGTAAAGACAAGAACTTAGTCAAGAACTTAATAAGGGGCCACTGAGGAACTCGGCTTACTCACTTGTTCCTCATAGTTTGCTCAGTATGCCTTCTTATACCATCCAGGACCACCCACACAGAGTAGTACCATGTCCTGGGGATGGAGGGGGCCCACGCACATCAATCATCAATCAGGAACTTATACCACATTCTATCCATAGGCTAGTCTTGGGGTGGCATTTTCTCAATTGATGTTTCCTCTTTCCAAATCACTGAAGTCTGTGTCAAGTTGTTATCAAAGCAGCCAACATAGTGCGACTGTCCCCTACTCAAGAAAACCCAACAGCAGGAATTACTGGGTGACTGGCAGTGGAGGATGATGAGAGGAAGAATAAAGGGGAGGTGCTAGAGCTGAGTGTCCCAGGCAGGGGACTTCTGAGAAGCAGATGCATATCTGAAAAGACGGAACTTGAATGTGGTGTCCAGCCTGTGCCTCCCAACCATGAAAGAAAGTCAGCAACTGTGACTGCTTATTTAATCCCCACCCTGTCTCTGTTTCAGAGGAACTAAGAATATACTGTAAAAGAACAGTGGGAAACTTCATATCCGCTTTGCTAGAAAAGAGCAAAAGCAAATGAGATTTAATTGAATTTGTGATTAAAGTTAGAAGTTAAAATGAGCTTGCTGTAACTGAAAGGGTTGTGAAATTATGGGATGGTTGAACAGAATAAGTCAGCAAACCTTCGCTGAAAGTAAGGATTGGAGAGAGAAAAACCATTTCATGTTTAGACTCTCACGGAATTGGGCCCTTCCAATAAATCAGTTGTACAAGAAAACAATGGTTCTAAGCCTGTGGATTATAGACCCCTGGGGATAAGCAAAGGAGAGCCCTGGCTCCTATAACTCATTGCAAGAGGACAGAGGCAATACATCAAACATGCACATGAAGTAAAGAATGTCTTAGCCAGGCAGGTAAAATTCCTTCCTCAATGTATATTTATTGAGTCTACATGAATAAGTAGAAAGTCATGATTTTATGTAAAAATGTCACCAAGTTCTCGGCCCTATTTCAGTTTTATTTTTTACTGTTCTGAGCTACCTAGCAACTGTTGGTCATTGATAGGATGCACATTGGCTGTCCCATAAGAGCATAACAAAGCTGAAGAATTTCTCTTGCTCAATGACAGTGTTCTTGTCATGTCACAGCTCAATGACCTAATAGTTTGTGGGGATGCATACTGTGGTATATAGTCTGATCATGAGTCATGTAAAAGGTATCATAAGGAGCTGGGAAGATGAGTCAATCAGTAAAGTGCTTGCCATGCAAGCATTAGGATTCAAGTTCAAGTCTCAGTACCTATCTACAAAACCTACATGTGGTGTTGCCTGCTTGTAATCCTGGTGCTTGAGGAGACAGAGACAGGAAGATTCCTTAGGCTTGCTTACTGGAGTGATTAATATAATAGGTAAACTACAATCCATGTGAGACTGTGTCAAAACAAAAACAAAAACAAAAACAAGAGATATAACATTTGTGGTTATCCCTTAGCCTTCACATGTGTGTGCATACACATATGAGTATATTATATACATATATCAATATGCACATGTGTCACACACACAAATACATACACATGGATATATTTTGATAATGCTGTGAAAGGTTATATTACTGGTTTATTAATCATGGTAGCAGACTTTTAAATGATTTTAAAGCATATGCCTTCTCATTAGAAAGGAGATTGGACAGAGGTATCTCACATGGGTACACCATGCTACTCACAGAAGACATGGGCTATCAATGAAAATTTGAGTGCCAAGCATAGGTTAATTTCTTACAAGTTCTTGGTCAAGGATGCCACAGAAACAACCAAAAGAAACAAGTTATTGCCATTGCTCTTGGTTACTTACCAGAGTTCAATTGCATTGGGGTTGTGGTGAATTGGGGTGATAGAGTCAGGGATGGTGTGGTAGTTTGAATGTAGTTGGCCCCCAGAATTATATAGGGAAAAGCACTATTAGGAGGTATGACTTTGTTGGAGTGGTTATGGCATTTTGGAGGAAATGTGTCACTGTGGGAGTGGGCTTTAAGGTTTCCTATGCTCAAGATATCATCCACTATGTCAGTGAACTTCCTGTTGCCTGCAAGATGTAGGACTCTCAGCTGCTCCAGCACCATGTCTGCTTGCATGCTGCCGTGCTCCTTGTCATGATGACAATGAACTCAATCTCTGAAACTGTAAATGAGCCACCCCAATAAAATGTTTCTTCTTTATGAGTTGCCATGGATGTGGTGTTTATTCACAGCAATATAAACCTTTAAGACAGATGGATTTATCAAGATTCCTTGTATATATGTATGAAAACTGTAAAGACATGGTGTAATTTTTAAATGTTGTCTGTAAAGCAATGTGGTGTGTACAGTGACAGTACCTCATACAATGTATGCGTACTGTTCCTTTTGATCATGTCAAGAGGCTGCAGTAGGTGGCTGTTCAAATTGCTGTAAGTGTACTCAACGTCACTTAGCAACATGCTTAGAACATGCTCCCATCATTAAGGGACACCTTATTGTGCTCAACGTCACAAACTTTGTGTATATAGATTATTGATTATGCTCAAACTCGTAGGCTATGTGTGTAGAGACACCTGATTTTGCTTTAAGTACAGGCTGTGTGTGTAAAGACACCTGCTTGTGTTCAAGGCTGTGTAGGTGTTCTCAGTCATGTTAAAGTGAGAAAGGGATCATTGTCAGCAAAAATGATTCAAAATCACTAAAGGATATAGTAGACTCCAAGTGGCTTCTGAGACTCAGGAAATTTGCAGATTCTGTCATACTAATTTTTCCAAGCAGCCATTGGTTTCCCCTTAAGAGCATGGTACCCAGCAACATACTGAAAAGCTGCATCAGGAGTAGACAGATTCTATCTGCATCTGAAAGAGGCCAGGTTCCTGCAGACAGCATGCTAACATGACTTCCGCCTGAAAAAGGAATGCTGCTCTAGCATTTAGCTGTAGTGTTCATTTCCAAAGGCAACTGTATCACAGCCTCACAGACTGGCTGGATAAAGTAACAAGATTTATTGTCTCATGGTCCTGAAAGTTGGAAATGAGAGGGCAGGATATAACCTTGTGAGGCCTCAGAGGAAGATTCTGTTTCCCACCTCTCCTAGAACCTCTGGGAGCTTACTCCCCATCTTTGGTAGTACTTGCCTGGTACAAGTCCTTGGCTGGAAGAAGGATGTTCCACTTCCCTGCCAACATCTTCTTGTGGTGTTATCCCCATGTGCATATCTCTGATCCCACATCTTTTTTCAATGACTGCTCACCCAACTTTGTTATCATCTCATGTTCATCCACGACATTTGCAGTAACTCTGTTTCCAAGTGAGGTCAGATTCTGAGCCAAGGAGATCAGCATACTGGTAATTAGTTTTTGAAGGAGCACAGTTCAATGCACGCAAAGGAGATACTTTGAGAAGTCTATTTGGGATTTGTATGCTTTGCAGACTTTTTGATAGAACAATTGTGGGCACTCATGCCCTTTATGACCTGATTGTGCTTTATTTTAGTTCTGAAGATGCTAATAAAGAAAGGGGTTCTGAAAACCTCATCACGCCTGGTAGGCATGGGTTGCAGGCAGCAACCATTTTCTCTCAGATTCTAAAGTCCTAGTTAATTTTAATATTTAGCAATTTTAGGATGATTCACTGATGTATGTGGGGTATACAGTAGTACAGCTAATACCCTGTTTCAATTTCTGTCTTACTTGGAATTTCCAACATAGACTAGCAATGAGCAGTCAATGCCAAATGCAACCCTTGTCAGACAAAGCAGGTATCATCACCAACTTGTCATACCTACTTTATGGCTTGTTTGTTCATTCATTCATTTGTCCACTCATTCTTTGTGTGTGTGTGTGTGTGTGCGCGCGCGCGTGCACACGTGCGTGCACGCATGAGCATGGGGAGTCATTCCTTTGATACCATATTCTTCACTTTTTTTTTTTTTTGAGGCAAAATCTTTCAGTAGCCTGATATTCTCCAAGTTAGTGAGGCTGGCAGGCGAGTTAGCCATAGAGATACACCTCTCTCTGCCTCCCTACTTCTGAGGTAACAGGCTTAAAAATCCATACAGGATTTTTGATGTAGACTCTGAGGTACACACTCACGTCCTTCTGCTTGAGTGGCAAAGACCTTACCTGCTGGACCATCTCCTCTGCTTCTCTCTTGTTCTGCATCTATAAACCCAAACTCCTATGTGACCACTTGAGAACATTTATCCTGGGCAATTGGATCATGCCGTTGTGATTCCTGTGACTGGAGCAGATCAATTCCTTTTCGCTCCTAGTAAGAGAGCTGTGAGATAGATGCGCATTTCTTTCAGCTGCTTTTCTCATCGTTCTATTAATTTCCATTTCTGGTTATTTTGGAAAGAAAATTCCTGTTTTCTAAGGTTCTTTGTTGAGACCATATTCAGCACAACATTTATATTTCTGAAAAGCACTATATTTATCAAATGAGGGAAACATGTTATCATTTGACACATTTTTCTTTTAAAATTTGATTTTTGAGATATCTCCTTACTATATAGCACAGGGTGGTCTTGAAATTGTGAATTTCCTGCCTTGGCCCCCAGGCACTAGGAGTAAAGGTATGTGCCACCATGCCTACTTTCTACTTTTCAACTAAAAGGCTATAAGGGAAACAGCATGCTACTTTTTCCTCTAAATAATAAAAAGGCATAAAATTATGTGGGTCAGTAGTTATGAGTCAATGGGCATAATAAAGCCAGTTATTTTAGAAAATATAAAGTCTGCCTTTACATGGCAATTTATAGACAGAGTGACCAGCAAAGGGAAATGATTCCAAGGGGTCTGTGAACAGCTAGTCTTTTTCTTTTTTTTTTTTTTTTTGGTTTTTCGAGACAGAGTTTCTCTGTGCTTTTGGAGCCTGTCCTGGAACTAGCTCTTGTAGACCAGGCTGGTCTTGAACTCACAGAGATCCACCTGCCTCTGCCTCCCGAGTGCTGGGATTAAAGGCATGCGCCACCACCGCCCGGCATTTTTTCTTTTCTTTTTCTTTTAACATTTTATTTATTCTAAATGCTTCCCTCCCCCTGTGTACACACACATGCAAAGAAATCCTCTTGAAGGCCAGAAGAAGGTATCAGAACCCCTGGAATTGTGTGTGTTTATGAGCCCCATGACATGGGTTCTGGAAATTAATTTAGGTCCTTAGCAGAAACAGCAAGATCTCTTAACTGTTGAGCCATCGCTTTAGTATATTAGTGTTTTTTTTTTTTTCTGAAGGTAAAGGCAATTTGCTGAAGTGTCTCATTGCAAAGGAAATAATTGAATGAAAGTTCTCCTTTTCACAGGACCATTCTAAAGAAGACAGAGGCATTTTAATAATTTTTAGAAAAAGAAAAAAAATCAGAGATCCTTGAATTTAAGGGATAAACAGCAATCTATATAGAATATTTCTTTTTTTCTTTCTATTTATTCTTCTCTTATACTATACATCCTGATCACAGCCTCCTATCCCTCCTCTCATCCCAGCCCTGCCCCCATTACTCCTCTCCCCCTCTCCCTGAGAGCCACTCCTCCTCCATTTCCCTTTAGAAAAAAGCAGGCCTCTCAGGGATCTCACATGGCATAAAAAGATGCAATAAGACTAGGCAGAAGCTCTCATTTCAAGGCTGGGTGACACAGTCCAGTAGTAGGAAAAGGGTCTCATAAGTAGGCAACAGATTCAGAGATCCCCCCCCCCCCACACACACACACACATTTCCCCTGCTAGGAGTCTCACAAGCACCTCAAACTGAAAAACTGCAGCATGTGTACAGAGGACTTAGTGCAAACCCATTCAAGCTCTGTGATTGCTGCTTCTGTCTCTGAACCTATGAGCACTGCTTAGTTAATTCCATGGGCCATGTTCTCCTGCTGTCCTTGACCTCTATTGCTCCTCCATGCCTTTCGGTACCTATTTCATGTGGTTCCCTGAGCTCTTTCTAATGTTTGGCAGTGGATCTCTGTATCTGTTTCATCAGCTGGGGCAAGCTCCTTTGGTGATAACAGGTCTAAACACCAATCTATAAGTACAGAAGAATATTACTGAGTCATTTTGTTGACAAAAAAATTATTTGCTTGCTTATTTATTTATTTATTTGTCAGTTGTGTTTGTTTCCATCATAGGTCTCTGAGTCATTCTGTTTCAGGTTCCTGGCCATCCAGGTGGTATTGGGCATGGATGCTCTCAATGGCTTGGGCCTCAGTTTACGTTATACCAGTCACTGGTTAGCCATTCTCACAAGTTCTATGCCAGCACTGTCCCAGCACATCTTGAAGGCAGTATAGGTTGTGGTTTAATGGTTTTGTGGATAGGTTAATGTCCCACTTCTGTCACAAGAAACCTTGCCTGGTTATAGAAGATGGCCAATTCAGGCCCCATATCCTCCTCACTAGCGTCACCCTTATAGGGTCCAAAAAGTTTCCACTGCACTAGGTTTTCCTATTGCCCCCAAATGCTCTCCTATTCCAGCTGTTCCTCGCTGAGTTCTTTTTAGATAATCCATATATTTCTGGTACATATGATACATGTGAAAATTTCACTTTCTAAGCTAAATGGTTTTATTACATTCACATATTCAGGTCTACTGCTTGGGAGGATACAAGTAGCTAATATGAAACTTAGGATTTTAATCAGTAGTGTGGTATTACCAATGACACTTCTGATCAATTTGCTACAATCCAGCCACAGAACCTTTGGTCTACAATCCATCTTTTCAGCAAGATGTGTTGGAGCAATGGTAGTGCAGGATTTGTGGGAGTGGCCAACCAATGACTGGTCCAACTTGAGGACCACACCATGAGAGTGATCCCATCTTGATGATCTTGAACATGGGATGTGTTTTTGATCAACAGGAATTCAATGCAATGTAGAAAATGAAAATATGGTCTTGATTAGTGACATGTAACACTATCTAGAATGTATTATTATTATTATCATTATCATTATTTGTTGTTGGTGGTGGTGGTAGTGTGTGTGTATGTGTAGGACACAGCACAAATTTGTGGCACTGGTTCTCTCTTTTCACTTTTACGTGGCTTCTTCAGGTCCCCTCAGGTTTGCATGGCAAGTACCTTTACCCACTAAGCAGTCTTGCTGGCCATTATGCCTTTTGAATGCTTTTCTTTTTAGTAGTCATCATAATTCCTCTGACATTCTTAAATTTTGCTATTCTTCTTTTCCCTTTTTAATGTGTTAACTTTGTTGTTATCAGTAAATAACTGGACAAGGTGAAATGGGAGGCTACATACTGTGAGAAAGAAATGGAAAAGTCCATTTGCCCAAGGTTTCCAACCAGCAAAACAGACTGACGGTTATTCAAAAGAAAGACTTTCTGATTGAAATTCCAGATTATCACCACTTCTGGTGCATAAAGTGGGTCCACTGTCATCCTATTGTTTTGGAATTCTAAACATGTTTTTAAAAAGAGACCTACACCCTGAACTTGCATGGGACCAAGCAAACTGAGTTCATTGCAAGAGACAAAGGATAACCCAGTATGTCTAGGGAGGAGAGGTATCCTGCACAGGGTCATGCATGCAGAGGGTGGGTCACACTGCTGAGAAAGTCACTGATCAGCTGTCACCAACTACTTCATTTTGATCATCATCTGAAGCTAACAGGGAGAAGAACCAAAGTGAAATGGGATGGGGATAAGGAGAGTGACACAGAGTAATGAGGGGAGGCATGAGGAAGCCTGCTGGACAGATGTGTGGAAGGATGGCTGATCTGGAGCCCAGAGGCTTGGCCGCTCCCAATCAGGAAGGATGGATGGATGCATCTGGAAATCTTCAATTCCTGGCAGCAATTTTTTTCCACATAAAAAAGAATTAGGGAGATAATGAGAAGTCACAGAATGTGACAGACTCTGTAAATAACCTCAACAGCCACCAACAAGAGACAGTGTTTAAATAAGTAAATGGGGGACAGCTGGTCATGATTTGGTGCTAACAAGAGCACACATCAGTGAACATGCCACATCTTTCCAGATGAAGTCATGCGAATAGAGGACAGCCATCCTTAGTACTTAGAAAAAAAGCATTGTGGGTGAGTGTGTGTGTGTGTGTGTGTGTGTGTGTGTGTAGAGGATAGAGAGAGACAGACAGACAGAGAGAGATAGACAGACACACACACACACAGAGGCAGAGACAGGCAGACAGAGAGACACACACACAAAGAGACAGAGAGAGAGAGAAAGAGAGAGAGAGGGAGGGAGGGAAGGAGGGAGGGAGGCAGGGAGGCAGGAAGGCAGGCAGGCAGGCAGGCAGGCAGGCAGGAAGGAAGGAAGGAAGGAAGGAAGGAAGGAAGGAAGGAAGACTGGCAATTGAACCCAAGTGTGTTGAACCCTATGCATGCCAGGCAAGTTCTCTACTGCTGAGCTACAGCCCCAGACCAGTGGTCTTCTAAGTAAGGTTTAAGAAATATTTTATACGATATGATGTATATACATATGATGTGCAAATTTAAGAAATAAAAAAGAAAAAAGATATTATACATAAGAACTGTTGAACTTTTAATATCAATTATTTATCTAAAGGGCACTGTGTAAATGTACTGGTTTTTGAAATTTGTAAGTGTATTATTATTAAAACATCTGCCTTTTTGCTTCTAAGTTCCTTCCCAATTTCGAAGTTGGAGTCTTGTCTTTGAAGTGTTAAGTATACCCATTTTTAAAAAAAAATAGAAAAAGATTAAAATAAAAAAAATTATTTAGGACTTTCTATTCTCTCATCCATTACTTTGCCTCATTCTCCCCCAATCCATTTCATTTTGTCTGTTTCCCTGTTATTGTGGGAACTCACAAAGCTGCCTCAGCAGATGATCAAGGTTAAAGTCGTCAGTGACAGATGAGCAATGGCTTTCTCAGAAATGTGGGCCCCTCTGTGTGCTTGGCCCTGAGCACAATACCTCTACTCTCCAGACAAACTGAGCTGTCATTTGTCCCAAGCAATTGATCCACAGTTCACTTGGCTCCATGCAGGTTTGGAATGTGGGTCTCTTTTTAAAGCCTCTGTCAGAATTCTGAAACCACAGAGTGGGACCATGCCTTCTATATGTGTGGATCAGAGGATAACTTAGGGAATTGATTCTGCCCTCCTATCATGTGAGTTCGGGGTATCCAACTCAAGCCTTCAGGGTTGGCTGTGTCGTTCTGTGCTGAGCCATCTCACCACTCCTCTGATTTAACAGAGTTATCTATCTGTCCATGTGTCCGGTAGAATCAGCCTCTATGCCAGTTAGGCAGACATGCCCGCCCCCAACACAGGGTTCTCCAACATGCTATCCGACAAAGACAATTGCCTGTGTTTAGAGGCCTGGCCCTAGCTCAGAAGCTACCTTATAGTAAACCCCGAGTTAGTATGTCCTGAAATTAACCACATCCTCTGAAGTTTTGGAATCTAGAACTTTGCTTTGCATGCAGGTTATCTGTCATCAAAGGCGGATTCTGAGGCATCTGACCCTAAGAAAGGCCTGAAATTTGTGTTATTTTTGTATCTATTTGTATAATACATGTGTATGTGTATGCATGTGTACATGTGTTCCTTAGTGTGTGGGTAAACATACATGTTTATACCTGTGTATTTGTAGGCTAGAGGGAAACCTACAGTGTCAATCCCTAGGCACCATCTAACTTGTTTCTTTCGGGATTCAGGGTCTCTCATTGAACCTAAAACTCACCAATTAGGCTAGGATGACTCCTCAGTATGCATCAGGGAGCTCGCCATCTCTGCTTCAACATTGCTGTGATTACAAACACACTCTACCATACCTGTCTTTTTATGTGGCTTCTTACAATTGAGTTCAAATTTTTCTTCTTCGAAGACAATCAGTTTCTTGGTTGAGCTAGCTTCCTAGCCTGAGTGATACTGCCTTTCTAATAAATGGCTGAGGAGCTAGAGAGATTTCTCAGTGATGAAGAGCTCAAAGTGCTCTCCAAGATAACCCAGGTTCAGTTCACCCCACCTACATGATCATTCACAACCATCTTTATCTCTGATTTCAGAGAGAGGGTCCAGTGTCTTCTTCTGGTGTTGCAGGCACCGCATGTTCATTGTCCACAAACATGCACACAAGCAAAAACACACACACATAAATAAAATAATAAACAATTGAGTGTTGATAATGTTGCTGGTCTGTAGATCCTGCTAAGGATGGCTAGATGCCTTACCTCACTATTTATGGCTTGACATTCACCCAGTACAAATCCACTGATTTGCTTTAAGTTGTGTTATCTTGGACCATGTTCCCATGAGATCAATACAGAATTTCTGCAGTCAAAGGCCTAGAATCTATTTCTTTAGTAAGTGTCTTTAGGCGGTCCCTGTGTGAGAAGTAACATGACACATAAATGCTGAAGCTGTGACAAAATGACAAGGAAAATTCTCCATCTTGAATTTTGCTGTGGTTTCTGCCCCCCACCACCCAACCTCTGGAGACTATTATGCAGGTCTATGGCACTGCATAATATGAGGTGACAAAAAAACAGTGTACTCAATAGTACTGAGTTTCTGGGGTGTCTGTTGTTCCCTCCTGTGCCTCTAAGTTTTCTTTTATTAATTTTTTTTTTTTTTTTTTTTTTTGCCTAGGACATGGTGCAGTCAGTAAATTGCTTGAAAGCGTGAGGATCTGAATTCGATCCTCAGAACATACGTGAAGATTCTGGATGAGTTGGCATGTGCCAGCAGTGGGAAAGCAGAGACAGGAGACACTCTGGGCCCTGTTGGGTTGGCAGTCTAGCCTAATGGGGAAGATCCTGAGAGACTTTTTTGAAGGACATAGGTAATGTGGTAATGTTTCTTACGATGATAGCCAAAAATGTCCTCTGCTTTGCATAAGCATTCTCTGCACAAACACACTGGTGCACCTGCCACACAGGAAAATGCAAACACATATGCATGCGAACATACACGTAAGTTTTAAAGTTTAACTTCTTTCCACATTTGTTGCGGGCTTGCTGCTGCTGCCTGTTATGTTATCCCCATTTCCCAGGGGGTAAGAAAACATGGGGGCAAAGGCACAGACACCAAAAGATTCCAATGTTAAAGCTCTTTATTGTAAAAGGCTTTTGGGGGGGTGGCTATGGGGTTAGAGAAATTAAGCTTCCACAGGAACATTTTTTGGTTGGTCCTTTTGAAACTGGTGGTCACCGCTAGCCTGTTGTGATTGGCTAGGAGGGTGTGACATTAGTTACTGTGCTTTTGGTCCTCTGACAGGCTGTTTTGGCCAATTCTGCTTATTCATTGTGATTTTGCATGCGCTTGCTTGTACTTGTCCTCCCTCACACATTCATTGCAGATTCTTTCAAAGTCTCTGTTGTTTCTCCTTGCATTCTTGACTATATAACATGCTCTTCTGTTGATCTGGCCTGATTCTCCAATGGTGGATAGGATGTGTCTCTATAGTTTCCTGGGTTACATTAGTCTGTTAAAAATACACATTTCCTTGGAGTGATGTGGAAGCAGTTGGGGATGAGGGTCATGGGCATTGCATTGGTCAAAACACATTGTGAAGGTGCATTAAACTGTCAAACACTAAATAAAAGCATGTACTTCCGCAGCTACGTTGGCATCTGCCTTCACATCCTGGACTTCACTGAGGCATGCTCAGGTCAAGCTCAGCTGTGTCAGGCTTTGTCTGCCCAGCAGAGTCCTCTGATAATTTCACTGCTTGGCAGATGATGCTATAAACCAGATTGGGCCAGCATATGTCTCACCAACAGTGGCCAGAATCATCCCATATATCTTTATGTTCTGATCACTAGGACAGACACCCCAGGCTGTTCCTTGCACCTGAGGAGTGTCACTTTGCTGTTGAAGATGAAGTCTCAGCTGCTTGAAGTGTAATGAAATATACAGACCTCAGAGAACTCAGAGGTCCTCTCCAGGAGAGCACCATCCCTCGGTAAATGTGAAACTTCCTAAACAAGAAGAGGGAATAGGAACTTAAGCAACATGACAATCTACTCTTAGTTTTTATTTTTATCTGAAATTTTGAATCTAAATTCAAGATTCTTCAAAGACAAGAAATCCCAAATTCTTCTGGCATTAGCAAGGGAAAAAGTAGCTACTGTTACTTAACGCTACATAAAACACACATTTTAACTATGTATTCACCAAGGTCCTTTGTTTCAAGGATGCTTTATTTCATATCACCTCTGTTATCCCAGCACACTTTGCTCCCCTGAAGTTCCGAGGGATCAAGGATCTTTCCCAACAGCTTAAGCCAAGAGCAAATTCTGTGCTTTTGGGTTTCTCATTCCAGCACTTCTCAACTGGGCAGCGCACATGCACATAATGATGCTATCTTTTAAATATTAATTTTACTGCATTGATGCATGATAAATGTGCAGGTTCATGCAGTGCTCTGCTGCACTAAGAAGGGAATGTATTTCAATGGTCCAGTGCATGCTTAGTAGCTCAATATTGATATACTACATGTACTTATCTGATTGAACTATTTGGCTAGTATCACTTGAAAGCTTTATTATATTTTTGTGATAAAAGCATTTAAAATCCTCTTTATCAGCTATTGTGAAACATTCAGTTCCTTGCTTTCAGTCAGAATTATCCCACGGTGTTATGGAAGATTAGATATCATTCTTCCACCCAAACACATCCTAGACTGCTTCCCATTAACTTCACCTACTCCACCTTTCTCCTCACACTCTTCCCCGGCACTAGTGACCACTTTATTTTTAACATATTCCCATGTTTACTATAAATGGAAATTTACTGCACTATATCAATGACTGTTTATAGATTGCCTTTCATATATTACCATGATATGGAACTGAAGATATGGAACAGAACAAGTCAGGTAAAACTTTGGCTTTCTTAGGCTGACATTGTAGCTGATTTTATTTTCAAGTTCTCGAAACTGCTATGGATGGTCATTCTAAATTTATGCTTTTGGCTCTTTTCACTTGGACAAGTATCCTCCCAAAGGAGAATACAAATAGCATTTGGATTAAATAGTTCAAGAAACAAAGAAATTCCAACAAATAGTAAAGATACAGAATAGCACCTAACAACTGGGGCTCCAATATGAAGGTAATGGACAACACCTAGTATGTTTCACTGGAAAGAAAATTTGGGAGAATTAGCTATTTAGAAGTCTGAAATAGCAAGGAAGCAATTGGCATAATTTAAGAAAATAGCATGAAGCCAGAGGCAATCAGATGGCTAGGTTCCGAGCCCATCAGTCATCTCTGGACTTGTGTATCAGTTAATTTTTTTCGTTGCTGAGACCAAATACCAAACACAAGAGAGGAATTTAAAGGTGGAAGAAATTTATTTTGTCTCATAGTTTGAGGGAACCATTTATCTTGGTAAGGAAGTTACGGAGGCATAAACATAAGGTCACATTACCTCCTTAGTCAGCCGAGAGAGATGAATGTCGGTACTCAGCTGGTTTCCTCCTCTCTGCTTGGTCCTGCATGGAAA
Organism: Alexandromys fortis; assembly: GCF_014885135.2. Lineage (NCBI taxonomy): Eukaryota > Metazoa > Chordata > Mammalia > Rodentia > Cricetidae > Alexandromys > Alexandromys fortis. The sequence goes on from NW_026068034.1 coordinate 3,760,173, forward strand.
GGTACCTTTCATACATTTTACTGTGGCTCTTCCCACCTCAGTTAACCCAATCTAGGAAGTCCCTCCCAGACATGTCTAGGTCCTGCCTAGTTGATAATTAGTTATAGGAAGGAAAAGACCTTCTAAAGCATGCTCAATCCATGCCTTAAATAGATGGCAATAGATGGAGGGATCAATGTTTTTCACAATGTGTTCAAAATTGCATTTAAATCTTGACATTAAAGAAAATATTGCTGAATGACCAGTTTAAAATAGTCCGACTTAATGTCATTTGTTGAGGCACGTCAGAATTCTTTGGGTTTTTCAGGTTAGTAATTAGTCCAGAAGGTAAATGTCTCAGTGGTAGAGTGCTTGCCTAGCACTTTCGCTTCAACCTCTAGCACTGCCATCTCTCCAAAATACGAATCTGACAAGACAAAATAAAGAAAAGCTATTTGCATTAGCTAGCCCTTAGGGAGCAACGACAGCTAGATGCTATGAAAATAGGCATCTATCTTATCTTCCTCTTTAATTAGCAATATATTAAAGTATTTCACAATTTCAAAGTAGTGTGCTAACTGCTGACTTGAGATTAATAGACCTTAACTTGTTATAGAATAAGTCATTTGGATAATAGTTAATAAAGTATAAACTTAACTTTGTAGCCATGAATGGTCCCCACAGTGTATATAAATAAACATCCCTTTAAGGGCATCTGTCAATATAATCATAATTTCTATTAAATTATAAGACTCAAGTCCTAGCATTTATTATAGCACAGCTGGGTTATACTTCTCCTTGGTAACTAGATTCATAGTGGGTTGGGTTTGAGGTTTCACTGATTATTTTTGCAATCTTAATAGAATTTACCACAAAACTGCGTTCAATTCAAGGTTTGGGGCAGAAGTTTTAGGAAGAAAGAAAGGAAGGAAGGAAGAAAGAAAAAGAGGGAGGGAGGGAGAGAGAAAGGAGGAGAGAGAGAAAAAAAAGAAAGAAAGGGGGGTGAGAGAAAGGGAGCATGGCTATGATGGTTAATATCATCAGCTTGACAGGATCTAGAAACACCTAAGGAAGTAGATAAATGCCCATTGACTTGTCTTCTGGAAAGTTTAGATCAATTGAGAAAGGAAGGCTCACCTTTAATATGGGCAATCCCATTTGATGGTCTGGCGCATGCTCTGGTGCTGCCATGATCCCCTTGGGGACAGGCTTGATGGCTATGAAGAGGGCAGGAACTTGCTCTCAGCACTCCTTTTCCATGGAAAGAACTGTTTCTCCCATGGCCATACTGTTACACTGGGGTACATTAAATACAGTGCCTGATGGAGGTGTGGAAGAGTGGAAGGCTGGTGAGGGAAGTTCTTCTGTATACGTGTTGCTTTTATTGGTTAATGAATAAAGCTGCTTTGGGTCTATAGCAGGACACAATATAGCCAGGTGGATAATCTGATATATATATAGAGAGTAGGCAGGGTCAAAAAGATGTCATGTATCCGCTGAAGGAGACAAATGCTCAGGAACCTTACAGGTAAACCACAAGCCTCGTGGTAAAATATAAAATAATAGGAACGAGTTGATTTAAAATGTAAGAGTTAGTTACTATGAAGCCTGAACTAATAAACTGAGTAGAGGTTTAATTAATATAGTTTCTGTGTGATTATTTGGGTCTGGGAGGGCCAGGAAATAAACAAGTAGTCTTCAACTACAGAAGGCTTATCTCTTTTACCTCAACTTCTGCAAAATCTGGGTGGTCTTTGCAGTTCCAGAACATCTTCTGGGACCACCTTGGGATAACAGAGGTGTCATGGGAACTTCACTCTTCCTTTGCCTGGCCTAGGATACTTCCTTTTTTTTTTTTGGTGTTAATCCTAAGACCATTTCATCAAGGTCTTCATATGCACTCTCCTCTACCCTAGAACTGGGACCCTAACTTCTGGAGGAACATATTATTATTAATTTCTCATCTTATTCTACATTTATATTTTGTTTTATTTTTAAAAGATTAAAGATATTTGTTTTACTTTTTAATTATGTGTGTGCACGCCACACATGCATACATGTCTGTGCGATGATGCGTGCAAGTGAATGTAGGTGCCTGTGAAGACCGCAAGAGGACATCAGATTCCCTGAAACTGGAATTGTAGACAACTGTGAGCCACTGCAAATCATGCAAGTGCTCTTAATTCTGAGCCATCTTTCCAGCTCTAATGTAATATTTGGTACATGTATACAGCATGAACTGATTGTTGTACCGATCACTGTCCCAAATGTCTGTCATTTTGTCATGAGAACATTGAAAATCCTTCTTGCTAATTGGAATTACGCTGCACTCTCCACTAACTGTGGTCACCACCCTGTGTGATAATACACCAGAGTCTATTCTCTCTACTTCTAGCTTTGTTCTTATTGATCAAAGAACCCCACGCTCTCCCCATGCTCCAGTAACTACACTTATTTTCTCTTTCTATGGTTCTATATACCAAAGAACATGGTGTTAGTATCACTGTGGATTACTTACTTAACGTATTATCCTATACTTTATCATGAAACCACATTTGAAAATTTGGTTTAATTGTTTATGTTTTCAGGGTCCTGTTAAAGAAAGCATTTCTCTGTCCAATGTCATAGAATCGTTTCAATCTTTTATTTTGTTGTATAGTTTTGAGTTTAAAATTGAGGTCTTTGTTTATTTAGGTTAATTCTTATATAAGGTATTTGATATGTCTATTTTTTTGTTTTGCTTTTCTTAGTTGAATTAAATTTTGGGTATTTTTATGGTTCTTGGAAGAAATTGCTTTACTCTGATACTTTAAGATATTTTAATTCTAGATATTTATAGATTTTTTTCAAACATTAAAAACATTTATTTATGCATGTGTCTGTATGTATGCTACGTATGTGCAGGTGCCTTGCAGGCCAGAAGAAGAGTTAGAAGGTATTTTTTTGGCCCTTTTAGTAGGACCAGGGTGGAATGTATGAGCACTGCACATAGGTAATGAGTTCTGCTCATAGCTGTCCACGTTAACCAGCACTAGTTTCTGAAAAGACCGCCTTTTGTCCATGTTTTATTTTGGCACCTTTATCGAGAATCAATGGATCACTCATGTTCAAGTTTATCTCTGGGACCCTGTCCTCTTTTACTTGTGAATGTGTCTGTTTTCACACCAATACCATTCTGTTTTAATTGTTATGTGCTTTGAAAGGAGTGGTGATACTTGATTGGTGAATAACCTAACTTTTTACAGAACAAATTCCTCTATTCTGTGCTCAAGTAAGCCCAGTACTTTCCTGGCCATGTCTCCTGAGCTCTGACAAATGAAGAAGGGTCCATCTCTGAGTGGAAGAGGGAGGGAGGGAGGGAGAGAGAGAGAGAGAGAGAGAGAGAGAGAGAGAGAGAGAGACAATACTGAACTGAGCACAAGGATTTCCTGCATCCATTTTGGCAATGGACACAATAGAGGCAGCCCCTTACAGTCTAAGCTTCCTGTGGTTTCCTCCATTCTTACTCACAGCATTCTCTTCATTTATTTTGCTTTGTTTGACTTTTTTTTTTTTTTTGGCTGCACATCCTACTTAGCACCTCCCCCTCCCCCTGCACCAGCTCCCACCAAGGTAGCTTCCTTTCTCCTTTCTTTGACCCGAAGCTAAGAGAAAACTTGAAGGAAAGAGGATTTGTGGGTTCAGAAATGTGGCTGTTGATTTGGGGATCCTTGACTGGCTGTGTCCTCAGTGAAGTAGCTCAAGCCTAGTCTCTCTTTAAGAGCTGGTCCTCTGGGCAGAGAAGGGGCTGGCTATGCTGGTAGGTCTCAGGTGTGCTGGAGAGATAATAGATGCACATTTCAAGTTAATTAATAAGGCAATTCAGCAAAAGATAAGTGACAAAGAAGTGACATGGACAGCTAGTATTGGAAGTCCGGAGGGTTTTAATAGCTATTTGTGGGTTCAACTTGCATGGAGACAACTGCCCATTGCACTTACATCCAGCAATTACTTTTCTATTAACTTTGTCTGTAGGGTGGCCAAGTGCCTGGCATTGCTCATCACCTCTGTTTAATTTCACCGTTTTTATTCTCATCACATGGTAATTGGCAAATTGGCAATATTTAGACACCAGCTCTTCAAGTAGTTTTTTTTTTTCCCTCCTGGAAAACGAAGACAATAACTTTCACTATGATTCTTGTAACCTTGGCCCACCACTTAATTTTCCTCTTGTAATTATGTCAAAAAAAGCTTAGTAGGCAATACTTTATTTTCTGGAACAAAAATCAAAGCTGATACCAGGCTTCAGGTTTCTGAATTTTCTTCCTTTTCTTTATCTTGGGGATAATAACCTTATAGTAATCTTGAGTCCTAAACACGCTAATAGGTTTTGAAATGTTCTAAACAAGAGTTTAGTAAAGTCCATGTAATTCAAGAATACCAAATGCTGACCATATATCCATATTTTGCACCATGATTTAAGTGACTTTTAAGTTTTTAATTAATATAATATGCAATCAAAGCAGATTTAGAATGTGATTATGCCTGCATATTTAAAAGTAAGGAAAATAAGACTCAGAAAAATCAGATGGTTTATATACACAAAACCGAACTGGATGGTTGTTTATAGTCTTGATTTTCACAATATCCATGAACCTACTTCAGTGCCTATGAATTTAGAAAGGTTCTATTAGGCAAATTACCCGAATGAACCCAAGGTTTGAATCATTCTCCTTCGAGAGCTCAGTGTTTGACTCTCCTGGTTTCCAGAACTCTGAGCTTTTAAACATTCTTGGAACATAGCTCCTTTTTTGTTAGTGTATATGGGTTGAGTGGAAACTATTGTTACTTTGAACTGGCCACAGCAGGTAATATTTCTGAAAACAGGAACACTTACCTGAATAGATGGCCTCAGATCCAGGATGATCATTCAAATTGAGGATTAAGACAGCTTAGGGACAAGGTGAAGTGGATAAAACTATACACTGCCAATCCTAAGAAATGGAGACAGAAAATGGGGTTGTATGTTCTGTGTAAGTGATGCATGAAGATCCACTTGTGGGCAGACTTAAGAAGGATCTGTACTTGGATCTCATCAAGGCAGCTCAGAAAACAAACAAGACAGAATGTTCACATGATGATATGAAGATTTGAACCACAAAATTCTGCAAAGGGGCATACTGATCCAATATAGAAATGCTGAGACTGTAAGCTTGTGCTGACAGGCCAGAGGTGGCCCAAACAAATGGTGGAGCTATCGACTGGTCCTATAGTTAGAAGCTCTATGGGCCTAATACCATGGAATATAATGTGGGAAAATTTCTCCACTGAGTTCCAGGAATTCAAAGAGTTATGTGAGGGTAATGGAGAGATGTCTCAGTTTTAAAGAGCCCTTGCTGCTCTTGCAGAGGGCCTGAGTTTGGTTAGCCAAACGAAAGAACTCACAATGGCATGTAATTCCAGCACCAGGGGGTATCCAATGCTCTTCCCTGTTCTCTGCAGAGATTCCCATGTATAAATACTTTTTTTCTGCATGTAACATTATACAGATTGAGCAGGCTTTATACAGAGACTCTATCTATCTATCTATCTATCTATCTATCTATCTATCTATCTATCTATCATCTATCATCTATCTATCTATCATCTATCTATCTATCTCTGCATCCAACAAAAATTAGTGGAAAAAGAGGTCATGGACCTAAAAGAGAGCTGGGAGGGACATAGGAGGACATGGAGGGAGGAAAGGGAAGGAAGAAATGATTTTATTATAATCTCAAAAATTAAAAAAAGTATTAGTTAAGGCTGGCTTTCTGTATAATGTGAACTAGTGTCTGTGGTCTATGAGATACACTGGACTTCCTGTGCACATGGGTGTGCACATACATTCATACACTTATTACTCATTTATACCCCTGTGTATATTTTCCTGCAACTTTAATTAGAGAAAGGGGGCTCAAAGAACTCTAAAGGGTGAGTAAAAATGCAAAGATTTAAATTTTATTTATGTTTTCACAGCTTTCAGACATAGATGTAGTTATTATAGTCACACTCACCCATTGTCCTCTCTACACCCCCTCCCTCCTGCTGGTGTCCGTCTTTCCTTCTAGTCTCCCTTACTTTCCTGTCTTTTCTTGAAGATCAGGTGCATGTGGCCACAGCTTAGATGTTCTCATCATTACGCTGGACAATTGTATCTAGAGGACCGAATTTTAGACCTCACTGTCCCATCTCCTGGCTCATGTATTCTCTATGCTCCTTATGATTCCACTCCTTTTATTTCTTTTAATCCAACTTTTATCCCACCTGAAGCACTTTAAAAACTAATGCATTCATCCAGGTATTTCTAGTTCTTTCAATAAATTAGTAAGATGAACTTTTGGGGAAAATAATTACAAATAATTATTGAATTTATTCCACTATGCAGGTGCTTTAGCTAACTAAGGAACGGAGCCAGAACATTAATTATTGAACTTTTAAACAGAAACATTCAGCGTGACTTTAATAACATAGTAGAACTCACTTGTAATACTCTTGTATATGTTGACATTTCAATTTTAAAAAGTCAGATATGCTAAATTATAGTCCTTCAGAAGATGAAATAGCTGGGATTTAAAATCAAATTTCATTCTTTCCTCCTCATTTCTTCGTTTAAAATCCATTCTTTACAAGTTCCCTATTCCCAACAATCAAAGTGTTACATGCTGCACTAACTCATTTTTATTACCGTGCATCAGATGAAAGTTCCCTTATTTCATTCAGTCGATAACATTAGCCTTTCAACTTCAGTGGCACATTCAACCGTGGCAATTCTCTCACTGTAAAAGTACTCGCAGAGGGAGCTGTGGCATTCAACACTACTCTGAGCCACAGCGTTCGCATGCAAATTAGAACAATGATGCCAGGCAAACTGGTCCAGAATGAGGAAGCCTTTGATAATAACGTCGATTTACATGATGCTCTACCTCCTGAAGATGTCAAAGATCCTCCAACAGGTTATGATTTAGAAAGGCTAAGAAACAGAGGTCTGTGACAGAGTTCTCACAGGACATTAATGTCTGTTCTGTGAGCAGAACATGGGACTCCCACATATCATGAATTCCTAGCATCTTTAACATGCTAACGACATGTTTTGGAATAGATATTTCTGATCATAACCATTACAACTGGGACGAATAGGTTACTGGATGTGGCAACAAAGGGCATTTCCATGGAACTTCAAAAAATAATTAGTCCCATTTATACACAGAAAGTAGAGCCCACCCCTTCTAGGTTCCCAGTGATCCATTTCCTGCATGGATCTCCTAAGGAATGCTTAAACATTTGCTTTCTAATGAGCCTCCTAGCAAAGTGCTTTAAAGAGGAATTGGAACTTTCACAGCTGTCAAGTGGCTGCTAATTGATCACGGCCTGGAGAAGGTAGCTAGTTGTATTAGGAGAAACCATGCACTCATAAGGAGAAAGGATGAAACCCAGTATACAAGTGTTTTACTTTGGATTATGTTTATATGTGGGATTGGAGTATGTACATGTGAGAGGGGTGTCTGCAGATCCTCCAAAGCTGGAGTTACATGTGATTGTGAGTTCCCTGATGGTCATGCTAGGTCCTGAGCTTGAATCCTCTGAGCACCAAGTCATTTCTTAAGTAAATCTTAAAAGAAACATCTTAACATTTTCTTAATAAGATTCCTTAATATGATTCTTTTATCTTAAGAGGGTAATCCTGCCTTTGCTGCTCACTTTAAAAGACATAGACAAAATGAAGAAATCACTTGAGCAGAGCAGAAAATGAAGGGGGACCATTCCTTGACATCTCCTCACCACTCCCAGCATGTGGGGGCTAAGAGAGCAGTTTATTTTCCACTATTATAATGTTGATTATAATATTGCAATTCCATAACATGATGTCCTTTTCTACCACTGAGCTTTTTTTACTGAATAGGAATACACATCAGGGGCTATTTTTCAGTGCAATATGATTTAAAAAGTAAATAAACACCTCCGTAAAACCTCTGACACCCAAACTTGATGTATTTAGTCTTAAAAGGCAAGCTGCTCCTATGAGTACTATTTCTGCTTTATTTAGCCTTTGGAGAGCCATTTACCTTTTAGAAGTGACAATTTTTAGATACATTAAAGGGAAAAACTGATGGCCGAGAAGAACAGATACCATTTGAATGACAGCAGATTTAGTGTAAATGCTGCTTTTGATTTATTTGTGTTGAGATGGAGCTATGAAAAGGATGGATCCCGCATCCCCAAATAAAAAGAAAGACAGAAAACCTTCTAGTAAATAAGATGTCAGCTCGGTTCTGGGGTCTTCCCAACCACCCACTTTTTTCCAAATTCTAAGCTAGAAACTATTTGAAATGATGAATATATTGCTTCTGGAATCTGAGTATGCCAGTATACAATTATGAACAGAAGCTTTGGATGCCGATCTACAACTATGTCCAATTCAGTGAGTCCAGGATCATATTAGTGTTTACACTGTTGATGTTATTATCAACTCATGCCTTAAAAAATGGGGAGCAAGAGAGAAAGCTCAACAGTAAATAACACTGTTCTTGAGGAGGACCTGAGTTCAGTTTTCAGCTCTCATATCCGCACAGGGCAGCTCACATCTTCCTAAAACCAGCTACTCAATGATCTGTCATTCTCTCCCGGACTCCAAGGGCACCTACATTTGCATATTTAAACCTCCACAAATACATTATTTTTTAAAAAAAAATATAGCAAATCTTATAAAAAGAAAGTAATTTGGCTTCTGTAGAATATATAAAGAGATTTTGAAATATGTGAACACCTCGTTGGGTGAGACATTAGACACTTAGACAAAACTATGACAAGGAAATCTTTCTGAAGAGCGCCAATGTTTATGGAGAGAGCTGTGTGCTGTGACAAGCATTCTCCCTAGCAGAAAAGAAAACTACACCTCTAAGTTAATAAGTTATGAAGGGAGAAGGACATGGAGAAAGGACTAAAGGACTCAGATCAGGGTAGCTGTGGCTATACTGGAAAAACTTCCTCCAAAAGGAATGGGTATGCTGGTACGTGACTGTGCAGGACCAGAAGGAACTGAGCAGCTGTGTGTGACAGAGGAGAGGCAACAGCTGTTCAACGACATAAAAGGCTAAGACACAGAAGATTAGGTGATGAAAATGTGCATAGACACAATGGAATTTTATGCCACTCTAAGGACAAATGGCACCATGACATTGATTTAACAATGGGTGCAAATGGAGATCATAAAGTTAACTAAAACAAACCAGACTCAGAAAGACAAATGTTCCTTTATATGCAGAATTCATGAGTTTTATATATATATATACATACATATATATATGTGTGTGTATTGTATGTGTGTGTATGTGCATCTGTGCATGTATGCTATGAAACTAGAAAGTGGATCAAGAGAGGGGAGGACAGAGTCTTAAGAGGGCAAGGAAAAAGTAATGGCAGGGCCTGGAGAGATGACTCAGCATTAATAGCACTTGCTGCACCTGTAGAGAATCGGAGTTCTGTTCCCAGTATCCAAGATGGATAACTCACAGTCACCTACAATTCATGCCCCAGGACATTCAGCATTCACTTCTGGACTCCATGGAGCACCTGTACTCATGAGCATGCTTGCACCTGTGTGTGTGTGTGTGCGCGCGCACACACACACACACACTCACACAGCATGAAAATAAAATAAATATTTAAAATAAGAGTAAGGAGAAGCAAGCACTATGTAGAAGAGGCAAGGGCACCAGTTACAGGACGTCACAGGACACAGGGATGAGGAGTAGGGGAAGGAAACACATCAGATGTCATGTATGTATGAAAATGCCGTAATAATGCACATTGCTTCCTATAGTACGCTAATTAAAGAAAACAAAAAAAAAATATGAAAAGCTAAAATAAGATAGGGTTCATTGCAGGATACAAATCTGGAAAATGTGACATAAGTCAGAGGTTCCATGAGGCAAACACAACATCCCTTGTATGATTCTTTCAGTCTTCCAGGCCTACGACATACACTGTAACCTCATCGGACTTTCCAACATCCTGTCCTTCATCAAATAGCTTTTTAATTTCGGTTTGTTTCTGGGAAGGAGATATGCAAATTCAAAGACACTTTGCCATCTTTCCAGGGGTTGCTACGTCTCTCTTTTGAGACCCAACCAGAAGTAAATGTTTCTTGTGTTTTCAAGATGTTCTTCCGTTCTGCTGGTTTCCTTCCTAGTTGCACACACAGACGGTTGGCTTAAATTCAACCCTGAAATTTGCCTGCAGTTGTGGATCTGGGTTTTACAGTTTTCTATGCCTAATGATTTCCATATTTTTCTCAAGGGCATTAAAATCATATGCTGTATTTATTTACTAGCATTTTCATTTCTCTATTTCCTTTATTAAAATTGTAAATAAGAACAAAACATTACAAAAGGGGGCATGCAATTTTTAACACAGGACGCTTTCTGAAGTGAGTGTTATCTGAAGGAATCACAGCAATTGTGGATCTACTTTTTGGAGTTGGTTTGTGTCTGTCCCTACTAGACAGGTGAGCTTGGGTCATTTATTTGTCCTCTGTCTTTCTCCCTGTTTCCTTACACTTGAAACAGAAAGGATAATATTAACTGTCACATTAAAATGTCAACAATAAAGAGTTAAGAGATGTTAGTTCCAGGGAGCAGCACTGTATGATGGTTAATGTGTCTGGATTTAGAATCAGCATGGAAACACACCTCAGATATTACCTGTGAGGAATTTTCTAGATTAGGTTAATTGAAGTCAAACTAGCCACTTTAAATGTGGGCAGCAACATCCCACAGGTTGGGCTCCATGAGGAGAAACGTGGGTGGAGTACCCGTCCTCCCCACTGTCAGTTTTGGGAGCCTTCCACCCGTGCAGCCATGCTTTCCCTGCCAAGGTGGACTATTCCCTCAACTGTGAGCTGAAATGAACCTTCCTTCCTTAAGTCGCTTCCTGCAGGGCATTTGGTCTCAGTGGTGACAAAAGTAACTAAAGATTCTGCAAGGCTCTGCTCATGGAGAGTAGCCTTGTCACCAATTATTAGCATCACATGAATTCCAGAAATTCATATAGAGAAGTTATTTCAGCTTCAGGCTTTATTTTGTGAGAATGAAACGTAAGGTTTAAATTTTCTGTTTTTGTTTCAATAGCTTTTACCCAAGTACTATTTACTGAATTATTTATTTCTGTTAACTTTTTATAATCATTCTACTTTTCAGTTACTTCATATTTAATGTGATTCTAAAAGTCATCATATTAAAGCTTGTATTATTTTATCACATGAATAATATATGACCACTTTAGAATACATAAAATGTGTCTGCTTCTTATATCTAGAGTTTCTCATATCTAGAGCCAGGAGATGACTCAGTGGGAAAGCCGTTTACCACAAAAGCACGAGAACATGGTCCACATCTGTAGCACCCACATGAAGTCCAGGTAAGCATGGTGTCCTCACAGTAACTCTGGGGTTCAGGAGCTGTATAGATGGGATCCCTGGGGCAGGCAGCTGGCCAGACTGGCTAAAATGGCTAGTCTGGGGTCCAGCAAGAGTCTGTTTCATTAAAGTTGAAAGCAACTGAAAAAGACTCTCAAATTCAACCTCTGGTTTCCACATTCAAGCACACACGCTAACCTACACACATGCAGACCCCTGTAAAAGTACATGCACACATATATACGTTTGTATACAAACACACACACAAACACATGCACAAGCACACACACACAAACACATGCACAAGCACACACACATTTATTAATTGTATTAATTACTTTCCTGTGGTAAAATGTCATTGTCAAAAGCACCTTACTGAAGAAAGAGCTTAGTTTTGCTTATGGTTCCAGAGCAGGAAAATTCACAACAGTGAGAAAACTATGGCACCAGCACAGAATTAGGAAGCTGACTGATCATATGTTCACATACACACAGGAAGAAGAGATGAGAGAGAAAGAGAGACAGAGACAGAGACAGAGAGATAGAGAAAGAGAGAGAAGATGAGAGAGAGGGAGGAGATAGAGATAGATACATAAATAGAAGATAGATAGATAGATAGATAGATAGATAGATAGATGATAGATAGATGATAGATAGATAGATAGCAGTAATCAAAATAATAAACCCTTCCTTCCTGAGACTGCTTTTGATTATGACATCTTACCATAACAACAGATGATAGCTAACACATCCATCTCTTTTAACTTGCGAACTTGTAAGTTTTAATTTCTGATATTGAACTGATAGTTTTCTGAAATGATTGGTCCCCTGTGATACCCTTTTTAGTACAGCCTCTACTCACCAGCACACTCCCAGTCAAGAACATGCTATTCTGTGTAGAACCTCCAAGAAATAATCTATCAAATGTTTAGCATCCTTTTATCATGACCTGCCATCTCTTCCTTCTCCAGTACCTTTTTCTTCCATTCATAGTCCTGAGCCATTATGTCAGCTCTCTTGTTCCTGCTCTGACTGCTTGGTTCTATCATAAACGAAGATTAGCCTCACTTCTCTAAGCTAGACACTGTCCGTGTCAATCATCACATGTATGCCTCACCTCCACACAGTCTTCACAGTTACACAGATTGGCACAATTTACTGATAGTATTCCTAGCCACTGTGAAAAGGTGTGTAGCATGTCCACACTAGCTCTTAATATGTCTCCAAATATAAACTGAATAACCACTCATTAATCATTCATTGATCAAAGAAAGTGACATGGCTAAAACTCAAGGGGATAAGTGCAGCACGCCGCTCCTGCCAGCAGAAGAGATGACCGCAACAGGATTCTTCTCAGAACACACTTTATTGGAGCACTTACACTTGAGGTTGTAGAGAGGCAACAGACCCCGTCTCCGTGACGCAGAAGAATATATACGGTGCCAGACAAAGCCCTGACGTGTCATCAACCCAATGGCTCAGGCCAGAATGGAGTGATCGTGCTTAAATTATGATTGGCCAGATCGGATGGCCAGATCGAAATACTCCCCGCCTTGGGGGGGGGGGGGCTCGCGCGCGCAAGCGCTGTGGGCGCGCATGCGCACAAGCTGTCAAGTTTGACGTGGAACAGCAAATGGCGCCCAGGCCCCGTGCCCCTGACATGACAGCGCCATGGTGCGAGCTACAGATAAGGAAGCAGAATCAATGTGTTTCTGAGAAGTAACAGGATCAAATTCATTTCCCCTCTCTTTTGTTTTTTCTCACGTACTCCACTTGCAATCTGTTTTATCGTCACCTATGGTTAACAATTCCTCTGCATTTTCTCTAATCATTGAGGTAATTTGAGATTCTGGATTAGTTTGGGAAAATTATGTACAACACATTAAGAGCTTTGGATCCAAAATGTAGCTGAACTCTAGCAGACAGAGCATCTCTCCATTAAGAAAAAAAAAAAAAAATTTTTTTTAAATTATGGTCTTTGCTCCTAATTAACTCTGTCTCCTGATAAGTATGATGAACTATGGAGGCTCAACCCACTGAGATATCACCAGGGCTGCTTGTGGATACCAGAGCTATGAGTTAATGCTTTCTTTGTGTTCATTTGTTAAAGGAAACCCAAGGTGCTGGACTGAACATCTGTGAGTCTGTAAGATGGTAAGTCCCTGAAATTTTCACGACAGAAACATACTAATGACTAAACCCAGAGGAGCACTCTGGACTCTTTGATACACCTGGAAATTAGAAAATAATAGCTCTGAGAAAAGGCAGAACAACAAGCATTTAGTGCACAGGAAATGACTTCCCAAAGAAACATGGCATACAAGCAGTGGAACAGGAATATTCCATATCCACCTGGGGGAAGGGAGTCTAAAATGTTTGATGATATCAGTGCACTCGTTTGGCTGTACTTTGTGTGGGTAGAAATTGAATTCCTGCAGCAGGCAGGTCCCTGTATTTGCTGATGCATAATGAGGGTGCTCAGACTTAGACTGTTTATCCCCTAGAGTCTCATTAAACTAAACACACTTGCCTTAAGCCACCTGCCTTTGGGCAGCCGCAATAGATATAAAATCAGATTCATTTCCCATCTTGATAAATTGCCATTAACTACTACTTTATCTGAAATAAGCTTGATAATTAGTGCCTCTGATTACATGGAGAAAACTGTTGAATCTTTTAGAATGCCTTAAAAAAATGCAGCCTTTCTAAATCTGCAGCAGTTGAGGGAGGAGATTGAAAGCCCTGAGCCAGTCGTGCCTGGGATGAGTGTCATTAAAATAGCAATCTTTTTTTGGAAGCTCATCTTGTCCCAAATAAGTGTGATTTAGGAATATGAGAACACCTGTTCTAGGGTGGCGAATTTTACCTTAGTGCCATGATATCTGCTAAGAATGAGGGCCGGAAAGAAAGAAAATGATGCTCTGAGTGACAGGTCTATTTAGCTGACTAATCAGAAGGAAGGGAAAGAGCCCCCCAGAGATGGGGCTATCACAGGGCCTCAGTCCAGCTTCTGTCTGCTTTTATTCACAGCCTGCTACAAATAAATCGCTTTAGTGATATTACAGTCAATAACACTGACCACATACAATGAGCTTGCTGTCCTCAGTGATGTGGGAATGCTTCCCAGTTCGGTCCTGCCAGATTTTCAGAAGACAGTGCTGGTTTTTTGTTGTCTCCAGTTCACATGGAATTTTTTATTCTGTCTTCTTCCTAACTGGGACATATAGAAGGATTCTTTAGACGGGATGAAGCATTTCTTCCATGTCTCTGGAAGCTTCTTTTCAGTGACACACACATTTTGCTGAGTCATTAGCCTATGTCAGGGAGAATATCCAGGGAGCTCTGCCTGCCTGGATTTTACTTGAATCTGTGACTACAAAGAGCAAGGAAACCTTGAGAGGTATAATGAAGGCTGGGGAGGAGAAAGAAGATGCAAGGTCCTTGAAAAGGGACAGGAGAACTAATGAAGAGCAACGGTGCTTGTGCCATTAATTATTTGATAAAACTAGTAATAATAATGCTGTTTCTAGAAAATTTATTAGCATTTGATTAAATTTCACAACAATCTCATGAGGTATATTAGGATATAAGACAGTGATCCATTTTCAAAAGTGCTTCTGTCTAGTTTCGGTTCAAATACAAGTACAGAGAAATTGTTAGGTACCCACCCTTACTCTGCTAGCTAAACTACCCTACAACAAATTCTGCTAATCTACCTACCCCCTCCATTAAAAGTAAAATTTAGCTTGAAAAAATGCTAGCAACCAAACTTGTCTGAAAAGTCATGTGTCTGGTAAACTTGACAAAATCAAGACCTATGCATTGTCTTTCTGAAGAAATATAAAATGGCAAGAGGCAAAGGACTTGGGTGACTTAGTCAACTCCCTAATTATTTCATTCCTGAAAAAAAAAAGGGATGAAACAACATGTTGAAAAAGGTTGAAAAAGCTGATCTTTGAGTTCAGTAATGCACCTGTTATTTGAGGGAGGATGACACTGGTCTTTGCAAAGTCACAAAATAACACCCCATACACATACATTGTTTTCACCCAGGAGTCTCCAGTGATGTTAATATGAAGTAAAAGTTCATGTTTCCCACAGGAGAGATGGTATTCTGCTTCGTAAAGATATTATTTTCTGTAGGTGACAGATAAGGATATAAGTGTGTGGTCCCAGATTGGGTTTGTGCTTGCGTCATCATACAACATTAGGGCCATGGTTACAAGATAAACAGACAGAGATCTTGCCCAATTTGGAATGTGTGAAATGGCAGTCTCTTGATAATTTTAATTTTCTGTGGTATTGTTATTCCTGAAGTCTAGAGGGTGATGAGGTTAGACATGAGATTATTGGCCTCAAACTCAGGGTAATGATGAGCATCTACACAGATATGGTGAGAGAGACACTCAGAAGAAGTGAGTTGATTCAAAAATTGTTTATAGATAATGGATCTGGTGATGTTCAGTTTAGTCTGCAGATTAAAAAAAAAAGGAAGAAATTGAGTATTTGGAACATCAAGTCTTTTCTTTAAAAACATAGAAAAATGTTTACTTCTGCCAAAGAATCCCAAAGAAAAAATGCTGTTTCTTATGGGTTTTTGTGTTTTGCTAATGAATGTGGTTCAACTGACATAGGAAAATTTTGTGAAATATGAACCTTCAAGGTCTCACTGTCTTTCAAGTTGAGCTGAAAACTGTGAAAGGAATTTAAACATTTGCCTAAACTTTAGTGGAATTACATCCCACGTGATAGGAACAGATAGCAGTGCCACTCATGAAAACAAATGAAGTTTCCAGTAAGAATCCTTCATGGTTATATATTGTTCTAATATATATATA